>NW_006159849.1:6273221-6281006 GCF_000334495.1 Tupaia belangeri chinensis
CACAGAAATAAGAGTTCAAAAACTAAGAAAATGGCCAACTTAATCATAGTGACAAGTCTGGAGTTGTAATCCCAGAATTTAATCAGGAAGATCGAACCACAACAGAAGATAGATTAAATACATGAGAATAAACTGGTGAAATAGCATTTTATGACTTTTGACTAAAATATTGCTGATTTTCTTCTAGGCTTTGTTGTCTGGTTTTAAGGATATTTGTCCTGTCTTGAGCTGTCAATAGGTTCACGTACCTACTATTGGAACAGAGTACTAACCCGTTTCCAGGCTTTAAGTTTTAAGCAAAGTTCCTTAGCATTTCTTTGATTTATTAAAGTTAAAACTGCTTTTCTTGAATTTACCAGCTGAACTTGCTATTGAAAGTAGTTAGATTATCTAAGACACTGTGTGATCAACAAAATGTGAGGGGAAAAGGAATGGAAGACAACTGTAGACACCAGAGATAGTGTGAGAAGAGGGTGGGAAAGGGCAGAGGGTCAGAAATAGGGGTGAAAAAATATATATGAAACTAGAAATGGAAAATTATTCATTATAACATGCATGATTAAGCCACTATGCAGTATATTCTGGATGGGAAATCACATTTTGTATGCTGTGATGATGCTTAGGGAATGAATGCAAATTAATTAATTTATTTCAGGGAAAAGAAAACACAAAAACTGTTTTACTTAAAATAAAAAAATGCATTAAAAATACCTATTTGATGACTGCAGTAACCTATATAGCCCCAGCTAGGTGCTATTTTATAGTATGTTCATTCTACTCACTGAGGTTTATGCCTAAAGTCAGACTTGTGTTCGTGGATATGTATATATCAGCTGCGCTTGCTATTGAAACCATTTAGATTAATTAAGATCTTTAGCGAATCAATAAAATATGGGGGCTAAAAGGCATAGAAAGCAACCATGGATACCAGAGACAGTGTGGGAGGAGGGTGGGAGATGGCAGAGGGTGAGAGATAGGGAATCAAGGATGGGAAAAAAAGCAAAATATACAGGAAACAAGAAATGGAAAATTATTTGTTGACAATAACACTTATGTTGATGTGCTTGACTGAGCCAATATATAGTGTATTCTGGATGGAAAATTTCAATTTCTATGCTATAATGATGTATAATAAATGAATGTAAATAAATTTAAATTAAAAAAAAGAAATAAAATTATTTAAAAATTAGTTATTTATAAGGGCCAGCAGGGGTGTGGTGGTTAAAGGTGCTGGACTCCCACATGGCCAATCGTGGTTTGAATCCCAGACCTAGTGGCTTGCTTTCTCCTTTTCTTCTCTGTCTCTCTCTATCTCTCTGATCAAACTGGAAAATAAAAACAATAATAAAGTAAATAAACTGGAAAATAATAATAATAAATAAAGTTAAAAAAAATCAGTTATTATGGCACCTGACATAAAGGAATACCAGTGCAAGGGAGAAAGCTATTCTGTAATAACATTTTCCCTTTCTCAGGACATTGGTCTGTGACATGAGGAGGGGTATGTTGGCTCCCTTGGTACCTGCTATCCCCGCTCATGGGTGGAGAAAACAATGTAGGTCAGGTTTAAGGCTAAATGTCCATCCTCAAAAGTCTATCCATGCTGCAGTTCCTTCTGTAATCTCTAATCTTAGGATTTTGGACACATGTGCATGTACCAGGCAAGATTTTGTAGCCACTGATCTGCAACTTGAACCATGCAGTCGGCCATGTGGCATTCAGCTGTCTTAATGTCTGTGCCACCTTACCCTCTCTGTAAGGGGAACTGAAGGAGCTGTTTCTTACTGGCAATAAAGTTATGAACTTTACTGTGAGTGTACACTCCATGTGAGTGTACTTCTGCAGAACTGTGGGGTGGCCCTTCCTCCAGACCATCCAGACCCTATGGTGTGGAAAGTTCAGTGAGGGGGCAACTGGATACCATGGCTTGGCCCTTTCTAGGCTGCAGTCTTGGTTTCACTTGGGAATAAATGTCAGGTGATTGTCGTTTCAGCAGTGTAAACAAAAGCAAAGTCAATGATACAAGTTGACGGTCTTTTCTTTGCAAGGCAGTAGTCTGCTATACTACAGAGGGTTCTATTTCTAGGGCATTTTCAGAAAGTGAAGTAATAGTTAAGGGATAATTTGCTATCTAAACATGAACCTCAAATGTTGGAAAGGGATATGGGATGTGGGGGAGACAATAGCATATCTGTGTCATGTTTAATTTTACTAAGAGTTTTTCTTTATAGAATTTCAATCATCTTAAGTGAATTTGTCATCTAGTACATATTATTGATTTGTTTATAATCTGTCTCCTCCACCTGAAAATACGCATTCTGGGATGTTGTGGTGTCTGTGTGTGTGTGTGTGTGTGTGTGTGGGGGGGTATTTTCATTAAATTATCCTAAGACTTTTGTTTTTAGTTATCTTGTTTGCTGTTTTTGTCTCTTCTTTATGTCTTTTCCCCTTTTATCTTCCTTTGTTGTTATATTTGGTCAATGACCAACTTCTCACAGTGTTGGTAACCTTGTTGTTGGGCTGGGTGCTACAACTTGGCTTGTGGGGTACATCAGTACTCCTCAAATGAATTATCTGAGAAGAGAGGAGGGGGATCTTGTTAAAATATAGACTTTTTTTTTAAGAGAGATTTTTGCTATAGGGTGTGTGTGCTCACTGGAGAGAGAAAGAGACAGAGAGACAGAAAGTGAGAATTCCCTTCCCAGGTGCGATGGCCGCGCCACAATCCCTTCTCCTTCGTTCTTCTCTTGGGATCTTGGGCACACATGCACATGTACCCAGTGTGAATTTTAAGCCGCCAGGTCTGGGACTCGAACTGTGGTCTACTATGTGGGAGTCCAGGACATAACCATTACACAGTCTGCTGGTCCTAAAATATAGGTTCTTATTTCGTAGGTCTTGGGTGGGTCTGCAGTTCTATCAGGCTTGCAGGTGATGCCTGCTTCTTTCAGTAACAAAGGGCTTGATCACTAAGACTGGCTGAACATTGGACTCACCTGCAGATCTTTAAAAACTATTGCTTGGATCTGGCCCTGAGCTGTTATAATATAAACAGTCTAGGGACCAGCAGTTGGCGTAATGACTATGTTGCTGGACTCTCATGTAGTCGACCGTGGTTTGAGTCCCAGACTTGGTGGCTCAAACTCATGCTGGGCATCGATGTGTGCATGGCCAAGATCCTGAGAAGAGAATGGAGGAGAAGGGATGGTGTGGAGGTGATGTCTCGCTTTCTATCTCTCTGTCTCTCTCTTCCTGGTGAGCGCATGTGCCTTATAGCAAAAAAACTCTCAAAAAAATATAAACAGTCTGGGATGCAGTCTGAGTACTAAAATTTTTAAAACTTTATAAATTATTATAATTCGTAGAATGATCTGGGAACCACTAGATTAGGTGACAATGGACTCTATTTTAAAATAAAACACAGCAAGTCATGTGCTTCTGTTCTGACTTTTTAACAGGTCAGTTTGTGGCTATCAGTGTGTGGCTATAGAAAGAGTCTGACCGGGGAACCAGCAGTTAGTGTAATGGCTATGTCGCTGGACTCCCACGTAGTCAGTGGACTGTGGTTCGCGTCCTGGACCCAGTGGCTTAAAACTCACGCTGGGTGTGTGTGCGTGCGTGCCCAGGATCCCGAGAGGAGAATGGAGGAGAAGGGATTGCGGCGTGACCATCCCCCCTGGGGGGTGATTTCTCGCTTTCTGTCTCTATGTCTCTCTCTGTCTGTCTGGCGAGCACACGCGCCCTATAGTAAAACAACCTCTCCAAAAAAGAAAAAAAAAAGACAGAATCTGGCTGCACTTCTGGATGACCTCCAGCACATGCTGTCATTTAGCTGTAGAAATAGAATTTCTACCTTCAGGGGAGGAGTGGTTCTTGAAAAGTGTACCTGAAATACGCCTGTGGCTGATGAGTCCTGGTAAATCAGGTCTCCTGCTGTGTGAGCTTGTTCCTAGGCAGAAAAGCAGGGGAAGCATAGAAACACTTCGCTCATTTTTTTGTTCTTTCTTTCTTCCTTCCTTCCTTCCTTCCTTCCTTCCTTCCTTCCTTCCTTCCTTCCTTCCTTTCTTTCTTCTTCTCCTTTTTTTTCTGTAAAACCAGGCCACTTTAACGTTTTTGTACAACTTAATAAATTTTTCGATGACTGCATACATGTAAGACTGGAAGTATTCAGAAACATCACAGTCATGGTGGTTTTCCAGATTGGTGTATCATCTTCAAAAATTACAAGGATGTATTTGTATGAAACTGCTCTCAAATCAGTAAGACAGCATTTATGCATCCATCATTTTCAGTATTGTTGGTAACTTGGGTGTAGTCCCCCAAATAACCTTACCTCTTGGTGTCACAAGGCCCAACTTGCTCACATTCACCTCAGTGACAGTACCTTTGGTGATAACGCCCAAAGTTGTATATAGTGGAAATGAAGGATTCTTCTTTACACCACATATGGGCAGGCAAAAGGTGGTTTTCAGTTCGGGATGTATTATGTTGGCCTTCTTGAAACATAAGCCCATTGGCCTGTTCTGGTTATCAGTCCCTTATTAGACACATAGTTTACAAAAATATTTTACCATTCTGAGGGCTGTTTATTCACATTAATTACTGTGTCTTTTGCCATGCAAAAACTTCTTAGTCTGATGTAATCCCTCTTGTCTATTTTGGGGATTATTGACTTTGCTTTGGGGGCCTTATTTAAGAAGTCTTTGCCTATCTCAATGTCTCCCAGGGTTTTCCCGGTGTTTTCCAGGAGCAGTTTTATAGTTTGAGGGCTTAGGTTTAAATCTTTGGTCCACCTTGAGTTGATTTTTGTCAATGATGAGAGGTAGTGGTTCAGATTCATTCTTCTGCAGGTGGATATCCAGTTTTTCCAGCACCATTTGTTGAAGAGGTTTTCCTTTACCCACTGGATTGACTGGTACCCTTTGTCAAAAATCTGTTGACTGTATGTTTGGGAATTTATTTCTGGGGACTCTATTCTGTTCCATTGGTCCACCTGTCTGTTTCTGTGTCAGTACCATGCTGTTTTGATTATCACAGCTTTGTAGTGTATTTTGAGGTCTGGGAGTGAGATGCTGCCCACTCCACTCTTCTTGTGCAGGATTGCTTTGGCAATATGAGATCTTTTATGATTCCAGACAAATTTTATGATTGTCTTTTCTAGATCTGTGAAGAATGTGACTGGTACTTTGATTGGGATTGCATTAAATATGTAGATTGATTTAGGTAGAATTATCATTTTGATTATATTAATTCTTCCAATCCAATCCAGGAACAAGGGATGTCCTTCCACTTTTTTGTGTCATTTTCCATTTCTTTTTTTAGCTTCTTGTAGTTTTCCTTGTGGAGGTTTTTAACTTTTTTGGTTAGATTTATTCCTAGGTATCTTATACATTTTATGACTATCATAAATGGAATTATGTTTTTCAATTCTATCTCAGTCTGCCTGCTGTTCATACATAAAAGTGCTATAGATTTCTGTATGTTGATTTTGTACCCTGCAACTTTATTGTATTCAAGTATTACTTCCAGAAATTTTTTTCATGAGTACCATTGGATCTTCTATGTATACAGTTATGTCATCTGCAAATAGAGAGAGTCTCACATCTTCTTTTCCTATTTGAATGCCTTTAATTTTATTCTCTTTTCTGATTGTGTTGGTGAGAACTTCCAGTAACATATTGAAAAGGAGTGGAGAAAGTGGGCATCCTTGTCTTGTACCAGTTTTTAATGGAAAAGCTTTCAGCTTTTCCCCATTCAGGATGATGTTAGCTATGGGTTTTTCATAGATAGCTTTTATTGTGTTGAGAAATGACCCTTCTGTACTGATATTGCTGAGGGTCTTGATCATGAAGGGATGTTGTATCTTATCAAATGCTTTTTCTGCATCAATTAATATGATCATATGGTTTTTATTGTTCTTTCTGTTAATATGGTGTATTACATTTATCGTTTTGTGTATGTTGAAGCAACCTTGCATTCCTGGAATAAAGCCTACTTGATCATGATGTATAATCTTTTTTATAAGTTGTTGGATATGATTTGCTAGTATCTTGTTGAGAATCTTTGTGTCTATATTCATCAGAGATTTGGGTCTATAGTTTTCCTTCCTTGTCCTGTCCTTCTCTGTTTTAAGGATAAGGGTGATGTAGGCTTCATAGAATGAATTAGGGAGGTATTCACCCTTTTGGATTTTTAGAAATAACTTGAGCAGAATGGGGGTTAACTCTTTAAAAGTTTTGTAGAATTCAGAGGTGCAGCCATCAGGAGCAGGGCTTTTCTTTGTTGGGAGATTATTTATTACTGACTTAATCTCCTAGTTTGTTATGGGCCTATTTAGACTTTCTATTTACTTCTGGCTCAATCTTGGTAGATTTATGTGTCCAGGAATTTGTCCATCTCATCCAGATTTTCTTGTTTCTTGGCATATAGTTGTTCATAATATCCTCTAATAATGTTTTGTATTTCTACTAGGTCTGTTGTTATATTGCCTGCTTCATTGTAGATTTGATTTACTTGGTTCCTGTCTGTCTTCTTCTTAATAAGTCTTGCTAGTGGTATATTGATTTTGTTTATCTTCTCAAAGAACCAGCTTTTACTTTCATCTATGTTCCGTATTGTTCATTTATTTTCTATTTCACTTATTTCTGCTAGTATCTTTATTTTTTCCTTTCTCCTGGAGTTTTATTTATTTTTATTTTTTTGCTATTGCTTTTCCAGTTCTCTGAGACTTGATGTTAGGTGGTTCATTTGCCTTCTTTCCATCTTCTTCTTATGTGCACTAATTGCTATGAACTTCCCTCTTATGACTGTTTGTGCAGTATCCCAAAGGTTATGCAAACTCGTGTCCTCATTGTCATTGGTTTCCATGAATCTTTTGATTTCAGACTTTATTTCTTCAGTAGTTGTGGAGTCATTCAGGGGTAGCTTATTTAGTTTCCATGTATTTGAGTATTTTTGAGGATTTTTCTTGAAATTAAAATCAAGTTTAATTCCATCATGACCAGAGAAGATGCTGGTTATAGTTTCTATGTCTTTGAATCTGTAGCGGCTTTCCTTTTCCTCCATCTTTTTGTCGACGCTTCAAAAAAGGGGGTGAGAAAAAAGTGTATCTCGTGGTTTTTGGGTGGAAAGTTCTGTAGATGTCTGTTAGGTCATTTCGATTTAAGGTATCATTTAGATCCTTTATCTCTTTACCTATTTTTTGTCTAGATGATCTGTCTGGAGGGGATAGTGCAGTGTTGAGGTCTCCAACAATTAGTGTATTACAGTCTATCTCCCCTTTTAGATCTAACAGTCTTTCCTTCACATATTTGGGTGCTCCCGTGTTAGGTGCATAGATATTTATAAGTGTTATATTTTCTTGACCGATTGACTCTTGTACTACAATATATGCCCTTCTTTATCTCTTTGAATAGTTTTTGTTTTAAAGCCTGTTTTGTCAGAAATTAGTATCACAACTCCAGCTCTTTTTTGGTTCCCTTTTGCATGGAAAACCTTTTTCCACCCCTTCACTTTTAGTCTATGTATGTCTTTATCCATGAAGTGGTTTTCCTGTAGGCCATAGATAGAGAGTTTCTGTTTTTCTTAAATCCATTTAGCCAGTCTGTGTCTCTTGATTGGAGTACTTAATCCATTTCCAGACTTGTCCTGATATGTAAGTTGGCCATTGTCTTGGTTGCCTTTTATTCTTTTATTTCTGGCTGTTCATTCTTTAGTTTTCCTGAAACAGTACTCTCTTCAGGGTTTCTTTTTTTTTTTTTTTTTTTTTTTTGGAGTGACTTGTCC
>NW_006159849.1:6281139-6284226 GCF_000334495.1 Tupaia belangeri chinensis
TTTTCTTGCTTGCATTGTTTCCGTTGAGAGATCTGGTGTTAACCTGATGGGATAACCTTTGTAAGTCACTTGTTTTTCTTTTGCCAGTTTTAGTATCTTGTCTTTATCTGTGGTCTTTGCCAATCTGGCTAAGATGTGCCTTTGTGGAAGACCTTCTTGGGTTGATTCTATTTGAGGTCCTTTCTATTTCTTGGGTTTGGATGTTTGAGTGCCTCTCTAGACTTGGAAAATATTCTTCCAGTATTTCATGGAATAGATTTTCCATGTCCTTATTAGTTTCCTCACTTTCTGGGATACCAATTATTCAGATGTTTGGACGTTTAATGGAATCTAGCATTTCTTGTATATTATCCTTGTATTATTTTTGGTTATTTTTCTCTATCTTTTTGGTGTTTTTTTCTAGGTCAGAGGTTTTATCTTCTATGTTGGAGATTCGATCTTCAGCATGGACTAATTGACTTTTAATACTTTCGAGAGAGTTTTTGATTTCCTGTATTACAGACTTCCTCTCTAATAGTTCCATCTGATTCTTTCTTAGAGTGTCTATTTCTTCTTTTATATCATGGAAGGACTTCCTAATCTCCCGTAGTTTATTGTCTCTTTTTTGTTCCAACTCATAGAATTTAGTCATCATGAATGTTCTAAGTTTTTTCTCTGACATTTTGATAACTTCCTCTGTTTTTTCAAGAGATGGAGGGAAATTACTGTGTTCTTTTGATGGAAACATATTTTCTGGTTTATTCAGACCTGAGGCTTTTCTAATTCTAGCCATTGGGAGATGTATTTACTTTTGAATATCCTTTAGGAGAATGTTTCTTCGACTAGGAACAAGTATGTTTCCCTTTTGTTGTGGACTGATGTGTGGCAAAGTCTCTCTTCTGTTGTGTTTAGCAATGTGGTCTCAAGAGAAGTATTCTATTCAGGTGTTAAGAGCAGATGGTTTAGTAAAAGCGAGGATCCTGGGAGCCTTACAATATTAGGATATTTCAGAACCATGATTCTAGACCTGTTTAGTCCTCCTGGGAGGGTGGAGGATGAGGAGAAGAGGACAATATAAGAGGGAAGAAAAGAGTATGAAGGAGAATAAAGAAAAAGTGTCCTGGGGTTGGGCGAGATAGAGCTAGGGCTGGGGCCAGTGGTGGCCCTGCCTCAAAGTCCCTTGCTGGCCATAGGGCTGGAGATGGAACTGGGCCAGTCGTTGTATGTTAACAGAGCCTGGGGGACTTTCCTGTTCAATCTTATGTGGATAGACTGATTTTTTTTTCCCCTTGGATGGTCTAGATTGGACGACTGATTATTGGCCAGAATGGCATCTTGTCAACCCCTGCAGTTTCCTGCATTATCAGGAAGATCAAAGCAGCTGGTGGAATCATCCTAACAGCCAGTCATTGCCCAGGAGGACCAGGGGGAGAGTTTGGAGTGAAGTTTAATGTTGCCAATGGAGGTATGTGATTCAAAATATGCATTAATAATGTTAAAAGAAAAATAACCCAGCCAATTTAATAGAGTAGAGTTTTGATTGAGCAAATCTTAACATAATTTAAATTGGGCTGTTGTCCTGAGACTTCTGAACAACTGTGGCTAGCCTTGTGGTCAACTCTGTATTTACGTTCTGGAAAAGGGAAAATGATGTACAAAATGAAAGTGAAGGAATGAGGTAGAGAAATAATTGGATTGGCTACAGGTGGATGGTAGGCTGCACAGTCTGAAAGCTGGGCTTTCTGTGATTGACTGAAGTGTGGCTAGTGTGATTGGCTATAACGAAGCAACCAGCTCGGGAAACAGCCTACTATGTACGATTTCAGCTTATCCATAGGAATTCAACTGTGGGAATACAGTGGCTGTTTTAGGCCAAAATAGTTTAATTTAACAATAATCATGGTTTCTGTGGCCAGCAGGTGGCGTGATGATTAAGATGCTGGGACTCCCACATGACTGACCATGATTAGAGTGCAGCTTGCTTTTTCACTTTCCCTTTCTTTCTCTCTCTGGTCAAATGAAAAGAATTAAAATAATAAAATAAATAACTTTACAAAATTATGATTTCTTTCCTCTTATGCTTGTGCTAGCATTGTCTTAATAAGAACTCTGATGGTGGGCAGGCAAGGTGGAGAGGAAATGGCTCAGAACAATCCAGGGAGGTGCCCAAGGTGATAGGACAAAGAAGTGGTGTAATCCGCTAGCCAGCCCATTTGGTTGGTCTCAGTCTCCTTCTCAGCCCAGTGAACTAGGTCAGTAGTCAAATGGTTCATCTGATATGGAAGAACTTTAGATTTTAAAGTTGTAACACATGGTGAATGAAGGTAGTCTAGACCATTCCCCTCATTTTACATATGAAGGAACGGAGTCCAAAGGGTTAAGTCCTAGGCTTTCTCTTTCCTACAGTGTTGACTTTCTTTTGCTAAAATGAGTGGAATTATTTTACTTTTTCTTATATTTACAGAAATTCACAGTTGTGGAGTTACTAATTGGGAGGGATATGTGTACAGGGGTGAATTTCTTAAAACATGGAATACACATAAAAGTAGGGAAAATAATAAATGGATACCATGTGTCCATTATCTTGCTTTTTCATTTTGCTTAACATTGTCCCCTCCAAAGAATTGTAAGACAGATTATAGCATAAAGAAATTTCACACATACATGGTTTTGTATGCATCTCTTAAAAACAAGGATATATTCATGCATACCTACATTAACACAACTCACAAAAGTAACACCAACCCTCTAGTATTTGAAACAAAATCATAATCATATTTTTCCCAATGATCCTTAAAATTTTATGTACAGCTCTTTTACTCAAACTTTTACTCATTCTAGAGCCAGTGTTTGATTGTTGTCTCTTAAATCTCTTGTAATCTAGAGCACTGAGTCTGCATGTGTCTGTGGGTGGGAGCTGAATTTTAATCAGCAATAGTTACCATCGCAAATTGTTCCTGATCCCAGGGTAAACAGTGCCTCCTGAAGGGAAAGTTCACTTCCTCTCCCTCCTTGCAGGCATTTCCCACATTATGCAAGTAAGAAATTCTATTCACATCAAGTGTTTAACCAAATGAGACAAAATGAGGGAGTAGGCAGTGGTTCAGC
>NW_006159849.1:6284257-6299079 GCF_000334495.1 Tupaia belangeri chinensis
ACAATGCTCTGTGAAATAGACCAACATGGGGAGGTTGCCAGTTCAAATCTGAAGACCTTCCTGACTATACTGGGAATGTATATATCTGTGATCCAGGCTGACTGAAGCTGGGGGTGGATTGCAGGGCTAAGGATGCTGTTTCTCTTTCTTTCTCTCATGAGTTTATTAAATAAACATAGTAAACTCCACAACACTAAACTATAAAGTAAAAAATGGTACACAAACCAAAGCTTAACGCTACAGAAAGGCACCAAATCAGAAAGGTAGACAATAAAAGAAGAAAGGAACAGTGGATCTATAAAACAACCACAAGACAATGCACAAAATGACAGGAGTAAGTTCTTACTTATCAGTAATAACTGTGGATGTGAAGGGATTATGCTCTTGAGTTAAAAGACATGCATAGTTTTTTCATAATATACTTTTTCTATCAACTTTTTGAAGATTTCTCCTATACACAGTAAAATTTATTTAAGAAAAAATGCCATGTAAGTAGCCCATCTTTGAAGATATGCTTAGGGAAATGCTATTTCACTAGAAAAGAGAACCTGGGGCCCACATTTGGTTTTGTGGCAGCAACTGAAGATTCCAGGAAGAAAATAGGCAATTTTCATGTATTCTATACACTGATAACATGAGAAATTGAATGGGCTGGGGCTAGTGGGTGGTGTGGTGGTTAAGGTGTTGGAATTCCCATGTGGTCGACCATGGTTTGAGTCCTGGACCTGAAGGCTCCCCACCCCTCCCCCCAGTCTTTTTCTGTCAAAACTCATGTTAAAAAAAAAAAAATAAGTCAGTTAAAAAAAAAGAAATTGAATGGGCTCAGAAAATAGTAATTTGGAGAAAAATTCATATCTTATAATAGCATCTCAGTTATTTCTATGATATTCTGTAAAGCATAGAGGAAGAAGAATATAATCTATGTACTGAATTTGTAAACTAAATCTAGGAGGGGGTACCAGCAAATGGCATAATGGTTATGTCACTAGACTCGCACGTAGTGGACTGTGGTTCAAGTCCTGGACCTTGTGATTTGAAACTCACATGGGGCATGTGTGTGTGCATACCAAAAATCCTGAGAGGAGAATGGAGGAGAAGGGATAGCAGCATAGACATCCTCCATGGGGCGTGATTTCTTACTTTCTGTCTCCCTGGTGAACAATGCACCCTATAACAAAATCTCTCTCAGAAAACAAAACAAAACAAAACAAAACAAAAACTAAATCCAGGAGGTTGTGAGACCTACTCAGTCATACCTTGCACAATGGGTGTGGGGGTTGAACATATCGCTTAGCCTTTAACTATGTTGGGAAGTCTTCCAACGCTTAATTCTTTATGTTTGTACTTCTCATCATGATTAATGAGATTAACATTCCTAAGGGCTTAGAGAGACTAAGTTGGTTTCGTCCTGCTTAAGGCAGAGTAAGTTTTATCACAGCACCCTCTCTTCTCCTGTGTGGCATACATCTTATGGAATGCGTTAAAAGACTAAACATCCATAGACTTAGTAGGCACATGGAAGAAAATGGGATGCATTTGGAGCTAATGTCGTTTTAAAATATTTTTAGGGCCAGCAGATGGTATAGTGATAAAGGTGCTGAACTTCCACATGACTGACTGTAGTTCAAATCCTGGACATGGGGACTTAAAACTCATGACATGGTTTTGTGTGTGTGTGTGTGTGTGTGTGTATGTGTGTGTGCCCAAAATCCTGAGAGGAGAGTGGAGGAGAAGGGAATGCAGCATGGCCATCCCTTCTGAGGGGTGATTTTTCACTTCCTCTCTGTCTCTGTCTCTAGTTCCTTGTAGCAAAAAAAAAATCTTTAAAAAAATCAAATATATTTAAAGAACAAGATCATTCTGAACATGTTTTCAAGTAGAGGAGAAGGTATAGTGGTGAAGGAAAATGGAGATGATGATAAAAATATGGGTAGTCTGAAAACTTACAATGTATGAGGAACCATGCTCCTCTTTTTTTTTTTTTTTTTGAGAGACAGATTTTTTTGTCTATAGAGCAGAGAGACAGAGAGGAAGTGAGAGCCCCCCCCCACCCCCCTGCCAACCTCAGGGTGGTCATGCCGCAATCTCTTCTCCTTCATTCTCCTCCTGGGATTTTGGACAAACACACACACACACATGCTTGATGTGAGTTTTGAGCCTTTGGGTTTGGGACTTGAACCATGGTTAACCCTGTTAGAGTCCAGTACCTTAACCACTAAACTACCTGTTGGTCTCAAGAACCATGCTCCTCCTGCCAACCTCTGAAGTAACTGAGGAATAAAATGGTTAAGAAAGCTTGACTAGTATCATACAATTAGCAAATTGTGGAGCTAATTTAAAACCTAGATATCAGAAAGGAGGAAGAACTGAGCAAGAAGGCAAACATGGGTAAAGATGCAATGTTAAGGAGTACAGCATAGAAGTTTTGGAAAATCGTTGCTTATATCTGTTCAAAAAATATGAAGCAAGGTTGCTTGCTAGGATAATGGGACAAAGTGACCAGTAGATCATGGTTCAAGTCCTGGCTCTGGAGGCTTGAAATTCACACCGGGAGCATATGCATGCATACCCAAGACCTCAAGCAAAAAATGGAGAAGAAGGGATTGTGGCAAGGCCACTTCCCTGGGGTATGATTTCTCATTTTCTGTTTCTCCAGCAATTACACACACTTTATAGCAAAAAAATCTCTTTTTAAAGGAAAGGAAAGAAAAGAAATGATAATGGGGCAAGAATAGAGAAAGAGACTTGGGATAAAGGGAGATGTTTTGTGCAAGGCACTGTGGGGAATTTGTTGAAGAGTCTTGAGAAGTTGCAAGGACTGAGGTGAAAATTAAACACCCTCATTCTTAGAAGTCAATTTGTATGTTTTTTTAAAGAATAATTTTATTGAACATATTTAATTAATTAATTAATAATTTGACTAGAGAGGGACAGTGTGAGAGAGAGAGAGTGAGAGAGAGAGAGAGAAGGAAAATGAGAAAGTGAGCCACCATGTCTGGGACTTGAACCACAGTTGGCCATGCAGGAGTCAGGTGCCCATAACCATCACACCACCTACCAGCCCCTAGAAATCACTCCCTAAGGGGGATGGCCATGCCAAATCCTTCTCCATTCTCCTCTTAGGAGTTTGGGCACACACACACACACACACACACACACACTTGACAACTAGCACACCCAGCATAACTTTTGAGCCACCAGGTCTGGAACTTGAACTGTGGTCAACTATGTGGGATTCTAGTGACATAACCATTATGCTATCTGCCAGTCCCAATTTGTGCAATGTTTTGACAGCTTAATGCATGTAAGTCTGGGAATGGTAGCAATGGGAGCAGATGAGGGCAAAGTCCTGTGAGGGGGATGGCAGTGTGGCTGTGGCAGAACTTGAGAAGGGCTAGCAATTGTGTCTGAGCTGACACCAGACATAGGGTTCAAACTGGCCTCTGAGATGTGACTTTGGGTAAGGTACTCCATCTCTTTCATTGTCAGTTTCCAAACTTGAAAAATGAAGGTGATAATTTTTCAACTGCCTTTTTTGAGTGCTAAATTCCATCTAAGGTGTCAAATGTGGTAGATAGATGTAAGTTTCAATTAATGTTGACTTATGTTGTTATACTAACAAATGCATGTCTCAAACGGTGAATGATAGAGTCTAGTCTGGGATAAGAGGCCAAGGAAACTAGAATAGACTAGTGGCCTGGAATTAATCAAGTGATGACAGATGTCAGTGTAGAAGCGAGAAGGTGGTTTAGAGTCAGGTAGATGAAAGATAAGGAATTTGTGGACTGAGGAGGCTCAAACTTGTTGTTTTCAAAAGAAAGATTTCAAGAGATGGTATTATTTAAGGAATGACTGCTGGGCAGTGATTAGAGTAAACTGAAGAGGGAGGATATTGAAGTGGAAGTTGTCAAGGAATCCAGAGATTGTTGATGAAAAATTTATCAACATAGATGGTTGAGTAGCATCACAGACAATTATCTAGTGTGCTAGAACTTGCTTTATTTTTGGAAACCAATGTGCTTTGCTATTAAAACTTAGATAGAGTCTAGCTCTATGGTACAGTAGTTAAGGGATGATTGCACATGCCCAACCCCCCAGTTGGGATCCTGGTTTGAAAACCACACCAAGAGCATGTGTGCGCATGCCTAAAATTTTGACAGGAGAGAGAAATGGAGAAGGGATTGTGCTATTACCATGCCCCATTGGGTAGGTGCTTTCTATCTCCCTCCCGGATCCCATTTCTCTATCTCTCTCTCTGTTACATACACATGCCTCTGACAAATGTGAAACAAAACAAAACTCAGAGACTTCTTAAAAATGATGGACACTTCTAAAGAACACAGTGTGGTACCTGGATTTAGCTATGGGAGAAAGTCTTGTTCTCTAATCTGGCAAGTGTGAGAAGTGCAAACCTAAACAATATTATGTACTTTTTAAAATAAGAATTATTTTATTGAACTTTACTTACTTAATTAATTAATTTAAATTTGACCAGAGAGGGGCAGAGTGAGAGAGAGAGTTGGAAAGTGAGAAAGCAAGCCACTGGGTCTGGGACTTGAACCACAGTTGTTCATGTGGGATTCCAGCACCCTTAACCATCACGCCACCTGTAGGCCCCTGATATGATGTACTTTTAAAATTTTCCAAAGGTTAAAAATGGTTAGAAGTAAAGGCGAAAGGCTATATTTATTACTGTGTGTCCATCATTTTTTGTATGGAACAAGAGAATTATTGGTAAATTCTCCTAGGCTATCTTCTCTCCCACATACTGGAATGGAGTTATCATTGTTCCGCTTTATGAGTGTTTATTGGAAGACAATATTGTACTATATTACAAAGTGTATTATACTCTAAACTGGGTGCTGTCCAATCAAAATAAATCGTGAGTCACATATATAACTTAAAAATCTTTAGTAGTTATATAAAAAAGTAAAAAGAAACAGGTGAAATCACTGATATATTTTAGTTAACCTATTATATCCAAAATATTATCACTTTAACAAGTTATCAATATAAAAACCATTAATGTAATCTGTTTTTTTTTCTACTATTTAAAATTTGATGTGCATTTTATAATTATAGCACATCTCAATTTGACCAGCCACATTTCAAGTACTCAGTAGTCAAATGTGGCTAGTGGTCACTGTATTGAAAAGCACAGGTTTCATTTTTTTTTTTAAAAGAGATTTTTGCTATAGGGCATGCACGCTCAACAGAGAGACTGAGACAGAGAGAGATAAAGTGAGAAATCATCCTCTGGGAGGGATGACCATGCCACAAACTCTTCTCCTCCATTTTCCTTTTGGATTTGGGGCATGAATGCACATGCGCCTGGCATGACTTTCAAGCTGCTGGGTCTGGGACTTGAACCACAATTGGACATGTGTGAGTCCAGGGCCTTAACCTATGCCACCTGCTGGCCTGAACAGTGCAGTTCTAAGGACTGGGATTAAAAAAAAATCTAAAAACAATTTCCGTTCAGTAAAAAGTGACAATATAGTTGTAAGATTCATACACCAAGGTATTTATCTATCATTTGAATTTTAGATCTTTCAATTTACTTACTTGATTTCTAACCTTATTACACAAAAAAATCTAAAATGACTTCCATTAAGATACAAGCATTAAGAAAGAAAGAAACTAAAAAGAGGGAAACTATTGGTTTCATAGTTAATTCATTTAAATTCTACCACTACTTAAGTGTCAACCTTCTGAGGAAATGTATCAAAGATATGTGCCTATATTTAATTTGATGTAGGACACATGTGCCTACTGGAGAAATAGAGACAGACACAGAGAGAGTGAGAAAGCACCCCACCCCATTCTCCCATTCTCCTTTCAGGATTTTGGACACATGTGCTCTTGTCGTACCCAGCGTGGTTTTTTTTTTTGTTTTTGTGTTTTTTTTTTTGAGAGGTTTTTGCTATACGGCACATGTGCTCACCAGAAAGATAGAGACAGAAAGACAGAAAGCAAATCACTCCCCACCCCCGGGGGGGATGGCCATGCCACAATCCCATCTCCTCCATTCTCCTCTCGGGATCTCGGGCACGGATGCACATGCATCCGGCATGAGTTTAAGCCACCAGGTCCGAGACTCGGACTGTGGTCAACTACATGGGAGTCCAGCGACATAGCCATTACACTAAGTGCTGGTCCCAAGGCTTGAACCACATAGTCAGCTGTGTGAGATCCAGCTGCCTTGACCACCATGTTACTGGCTAGCCCATGCATTAGATATTTTTAGTTTAGTCTCATTTTAGAAACTTCGAAGTGACTAGAGAGAGAAAGTTGGGGAAATAATTTACCCTGCTAAGCTCACACATCAACTCAGCAGCAGAGCTGGGAGTCGAAATCATAATTTTCTTTCTCAAGGTATATTTGGGAAGCTGCAGTTAGAATCTGGAATCCCTCACTTATGTCAAATGCATATCCTGTTTGTGTCTCATATCCTGAATAAAGCTGATTACGTAACTGGGGCTCCCTGGCAGGTGTGAAACTATTTTTAGGGAAGATGTATCATTGCTTAGAAGTGGATTAAAACAAATAAACATATGGGTTCTCAGTCTACATAGAGCAGGTGAAGCTGACCAGATTTCCTCCATAGTGGATAAATACAGCATAAAAAAATGCCAAGGTTAATTGAACTGTGAACCATTGTTCATTGTTTGGAAAACAAATGAAACTTTCTCCTTCCTGGTGGAAGAGAATGGTAACATTTTTCTGATTGAAATTCCTGAGACTGTTTGAGAAAAAAAAAAAAAAGTATTTTCCGTTTTCAAATTTTAGGCCCTGCACCAGATGTCGTCTCAGAGAAAATCTATCAGATCAGCAAAACGATCGAGGAGTATGCCATATGTCCTGATCTTCGAATTGATCTCTCTCGACTAGGAAGACAAGAATTTGACTTGGAGAATAAATTCAAACCATTCAGAGGTAATAGAGGGATTGCATTTTAAAGAAGGTAGAATGACTGTGTGGACAGGATGACTGGTTTCTGTTTGGGAACACACTCAAAAAAATTATTAAATGATCAATTTCAGGGGTCTTTTTATATATAATAATCTCTTTTTATCATTTCTAACTTACATATAACACTTGTACACATTTATGAAGTACAGTGTGGTCTTCTAAAACCTGTATGTGTTGTATAATGTTCAATTCAAGGCCCATAACATACCCATATCATTACTTCGTATTGTGCACATATGAAATTCATTCTTCTGTTTTGAAGTAAATGTTGACTTATCTCCAACTATTGTTCCACTACTGTGCTGTAGTACTCTATAAAGTATTCCACTTACCTGTCTGCACCCATGTGTCTGTTAACCAAGTACTCCCCATCTCTCTGACCCCTTTTCCATCCCAGCTTCTATATCACACTTATATTCCCCACTTCCATGCAGTCAAATCTTTCAGTTTCCGCTAATGAGTCAGAACACACAATATTGGTCTTTATTTCTTTTAACATTATTTTATCTGGGTTTGTCCATATGGCCACAAATGACTCGATTCCCTCTTTTTTAATGTCTGAATAATATTCCATTGTTTACACAAGGGGATTTCAAAATGTTTGTGGAAAAATGGAATTAAGGTGTGCATTTGTTTTGGTGCAAATATTTTATGAAATTTGTATGTAGTTTTTTAAATAATATGCAGTTTCCATGAACTTTTATTTTATTTTGCTATAGGGCATGTGCACTCACCAAAGAGAGAGAGAGAGGGGAAATGAGAAATCACCCCACAGGGTAAATGGCCATGCTACAGTCCTTTCTCCTCCAGTGTCCTCTTGGGATTTGGGTACATGCTTAGGATCCTGTTGGGCTGAAGGACTAGAGTAAGGGGACCACAGTATGACTGAGCCCCGTGGAGCATGTTACTCTTTTTCTCTCTCATGTTTTCACATGTGCTTTATCATGAAAAAAAGATTCTGGGCAGAAATTTGTTGAAGGCCATGTAATGCTCACTATATTCACTGTCAGCAATGGGACTTGCATCTATCACTTTTATTAACCTAGTTGGGAACACACATAGGCACATGTGTGCACACATGGATTGACTAAGCAAACAAAGGCAAGGTAGAGGTTATTTTAAACAAAATAATGCAAATATGCTTGATTACATATGTTTGAAAGGACTGGGCTAGAAGATGACTGAAAAAAATTAGGCATTCCCATAAAGAAGATGTTTTAGTGATTGATTGATTTTATCTTCACAATTTTTATAATTGTCCAAGAGATCCAACTCTTTGGTGAACTCAGCTTCAGGCACATTTCTCCAGCCCCACTGCTAGCTAGATGGATTTTCTGAAATGCTACCAAATGCCAGGAGGTGGATGGAGGGATTCCTCAGTTCTTAAGAAAAATCTGGAGATGATTGGAATAATTTATGTGTTGTATTCTTGTGGTTTCAAGTGTTGAGCAAGGCTTGAGTTAATTGGAAATTACCCATTTCTTTTTTAAAATTTCTGATCAATGGGGAGAACATTTTGTTTAATGAGGATTTTTAGGTATTTGACATTCACCTAAAAATTGGGTGCTAGGCTGGCACCAAAGAGATTTTATGCAAACTCAGGAATATATCCTTCTATCACCAATCTGCACTTGGATCTGGTGTATACAATGGCATTTGGAAAGTAGGGGTCATTGCTGAGGTCACTCCTTTATTTGCTTTGCACCAGCTGAGACATTCTTTGGCCAGCCCCAACAGGAAAGGCAACTGGACATGCCAAGTTATCTCTTAGCACTGGGACATGTGCATTTTTGGGGAAAGAGGTGATGGAATGAAGGTGGAGCCGGGTAATAGAGCACATTTTTATTTTCATTCATTATTGTGGTTGACTTTTCACTTGTAAAGAGAAATTTATAACAATATTATTTACACTCATTGATCATGTGAAAAGATTATAGTGTCTTGATTGTGTCTTGATTCATCATTTTGTCTACAAATGGATACTCGTTTGGGGTTATGATGGGTCTTTTCTCAACATTTCTTGCTATTAGGATAGAGATTATTTTCATTTCCACAAGTCATTTGTGGGTATGGTCATTGGCATTTCCCTTTGTTTTCTTGTCTTTAGTGGAAATAGTGGACCCAGTGGATATCTATCTCAACCTCCTTCGGACCATCTTTGACTTTAATGCCATCAAGAGTTTGCTCACTGGGCCCAGCCAACTGAAGATCCGCATTGATGCAATGCATGGAGGTAAGCACATGGTTTCCTACAAATCAGTCAGTGAGCTCTGTTAAGGAGACCTCTGCACATACTGGGTTTCTGAGATTAGGTTAGATTCATAGAGATATACACAACTGGGGATGTTCAGATTTTAGGATTCTCTGAAAAACGTCAAGACTCTAATGAATGTCTCTTATGAGGTAAACGAAAACAAAAATTGAAAACATGAGTTTATAGCTACACCTGTTAGGGCAGGGGTCCCCAACCCCTAGGCCATAGACCAGTATCAGTCTGTGGCCTGTTAGGAGCCAGGCTGCACAGCAGGAGGTGAGTAGCAGTCAAGCAAGTGAAGCTTCATCTGTATTTACAACTACTTCCCATTGCACACATTACTGCCTGAGCTCCACCTCCTGGCAGGTCAGTGGCGGCGTTAGATTCTCAGGGGAGCAGGAACCCTATTGTGAACCATTCATGGGAGGGATTTAGGTTGTGTGCTCCTTATGAGAATCTAATGCCTGATGATCTGTGGTGGAGCTGAGGTGATGCTAATGCTGGTGAACAGCTGGAGATACAGCATAATAGTGAGTAGTACCACCCCCAAGCCTGGGTCTGTGGAAAATTGTCTTCCACGAAACCAGTCGCTGGTGTCAAAATGTTGGGGACCACTGTGTTGGATTGTGAGTGGATAAAGTAAAACATAGCTATTCTGTTTGTTTGTTTGTTTTTCTCAGTAGGATTACATGCTCGTTTCCATCTGTGCCCTGCATTCAACCCCAACCTCCTTGCTCATGTTTCTTTCATTCGGATAGCCTTCCCATGCTCTTCTCCTGCTATATTTATATTTTCCCTTCAAGCCCCTTCTCTGAAATGCTGCTTCTTCCTTGAAGCCTTACTTCTCTTCTCTTAAGCCATTGGGTCTAGTTATCTCATAAATGGTCACTGAGTAGTACCTGTCTTTTAGTCTCTCTATTGTAGGCATTCATCTGTAGGTATGACCCATTCCACTTCTAGGTTAAGAGCCCAGGAATGTAGGAACTATGTGCTTTGTATCTCTTCAGTATGATCTCTTCAGTTCTTAACACAGGAGTTCACTCCATAAATGTCCATTGAACTGGAAAAACTATTCCCTAGAGTTTGTTTTGTAGAATGTGCTTAGTTTATATATGATTCAGCAGTTTATATATTTTGTTATGCATTTGGCAGAGATTATGTGATTGCAGATTATATGACTGCAGAGATAAAGAACGTTGCTAGAGTCCTGTAGTCCTTTTGCATATCTTCAGCTAAAGCTTTTAATACATGAAAAACAACAGTGAATCATTATTACAAGTTGCTTTCTTCCTGGCAAAATTTTAGGAAAGCTTTTGGAGAAAAATGTCATATAACAGGATTATTAAATACATTTCCTATATGCTCGACACAGTTAGTGGCATATAGTAGATGTGAAAGAAATAGTTTTTGAAGTGAGCGTTATTCTATGTTGTATTTTGAAAGAGACTATAGAATTTATCCTTTCTTTTTAGAAAATAATTTTAAAGCTTATTTATTTATTTCTTCTATGAGCAAGTGAGCGAGCAAGAGAGGCATCCCTAACAGGTTTTGATAGTGTGATCCACCTAGGCCTCCGTCAGCCCCAGCTCATGGGCATGCATGTGCCCAGTGTAATCAGGGAAGTCTCTGGACATGAACCTGGTGAGTCAGCCCTTCAAACCACCATTGCATTTTAACGCAGTGCCAACCATCCAGCCTAATTTATCTTTCTGTTTGGATCATTATAGGATCTTGTTCTAACCAGAACAAAATATCCTGGGACAGGATTCTGCAAATATTTCATATCACTGTATATCTTTTTTTTTTTTTCTTTCAGTTATGGGGCCCTATGTGAGAAAAGTTCTGTGTGATGAACTGGGAGCTCCAGCCAATTCTGCAATAAACTGCGTTCCTCTGGAAGACTTCGGAGGGCAACATCCTGACCCAAACCTGACCTATGCAACAACCCTTCTGGAAGCCATGAAAGGAGGGGAATATGGGTTTGGAGCTGCATTTGATGCTGATGGAGTACGTAGGAAAGTTTTCTGTCTGCCTACTCTTTACTATGTAATGAGCCAAGCACAGGAAACCAGAGAATTAGCAAACACATCTGGAGTTAACATGAACGGAGCATGTGTACCCTAACTGGCTCTGCATCTGCTCTTCTGTTTAATGACTAAATACTGCAATTAAATAGCCATAGCCTTTCTCTTTGTTTTCTTGTCTTTAGTGGAAATAGTGGACCCAGTGGATATCTATCTCAACCTCCTTCGGACCATCTTTGACTTTAATGCCATCAAGAGTTTGCTCACTGGGCCCAGCCAACTGAAGATCCGCATTGATGCAATGCATGGAGGTAAGCACATGGTTTCCTACAAATCAGTCAGTGAGCTCTGTTAAGGAGACCTCTGCACATACTGGGTTTCTGAGATTAGGTTAGATTCATAGAGATATACACAACTGGGGATGTTCAGATTTTAGGATTCTCTGAAAAACGTCAAGACTCTAATGAATGTCTCTTATGAGGTAAACGAAAACAAAAATTGAAAACATGAGTTTATAGCTACACCTGTTAGGGCAGGGGTCCCCAACCCCTAGGCCATAGACCAGTATCAGTCTGTGGCCTGTTAGGAGCCAGGCTGCACAGCAGGAGGTGAGTAGCAGTCAAGCAAGTGAAGCTTCATCTGTATTTACAACTACTTCCCATTGCACACATTACTGCCTGAGCTCCACCTCCTGGCAGGTCAGTGGCGGCGTTAGATTCTCAGGGGAGCAGGAACCCTATTGTGAACCATTCATGGGAGGGATTTAGGTTGTGTGCTCCTTATGAGAATCTAATGCCTGATGATCTGTGGTGGAGCTGAGGTGATGCTAATGCTGGTGAACAGCTGGAGATACAGCATAATAGTGAGTAGTACCACCCCCAAGCCTGGGTCTGTGGAAAATTGTCTTCCACGAAACCAGTCGCTGGTGTCAAAATGTTGGGGACCACTGTGTTGGATTGTGAGTGGATAAAGTAAAACATAGCTATTCTGTTTGTTTGTTTGTTTTTCTCAGTAGGATTACATGCTCGTTTCCATCTGTGCCCTGCATTCAACCCCAACCTCCTTGCTCATGTTTCTTTCATTCGGATAGCCTTCCCATGCTCTTCTCCTGCTATATTTATATTTTCCCTTCAAGCCCCTTCTCTGAAATGCTGCTTCTTCCTTGAAGCCTTACTTCTCTTCTCTTAAGCCATTGGGTCTAGTTATCTCATAAATGGTCACTGAGTAGTACCTGTCTTTTAGTCTCTCTATTGTAGGCATTCATCTGTAGGTATGACCCATTCCACTTCTAGGTTAAGAGCCCAGGAATGTAGGAACTATGTGCTTTGTATCTCTTCAGTATGATCTCTTCAGTTCTTAACACAGGAGTTCACTCCATAAATGTCCATTGAACTGGAAAAACTATTCCCTAGAGTTTGTTTTGTAGAATGTGCTTAGTTTATATATGATTCAGCAGTTTATATATTTTGTTATGCATTTGGCAGAGATTATGTGATTGCAGATTATATGACTGCAGAGATAAAGAACGTTGCTAGAGTCCTGTAGTCCTTTTGCATATCTTCAGCTAAAGCTTTTAATACATGAAAAACAACAGTGAATCATTATTACAAGTTGCTTTCTTCCTGGCAAAATTTTAGGAAAGCTTTTGGAGAAAAATGTCATATAACAGGATTATTAAATACATTTCCTATATGCTCGACACAGTTAGTGGCATATAGTAGATGTGAAAGAAATAGTTTTTGAAGTGAGCGTTATTCTATGTTGTATTTTGAAAGAGACTATAGAATTTATCCTTTCTTTTTAGAAAATAATTTTAAAGCTTATTTATTTATTTCTTCTATGAGCAAGTGAGCGAGCAAGAGAGGCATCCCTAACAGGTTTTGATAGTGTGATCCACCTAGGCCTCCGTCAGCCCCAGCTCATGGGCATGCATGTGCCCAGTGTAATCAGGGAAGTCTCTGGACATGAACCTGGTGAGTCAGCCCTTCAAACCACCATTGCATTTTAACGCAGTGCCAACCATCCAGCCTAATTTATCTTTCTGTTTGGATCATTATAGGATCTTGTTCTAACCAGAACAAAATATCCTGGGACAGGATTCTGCAAATATTTCATATCACTGTATATCTTTTTTTTTTTTTCTTTCAGTTATGGGGCCCTATGTGAGAAAAGTTCTGTGTGATGAACTGGGAGCTCCAGCCAATTCTGCAATAAACTGCGTTCCTCTGGAAGACTTCGGAGGGCAACATCCTGACCCAAACCTGACCTATGCAACAACCCTTCTGGAAGCCATGAAAGGAGGGGAATATGGGTTTGGAGCTGCATTTGATGCTGATGGAGTACGTAGGAAAGTTTTCTGTCTGCCTACTCTTTACTATGTAATGAGCCAAGCACAGGAAACCAGAGAATTAGCAAACACATCTGGAGTTAACATGAACGGAGCATGTGTACCCTAACTGGCTCTGCATCTGCTCTTCTGTTTAATGACTAAATACTGCAATTAAATAGCCATAGCCTTTCTTAGGGCTGGATTAGCATTATGTAATAAAGGGGTTGATTTTTTTTTAAATCATGCAATAAATATTTATAGCTGATCTTGTTGAAAGTACACATCATGTACAGAAACTTAACTATCAATATCTTAGCTATAATGCCTGTTCTCCATTACATTTGGAGGAAAGAAAGAATGAAGTATAATGAAGTCAACTGCAGTGCGAGGTAGGAACTCACATTTCAACAAGCAAAGTACATTTCTATTTGTGTTAAAATTTGGGCCTTCGATGTTTAGGGATTGAGGAAGGTTTCACATGCTCTTTGGCCTCATTCAAATTGTTTTTGGTTGCTTGAATACATGATGGCAGTAAAGTGTCTGTGATGTCTGTGGGAATGGGCTGCTAGCAGCAGACGCTTTAGTCTGATTATTTTCACACATTTCTTCCTTCAGGACCGTTATATGATCCTAGGCCAAAATGGCTTCTTTGTGAGTCCTTCTGACTCCCTGGCCATCATTGCTGCCAACCTCTCTTGCATTCCGTATTTCCGTCAGATGGGGGTCCGAGGATTTGGGAGAAGTATGCCAACCAGCACAGCCCTGGACAGGTAAGCAAGGCTATCACCTTGAAGAACTTGATGGCAGACGTCTGATGTTAATGTCCCTGGTCAGCAGCTGACTTTCACTCTCTTCTGTTTCACTGGGAACTTGTCAAAAGCCTGGGAACTGAGGGGCATGGTATAGTAGCATGGAGCTTGAGTTTTGGTTCTATCACTTAGTGGCCGTGGGAACTTAGGAGACTTATTTGATCTCTGTGCCTCAGTTTTCTTATCAGTAAAATGGGGTAGTAATGACATGATGTATACATGGGTTGTTATAAGGTATGAATGAGGTAATTTATGAGAGACATTAACAGAGTGCCTGGTGTACAGTAAATATTTCATAAATGTCTAGGAATAAACTTACTAAATATGAATGAGGAGGTGAAAAGAGTAAGGGAGTTTATTTTGTTTCATTTTTTTTTTAAAGGTTGCTATAGGGCATGCACATTTGCTGGAAACAGACACAGAGAAAGGGAAAG
>NW_006159849.1:6299110-6317191 GCF_000334495.1 Tupaia belangeri chinensis
GAGAGAAAGTGAAAAATCATCCCCTCAGGAGGGATGGCCACACCACAGTCCCTTTTCCTCCATTCTCCTCTTGGGATTTTGGGCATGCATGTATATGTGCCAAGCGTGATTTCAAGCTGTGGTGTCTGGGACTTAAATCTCAAAGTTGGCCATGTGGGATCAAGTACTTTATCCTCCATGCCACTTGAGTTCCAGGAGCAAGAGTTTTATGGTGACATTATATTATGTTCAAATGCTAGGTTGTATCCTTATTAGCTCTGTAAAATAGGGATGACACTTCATATGTTTGCTGTGAAAGTGAAATGAAATACCACATAGAAACTGCCTAATAGGAGACCCAGCAGAGGCTCAGACGGTGCCCTGCTCACCTCTCCTGTCTTTTACCTTGTCTTACAAATAGGGAAGTTCAGAGTCTAATGTTTTTGAACAGCCTATATTATAATAAAAGCAGTACATATGCATGGTGGAAAGCTAGAAAACACAACTAAGAAAATGTAAACCTCAGCCCCTCTTCCTTGATTACCTCTTTTAACAGGTACAGATTCCTTACATGATCTCGTTCTATACCTGTTATTAAAACACATAAGACGCTATACATAAAACACAAATATACTATATATATTTATATTATATATAATATAAAACACATAATATACTAAAAAATACTACATATGAGAATACACACACACACACACACACACACACACACATATATATATATATA
This sequence comes from Tupaia belangeri chinensis, assembly GCF_000334495.1. NCBI lineage: Eukaryota > Metazoa > Chordata > Mammalia > Scandentia > Tupaiidae > Tupaia > Tupaia belangeri. Next base: position 6,299,835 of record NW_006159849.1, read on the forward strand.
TATACACATACAGGAACATACAATATATTTGTCTTTTATAATATCAAAAAGGGATCAAAAAGTATATCATGCTAATAACCTGCTTTTATCAACGATCTCCCACTTCTTACTAATACATTTTCACGTCATCTGAAAACAAGATCATATCCAAATTTCTTCTGAATGTCCCCAGAATATCTTTTAGGAATGTTTTTACCATCCCAAACCACATACTGTTATGTATGTTTAGTCTTTTTTCGATCTAATAAAATCCTTTCCTTTTCTTTTTTTACTTAATGACCATGATTGGAGACCTGACCTGTTGTCCTGTGGAGTCCCACCTTCTGGGTTGTATAATTGCTTTCTCATGGTATTATTCATTCATTCATGAGATAACATATACAGTGAAATGAGTAAACTTAAGGGTACAACTCAGTAAGATTTGAGAAATATGAACATATGTGCACCTACCACCCAGATTAAGATATAGAACTTTTAGATCAGCAAGTAGCATGGTGATTAAGGCACTGGATCCCATATGGCTAACTCCATGGTTGGAGTTTCAGTCCCAAGGCTTGAAAAATATGCTAGGCACATGTGCATATGTGCTGAAAATCCCAAGAGGAGAATGGAGGAGAAGAGATTGTGCCATGGCTCTCCTCCCTGGGGGTTATTTCTTGCTTTCCTTTTTTTTCAGTCTCTCTGTCTCTCTCCAGTGAGTACACATGCCCTATGGCAAAAGGAAAAAAAAAAAAGAAAAAGAAAAAAGAATATTATGGTGTCCCTGAAAATGATCTAATCCTTCATAAGCAGCCATTGTCATAATTTCTATTGCCATATATATGTACATTTATGTGTTCTTAAAACTTCACATAAATGGAATCATATACTGTGAAATTGTTTGTAATGGGCTTCTTCCCCATTTAATATTTATGATTCATCCACATCCATTGCATGTGTTAGTAGCACATTTTTTTTTTATTATGGTGTTGTATGCTAATGTATGAGTATATTATAATTTATTTCTCAAATACCCACATTTGGGTTGTTCTCAGTTATTAGTTAGGATGAATCATGTTGCTATGATCATTCTTTTGTAAGTTTTTGTGAAAACATCTTCATTACTCCTGGGTAAAATGTCTAGCAGTGAAACACTGGTCATAGTGTAGATATATGTTTAATTTTCCAAGAAACTGCCAAACTGTTTTCCATTTTATATTCTTATTTGCAAAGTGTAAGAGTCCCAGTTGCTTCATATCCTCATCAGCTTTGGTGTAGGCCAGTCTTTTTAATTTTAGTTTTTGTAGAGAGTGCAAAATATTATTTTATTGTGGCTTGGATTTGCATCATACCCAGAACTGGTGATATTGAGCTTCTTTTCATATACTTATTGGTCATTTGTGTAAGTTCTTGTGTCACATATCCCTTCAAAATGTATTTGCTCATTTTAAAAGCTGGGCTAATTATCTTTCTATATTTTGTATAATAAGTCTTTTGCCATATGAATGTAATACAAATATTTTCTCTCTGTATGTTGCTTATCTTTTCATTTTCTTAATAGGTGAGAAAAAAGTTTTCTGTTTTTTGTTTGTTTGTTCACTATTGGGTGTGTGTGAGGGCCAGGGGTGGGGAAGGTGGGGAGTAAAAAATAACCCTTCAGGGGGATGGCCATATCACAATTCCTTCTCCTTTATTCTCCTCTCAAGATTTTGGGCATGTGTGTATATGTACTTAGCATGTTTTCCAAGCCACCAGGTCCAGGAATCCAACTGTGCAGTCAAGCATGTCGGATCCAGCTGCCTTAACCATCATGTCACTTGTCAGGCCCAAGTTTTCTGTTTTGATGTTTAGTTTGTTGCATTTTTCTCTAATTAATCACAAGGCTATTATATACTTTTTTGTCTTCTAAAGAAATCTTTCCTTTCTTTTAAGTCAGAAAGATGTTTCCCCTGTTTTCTTCTAGAATCATTACAGTTTTAACCTTTATGTTTACGATGATTTAATTTTCATGTGTTGTGTGAGGTAAAAGTTCACTTTTTCTCATATCTGATTATTTCAACCCTATTTATTGAAAATAATTTTCTTTCCCGTAAATAGCCTTGGTTTTTTTGTTGAATATCATTTGACTATTGATATTTGAATCTATTTCAGAATTCTGTATTCTGTTCTATCAATCTATTTGTTGATCCTTATACAAATGTCATATTGAAATTAGGTAAATCTTCTACTACGGTTTTCTTGTCAAATTACAATATACATATATCTTTGGTCCTCTGTATTTCTATATATTTTATCAACATGTCAGTTTCTACTCCAGAGCCTGTTAAAATTTTGATTGGGATTATATGGAATCTATTGAGCCACTTGTGGAGAATTGTAATTAAATAATATCAAGTCTTACAATCCATGGATGTGGTATATCTGTTTATGTTTTCTTTAATTTTTTTCTATGTTTTATAGTTTTTAGTATAGAAGTCTCATACAATTTTTGTTAAAATATATTCCTTAATATTTTCTATTATTTTATGCCATGGTAAGTAGAATAGCTTTATAAATTTAATTTTCCAGTTGTTTGCTACTAGTAATTAGAAATACAATGGGGTTTTTGAAATTGACCTTGTATTCTATTACCAGAGGGGAAAAGAATCACATTCTTTTTGGATGCTTCCCACTTTACCTGTGCCCCTCAGAGGATACTGACATCAAGTGCATGATAGTGAATCAAATTAGTTTAAAATTCTTGGCTAGTGGCACCAAAGAATAGGAGTGTGATTCCATGTTATTTTCCATTTATCTTTGCTTATATCCTTTATTTAAAAAATATGCAGTAAAACTGTAGAAAACAAAGCAAGAATGGGACCATCTCTAGAAAGTGTATACGATCCTGAGTGTTATGTAGATTAATATTATGGAAGTATTTAATAACAACATTTTATACTTACATAAAATTTCATAATCTAAAAAGAAATTTCATACATAAAATTTCATAATCTAAAAAGAAATTTCATACATAAAATTTCATAATCTAAAAAGAAATTTCATAATACATTGCATAATTTAGAAATTTCTTTTCACTTGATCTTTTTAAGCATTTAGTGAAGTTCGTGAGGGACATTACTCTCCCCATATTAAATATTGGGTCATCAGAAAAAGTCATGATGCATTTTTGCATAAAAAAACATAGAAAAATATGTCATGACTTTTCCAGCGACTCAATATATGAACTAATGATCAGAGAGGTTAAATGATTTGTACCGGTCAGGGAGCTAACTGGAAATTGATTGGGGATTTGAAACAGGTCTTCTGATATAGTTTATACTTTGTCTGTTCTGTAATTACAATTGGGTCGGTAGGATCCCTGAGAAATCAGTTGAGAATCTTGCCCGACTCTTGTGGGGTAACCAGCAACTTCACAAGCCATGAGTAGGAGAGGCTGGTTTCATTCTGACAACAAAAACCATTTGTCCTCTTTTCTTGTGGAAATTTCCCAGTAGTTCTTGATTTCACTTTATCCCCCCTTCCCAATAAATCTCTGTTTTAGTCAGAAAACCAGAGGCCTTGCTTAGAAATTTCACAAAGGACCTGTTCTGATATGTAAGTGACCATTGAAAAGGATTATTCATGCTTGCTGGTTGGGATTCAGAATTCTGTGAGGCTCTGACGTGGTGATTTGTTTTGGGTATTTGATCTGTTGTGTAGTTCCCAGGTGGATTCTCATGATGGACACTTTATAAGCATCTTTTTTCCAAACAACTGCGGTCTCACACTTTTGATCTTGACATTGGCTTCCTATATAACTTATTATTTAAAAATTTTTAATTAATAAAATCATAGGAATGTGCCCATAAATGCCAGGCTCTGAAGAATAACAACTTAGTGGATGAGACACATTAGACCATACACTTGCCTAAACTTCTGGGTTTCCAGAATAAGGAGGAGCCTGCAACCTTGAAACTGATGAATAATTCAGACAAACCTTCACTGTTCACAGATAATAGTTGTTCCCTGTGGGAATACTTTCAGTGTCTTTAGTTTCTACACTCACAGTGTCACTAAAACAAGGATTCCACTCAGCCTTGAAAATGGCATTCTTTTGGGTTTTGTCATTTTTAATGTGTCTGAGTTGTGGTTGCAGATGAGTCTGTTGCTGAAAACATTTGGGTTCAAATGACTTGAGAAGTAAAGCACATTCAAAGTATATTTGTGGCCTGAGGTCCGTCTCCACCCCACACGGAGGTATTAAATAATTGTCTGTGTCATCATCCTTCAATAATATTTATGAAGCGCCCATCTGTGCTTGGGGCTGTGCCGAATGCTGTACAAAACAAGGCAAACCACACGCAGGCTTGGGCCCTCCTCACTAGAGTTATTTACAGTCTTCAACCAGGCCAGTATCCTTGAATACAGCCAAAGGAGCCAGACCCAAGAAGTATGTTTTGAATACAAGGAAGGCCGTATAAGGTCCACCACCCATAAACATGGTGGTGAAGAGAACTGGTGCCCTTCTGTCCTCTGTTTTCTCTCTATAGAACCTCTTTTGTCACTATTTTTTCATTGAAGATGGGAAAACTTCAAAAAGTTTGTAGAAAGTAGTAGTTTAGGGATTGAACAGTGGTATGGCAGTAAAACACATGCTCTGTGAAGCTGACTCTCATGGAATGGTTCTGGGTTCATGTCTGGGCACCTCCCTGAGTATTCCAGGCATGCACATGTCCATAATCCAGGATTGGAAACAGTTGGTGGTAGATTGTGGAGACAAGATCCTGCTGGGTCTCTTTGTCTCTCTCTGTCACCTATCTCTCTTTCTCCCTCATCATGCAATAAATAAAGAAATGAAATACATGTTTATTTTGGTAAAACATTTTGAAATCTATGCATAGTTTTTTCATAATACACATTTTTCATGAATGTGTATTTTTGATGACCCTCTCATATTTATTAAAAAGTTTCCATTGCCTTAGACATGGTCCCATGCCACAGTGGAACTTTTAGTTAAATGGGGAAGACAATAAACAACAAGTAAACCAAAACTATGATAATGTAACTTGTAGCACAGGCTGGGGACAATGAATTTGGGTGCAGTAATTGGTGGGTATCAAACATCCTGCTGAGCTACGGTAACTAAGGAGGAACTCTCAGGAGGTTATAGTTAGGGCCCACAGATCAGAAACATGGAGCTGGAACTGGATTTGATGTTAGGGTTAGCAATGGCCCATACCACATATGAAAATACTTAATTCTCAGAATGTAGTCTACAGCTAGCTGTTGCCAATCCCCAATCTAAAATATGTACCATAGCTTTATCTTGAACACACTCAGCTGGTCATTGGAATCCAGACAGTGTTAATCCTGCAAGTATGCCAGTATCTACTGATCTATGGTGACTTTGGTTCTGACCACATCCTTTAGATCTGTGTTATTTCATCTCCCAGATCAGTCATGATAGATGACAGTAATGGGAGATAATGGGAGAGAGAGTGATGTGAGCTAATATCTGCTTACCCAGTCTCTCATATATTGTTTCTGCTGCAGAATGATGGGGGTTATTTTGCCTCAGCACATAAGTATGTTCGAGGGTCTCTTATATTAAAGCAATAGAAAAAAATAAAAAAGCCCTTTATTAAGTAGTTATTGCTGCACAACTCTTCATAGCTGATTCAGTTAGGATCAAGGAAAGAAAAAGATGGCATTCTCAAAAGGGAATTACTAAAGTGAATTTAGGAATAGTAATTTAATAGCCTCGTTCATAGAGGTCTGAGGAAGTTAAGAAAACCAAAAGAGTCAAGAAGAAATGGAGAGGTATCCTAGGACTATCAATATGAGGAAGCTATTAATACCCTTGGGACTGAAGTAACTGTAGCCTGGTTAGGTTTCTGGTTATGAAAGATGGGCTGTCAGACAGGAATCAAACTTATCAGGGAGAAAGGTATGCCTCAACTTCTCTCTTTTCTCACTCTGCAATCTCCTGGTTGTTGCCTCCTATTAGCCAAAACTAGCTGGAAGCCAGAGGGTAGCCTGTGGAGTTCAGCCTCCTAGGAAGAGAGCAGGGCATTGAATGAAATGGGGACACCAGGGAGGGAAGGAGGCAAGCAGAGAACAACCAGCATGACTGGCATAATGGCCGATCCTTACTGTAATCTCTACTAGCTCTCTCCTAGTCTTCTCCTTGTCCTTCTTTTTGGATGTAGAAAATTGTGTTAATCATTGGACACTCCTTTTAAAATTGTTCTAATGGAACAACATATTATAAAATTAAAGTGTTTCCTATTATATTATAAAATAAAAGTGTTTCTTTTTTCTTTGATTTCCCTACCATAGACAACCACAAAAATGTGTTTATTTGGCATTCTTTTGTTTGCATATGCTGTTCTATTTGCATACATTTTAAATTATTATGAAGTAGTACTATGTAATAGATTGTATTTGATTTTTTTCCTTTTTCCATCAATGATTATGCTTTAGGATCCTCTCAGCAGTCGTGTGTGCATCGAGGGCATTGCTGCCAACTGCTGCGTGGTAGCTACTGGTGTGTATCCATGACATTTTGTCTCTTGATTCTCTCTCAGCTTTGAACACTCAGATTGCTGTCCCTTTCTGCCACATAGGCTGCTGTAGATGTGTATGAGAATTTCTTCCAGATGTGTACTCAGGAGCAGAATCATTGAGTCAGAGGAGAGAGACTTAATTTAATCAATTTAAATTAAATTAAATTGGATTAAATTAAATGTTGACCAGTCTGGTAGATTACACCCTAGAATGCCTTGCCTAATCTTCTTCCTTCCACTAGTTCTTGAGTTCTTGTATCTTAAAATTTAGGTAAACACCTGATGTTGTGTAGCTTTCTCATTTTTTTTTCCTAGTAGAATAGATGTAAAGCAATATACCATTGATAATTTTTCTTTCTTATATTGCTTATTAGTTTGAACATCTCTTCACATGCTTAAGCGATTTGGGGGTTTTCTTTTCTATTAATAATTGCCTGTTCTTCTCCTTTGTCCATTTTTCTTTTTTTCATTATTATTATTTATATATTTAATTGTTATACATCATTTAGTTTTAAAAGAGATTTTATTCAACATGATATGCACCACACAGCAGGCGAGTGGAGAATACTATGCATGACATCACCAACAGGCAACAAACCGTATCTGTGTCCCACAAATGTCTTACTACATTTTTTCCCAAATTTCCTTCCTGCACAAACTTTCCCTCTCCCGCTCTCCTTCCACTTTGTTCCCAGTGTCCATAACAAATTTCAATGCTTTTATGTCCTCCAGTCTTTCAGTCTCTACCATAGAGTATAGACAGTCAGTATATGTTAAATGGAGATATACAATGTCTCTGTTTCATAGCCTGACTTGCTTCGCTCAGTAATAAATCATCCATGTTTGTCCACTTCCTATCACATGTCAAGGTCTTGTTTTTTACAGTTGAATAGTATTACATGGGGTATATGTGCCACACTTTTTCAATTCATTCATCTGTCTGTGGACATTTGGGTTGATTCCATGTCTTAGCAATCATGAGTAATGTCACAATAAATATAGATGTGCAAGCACTTTTCTGACTGAGCATTCTCCTGTCCTATGGGTAGATACCCAGGAGTGGAATTGCTGGATCATATGGTAGTTCTATTTGAAGGTCTTTGAGGAACCTCCATATTGTTCTCCACAGTGGCTGGACCAGTTTACATTCCCACCAACAATGTAGGAGAGTTCCCCTTCCACCACATCTCCTCCAGCACTTACTGTTTTTGTTTTGTTTTGTTGTTTAATTTTTGCCATTCTGGATAGGGTTAGGTGGTATCTCATTGTGGTTTTGATCTGTATCTTGCTTATGATGAGGGATGTTGAGCATTTTTTCATATGCATTTTGGCCGTTCATATCTTTTCCTTAGAGAATTATTTATTCAGCTCATTTCCCTATCTTTTAATTGGGTTAGTCTTCTTCTTCTGGAGAAGCCGCTTGAGTTCCCTGTATATTCTGGTTATTAGTCCCTTATCTCAGGCATAGTTAACAAAAATTTTCTCTCACTCTGAGAGTTTTTGATTCATACTAATTTCTGTGTACTTGGCTGTGCAGAAACTTCTTAATCTGATGTAATCTCACCTATTTTGGAGATTATTGCCTGTGCTTTGGAGATCTTGATTAAGAAGTCTTTGCCTACCCAGTGTCTCCCAGAGTTTCCCCAGTGTTTTCCACCAGTAGTTTTATAGTTCATGGTTTTAGGCCTAGATCTTTGATCCACTTTGAGTTGATTTTAGTTAATGGTGACAGATAGGGGTTCAGATTCATCTTTTTGCAGGTGAATACCCTGTTTTTCCAGCACCATTTGCTAAAGAGGTTTTCCTTTTCCCACTGTATTGACTGGTACCCTTTGTCAAAGATTGGTTGGCTCTATGTTTTCAGGTTTATTTCTGAGGTCTCTACTCTGTTCCATTGGTCTTTGTGTCTGTTTTAGTGCCAATATCATGCTATCTTGATTTTCACAGCTTTGTAATATATTTTGGAAGAGAGATGCCACCCACTCTACTCTTGTGCGGGATGGCTTTGGCAATACGTGTTTTTTTATGATTCCAGAAAAATTCTTTGATTCTCTTTTCTAGATCTGTGAAGAATGTCTCTTGTAATTTTATAGGGATTGCATTAAATATGTAGATTAATTTGGGTAGGATTTTCATTTTGATTATATTAATTCACCCAATCCAGAAACATGGGATGTCCTTCATCTTTTTTGTGTCCTTTTCAATTAAAAAAATATTTTCATAGTTTTCCTTATAGAGGTCCTTAACTTCCTTGGTTAGTTTTATTCCTAGGTACCTTATATTTTTTCTGACTATGGTAAATGGGATTATTTTCTTCCGTTCTGTCTCTGTTTGTTATTGTGTATTGAAATGCTATAGATTTTTGTAAGTTTTCTTTTTTTCCCCTGCCACTTTACTGTATGCATTTATTACTTTCAGAAGTTTTTTTGTGGATACTATTGGATCTCCTATGTACACAATCATGTCATCTGCAAACAGAGATCCTTTGTCCATTTTTCTATTTACGTGGCTTCTCTTTCTCCTCATCTTAGTTCTCTTCCCCCCTCTCCTTTCCCCTTCTCATCTCTTCCTTCCTTTTCCTCCTCCTTTCTGATGGATTAGAAGTTCCTTATAACAATGTAATTTAGGTATTAGACCCTTCTCAGTCTCAGGCTCTTCTAATTTTCATCTTTTTTTGTTAGATAAAATTTTGCCTCTGGGGGCTGGCAGGTGGCATCATGGTTAAGGGCCCTGGATTCCCACGTGGCCGACTGTGTTTCAAGTCTCAGACCTGGCAGCTTGCTTTCTCACTCCCCCGCCTCCTGTCACTCTCTGGTCAAATTTAAATAAACAAATAAATAAAGTTAATTAAAATAATTCTTAAATTTTTAAAATTAAAATGTTGCCCCTGATCTATATCTAAACTGATATCCATAGACATATTGGTTATAGACAACTCAAATTTACCATGTTAAGTAGCAACTTTTCTGATTTTTCATAAAGTTTTTTAATTTTGTGTTTACTATCTGGGTAATCACCTAACATCCAAATAATATGTCTTTAAATAATTCTAGACTTCTAATTATCCCTCATTCCCAGTGTACCACTGGTTACTGGATTTTGTTTTGAAAATCTTCAGCTGTTTCTGAACTATTCTTTCCTCTCTATGTCTACTTTTACTTTCCTATTTCAGGTTCTCATGATCTTTTGCTTAGACCATTGCATAGTTAATGAACCAATCTCCTTCCCTCCAGACCTCCTCTTCTTCATTCCATATTCTGGACTCCTCCAAGGGCAATTGTTCTAAGGCACAAATTCATGCATCTCCCTCCCTTGCTTAGAATTGGTGGCTTTGAATTCCCGCAGAAGGAAATCCCATCTTCTGGTTTTACAATCATGCATAACCTCCTGATGGTGAATATCCTCCTGTCCACATTTTTACCCTGCAATCTGTACATGTCATACTGCTTATAGTTTTCCAGTTTGCAGTCTTCTCCCCCTTCTGAGCCTTTGTATGTGTTTCTCTCCTTGAAATGTGCTCCCTTTCCCCAACCCCGTCTTTGTTGTTCTTCCTTATCTTTCTTTTTTTTTTTTTTTTTTTTTTTTTTTTTTTTTTTTTTTTTTTTTTTTTTTTTTTTTTTTTTTTTTTTTTTTTTTTTTACTAGTTCACAGTAGCCATGTGGAACCTTATCCTGAAGGCCCGTGGCTTCTTCTGCCGCTAGCTCTTTTGTTGGAGGCTGAATTATTAGTAGAAAGTCTTCATTCCCTTAAAAATCTAGTTCACAGTAGCCATGTGGAACCTTATCCTGAAGGCCCGTGGCTTCTTCTGCCGCTAGCTCTTTTGTTGGAGGCTGAATTATTAGTAGAAAGTCTTCATTCCCTTAAAAATCTAGTTCACAGTAGCCATGTGGAACCTTATCCTGAAGGCCCGTGGCTTCTTCTGCCGCTAGCTCTTTTGTTGGAGGCTGAATTATTAGTAGAAAGTCTTCATTCCCTTAAAAATCTAGTTCACAGTAGCCATGTGGAACCTTATCCTGAAGGCCCGTGGCTTCTTCTGCCGCTAGCTCTTTTGTTGGAGGCTGAATTATTAGTAGAAAGTCTTCATTCCCTTAAAAATCTAGTTCACAGTAGCCATGTGGAACCTTATCCTGAAGGCCCGTGGCTTCTTCTGCCTGGATGGGAGGAGCAGAGCGAAAATTAACAAGAAGGAAGGCGGAGCTAAGGGCCAGAGAAAAACTGGGCCTCTTTTTAAAAAAAAAAAGGAGTAAAAAGGAAATATTACCAAAAAAAAAAGGGAAGATAGAAGCAGGGAGAGACAGGAACTGAGAGACCGAGAGAGAAGGCTGGGGGCGCAGAGGGGGGCTCCCTACCGCTAGCTCTTTTGTTGGAGGCTGAATTATTAGTAGAAAGTCTTCATTCCCTTAAAAATCTAGTTCACAGTAGCCATGTGGAACCTTATCCTGAAGGCCCGTGGCTTCTTCTGCCGCTAGCTCTTTTGTTGGAGGCTGAATTATTAGTAGAAAGTCTTCATTCCCTTAAAAATCTAGTTCACAGTAGCCATGTGGAACCTTATCCTGAAGGCCCGTGGCTTCTTCTGCCGCTAGCTCTTTTGTTGGAGGCTGAATTATTAGTAGAAAGTCTTCATTCCCTTAAAAATCTAGTTCACAGTAGCCATGTGGAACCTTATCCTGAAGGCCCGTGGCTTCTTCTGCCGCTAGCTCTTTTGTTGGAGGCTGAATTATTAGTAGAAAGTCTTCATTCCCTTAAAAATCTAGTTCACAGTAGCCATGTGGAACCTTATCCTGAAGGCCCGTGGCTTCTTCTGCCGCTAGCTCTTTTGTTGGAGGCTGAATTATTAGTAGAAAGTCTTCATTCCCTTAAAAATCTAGTTCACAGTAGCCATGTGGAACCTTATCCTGAAGGCCCGTGGCTTCTTCTGCCTGGATGGGAGGAGCAGAGCGAAAATTAACAAGAAGGAAGGCGGAGCTAAGGGCCAGAGAAAAACTGGGCCTCTTTTTAAAAAAAAAAAGGAGTAAAAAGGAAATATTACCAAAAAAAAAAGGGAAGATAGAAGCAGGGAGAGACAGGAACTGAGAGACCGAGAGAGAAGGCTGGGGGCGCAGAGGGGGGCTCCCTACCGCTAGCTCTTTTGTTGGAGGCTGAATTATTAGTAGAAAGTCTTCATTCCCTTAAAAATCTAGTTCACAGTAGCCATGTGGAACCTTATCCTGAAGGCCCGTGGCTTCTTCTGCCGCTAGCTCTTTTGTTGGAGGCTGAATTATTAGTAGAAAGTCTTCATTCCCTTAAAAATCTAGTTCACAGTAGCCATGTGGAACCTTATCCTGAAGGCCCGTGGCTTCTTCTGCCGCTAGCTCTTTTGTTGGAGGCTGAATTATTAGTAGAAAGTCTTCATTCCCTTAAAAATCTAGTTCACAGTAGCCATGTGGAACCTTATCCTGAAGGCCCGTGGCTTCTTCTGCCGCTAGCTCTTTTGTTGGAGGCTGAATTATTAGTAGAAAGTCTTCATTCCCTTAAAAATCTAGTTCACAGTAGCCATGTGGAACCTTATCCTGAAGGCCCGTGGCTTCTTCTGCCGCTAGCTCTTTTGTTGGAGGCTGAATTATTAGTAGAAAGTCTTCATTCCCTTAAAAATCTAGTTCACAGTAGCCATGTGGAACCTTATCCTGAAGGCCCGTGGCTTCTTCTGCCTGGATGGGAGGAGCAGAGCGAAAATTAACAAGAAGGAAGGCGGAGCTAAGGGCCAGAGAAAAACTGGGCCTCTTTTTAAAAAAAAAAAGGAGTAAAAAGGAAATATTACCAAAAAAAAAAGGGAAGATAGAAGCAGGGAGAGACAGGAACTGAGAGACCGAGAGAGAAGGCTGGGGGCGCAGAGGGGGGCTCCCTACCGCTAGCTCTTTTGTTGGAGGCTGAATTATTAGTAGAAAGTCTTCATTCCCTTAAAAATCTAGTTCACAGTAGCCATGTGGAACCTTATCCTGAAGGCCCGTGGCTTCTTCTGCCGCTAGCTCTTTTGTTGGAGGCTGAATTATTAGTAGAAAGTCTTCATTCCCTTAAAAATCTAGTTCACAGTAGCCATGTGGAACCTTATCCTGAAGGCCCGTGGCTTCTTCTGCCGCTAGCTCTTTTGTTGGAGGCTGAATTATTAGTAGAAAGTCTTCATTCCCTTAAAAATCTAGTTCACAGTAGCCATGTGGAACCTTATCCTGAAGGCCCGTGGCTTCTTCTGCCGCTAGCTCTTTTGTTGGAGGCTGAATTATTAGTAGAAAGTCTTCATTCCCTTAAAAATCTAGTTCACAGTAGCCATGTGGAACCTTATCCTGAAGGCCCGTGGCTTCTTCTGCCGCTAGCTCTTTTGTTGGAGGCTGAATTATTAGTAGAAAGTCTTCATTCCCTTAAAAATCTAGTTCACAGTAGCCATGTGGAACCTTATCCTGAAGGCCCGTGGCTTCTTCTGCCTGGATGGGAGGAGCAGAGCGAAAATTAACAAGAAGGAAGGCGGAGCTAAGGGCCAGAGAAAAACTGGGCCTCTTTTTAAAAAAAAAAAGGAGTAAAAAGGAAATATTACCAAAAAAAAAAGGGAAGATAGAAGCAGGGAGAGACAGGAACTGAGAGACCGAGAGAGAAGGCTGGGGGCGCAGAGGGGGGCTCCCTACCGCTAGCTCTTTTGTTGGAGGCTGAATTATTAGTAGAAAGTCTTCATTCCCTTAAAAATCTAGTTCACAGTAGCCATGTGGAACCTTATCCTGAAGGCCCGTGGCTTCTTCTGCCGCTAGCTCTTTTGTTGGAGGCTGAATTATTAGTAGAAAGTCTTCATTCCCTTAAAAATCTAGTTCACAGTAGCCATGTGGAACCTTATCCTGAAGGCCCGTGGCTTCTTCTGCCGCTAGCTCTTTTGTTGGAGGCTGAATTATTAGTAGAAAGTCTTCATTCCCTTAAAAATCTAGTTCACAGTAGCCATGTGGAACCTTATCCTGAAGGCCCGTGGCTTCTTCTCTTCTTCCTTATCTTTCAAGGCTTGAGTCAGGTATCACCTTCTTGGAAATCCTCCTTTGATATCGTGTTCCCTTGACCCCTAAGCAGCATGTGGAACTTGCTCTTCATGGATCTCTTTAGCATAAAACTATCATGGGCATTGAAAACAGTTATGGATCTGTTTCCCCAGTGTGCTGTGAGCTCCCCAAAGGCAAAGGTTTTATTTGGCAAAGCTATCACTTCATTTAAAGGGAAATATACCTAAATGATAAAAAAGAAATGAATGATGAACAATTACCCAGTCTTTTTTTTTGGGGGGGGAGGGGTGTAATAAAACCATACCTGGGGCCAGTCCATGGCCTGGAGGTTGAGGCAGCTGTATTCCATTTGGCGAAATGCATGTTTGAGTCCTGGACCCAGAGTTTTAAAAACATAACGGGCACACGTGCATACATGTCCCAAATCCCAAAAAAGTAATGGAAGAGAAAGGATTGCTGTATGACCATGCCCCATGGGAGCGATACTTTAAAAAATCCATACCTGATCTGTGGTTTTTATTTATATTTAGGCAAGTTTGCAGTGAGTTGTATTTTTGTAATGATATATGGGTAAAGCACTTAGTACATATAACTTAATCAAGATGAGATAAAAGGAAGCAACCACAAAGCCATTTTTTCCCTTGAGAATAACTAAAATCCACCACAACCTGAACTTAAGTTCAGGGTTGTTTATTTCTTGCTCTGGTAACTAGGATGAGGAATGCATTCATTCCTGGGACACATACAGCATTCCTAACGTTACCTTCCTCCAGGGTTTTTGTGTTTACCTACTGGAAAGGATGCTGAGAATGGCTCAGGTCTGTTATTCAATATTTCCAATTGTTGATGTCTGATGAGAAAGTGATCTACTGCCCCCAGTTAGTAGAGATCATTTACGTATTTACTGGCTAGAATTAGAAGGGTAAATGAACGTTTAAGACTAGAAACTGTGGGAGCTTTGGAGATACTGGATAAACCATCTTTTGTTTAATTTTTCAGAGCTGTCTTAGGTTTCTTCTATCTAAACTAGTCAGGTCAACACTTGAAGGAACATTAAATTACCTGAGTTTCAAGATATATAGGGAGTCTTCAAAAAGTTAATGAAAAATGCTTATTATGAAACAAACTATACACGGATTTCAATTTGTTTTGCACCAAAAAAGTTTATTTGTAATTTAATGCAATTTTCCACAAACTTTTTGAAATCCCTTGTATGGTCCTTATCAACTTCCAATTTGAATGGAAAGATGAACCACTTTTAGAAGTCAGTTTTCTCTGTCCTGCTCCATTTTCAAGGACTTTTGGTCACTCTAATTCTGTCTCTGGAAGGGCAGTGTATGTTAACATCCTATTTCAGTCCTTCCACTGAGCTGGCTCTCCTTGGCCTTTGGTAAGTCTCTTTGACCATCAGTGGATTCATCAATGAAGGAAGCTCCATAGCATCACCCTGTATGATTGAGAGCTGGAGGCCACTGTAAGCAGGAGTTTCAATGCCGTCCAGTCTAGAGCATGTAACTAAGTGATATGTCATTGCTCTCCATAAGAACATTGACATCATGACCTGCCTTTATCATCTCAATGTTGGCTTTTGGAGGATATGTGTGGTTAAATAACCTCTTTCCTTTATTCCTTTTGATTTTAGATATTTGTCCAATTTAAAATCAGTTCCATTGGCTACATCAAAGAGGTATGAAGCTACTTTTTGGGCTAGTAAAAATATTCTGTATCTTGATGATGTTGATAGTTATGATGATAGTTACGTATACATTTCTTAAGACTCCTAGAACTATACACTTTAAAAAAAAATTTGCTGGATGGTATGTGTGCTCACCAGGGAGAGACAGAGTGACAGAAAAAGAAGGAGAGGAAGAAATCATCTCTCATGGAAGATGGTCAAACCACACTCCCTTCTCCTACATTTCTCCATCCTTTTGGGATTCTGGGTATGCACATACATACACTCAGGATGTTTTTCAAATTGCCAGATCTGGGACTTGAACTGTGCAGTAAGTCATTTGGAGTCCTACTTTTGTAACCACCAGGTCACAGGCAGGGTCACGTGGAACTACGTACTTACAAGTGGTAAAAAAATGATAAATTTTGTTTTATTTAAATTATACATCGATATAAAGAATCAAACCTAATTTATTTAAAAAATAAAACAAAGTACCTCTCCTGGGTCATTCTTTATGACCAGGGTCATGAATCATCACTCTCTTTGAATGACTCTAGTTTCCATCATAGAGGTTTGCATTTACTCAACTGCTAATAAACATTGACTGGGTTCAGGTTAGTCAAGTGGTTTCAGAATTACTGTCCACTGCTTTCCTCTTTGAGGTGAACAAGAATCTAAAGACTCTCATGTTCTTTGGAAAAATCCTAACTTATGCTTAGAGTTGAAGGTGCTAAGATTGCATGATCATTACTTAAATTTTTCCACAGTATGAAAGGTACACAGAAGAGGTTAGCCCAGCCTAACTCTGAGCCATATTTTTTGTCGAGCTGCCAGAGAAGATTGGCACTTGACAATGCATTTTTGTAAAATATGTTTTTTATTTAACTTTATTTATGTATTTTAATTTTGACCAGTGAGGGACAGAGAGAGAGAGAGAGAGAGAGAGCTGCCAGAAGTCCGGGACACAAACCATGGTCGGTCATAAGGGAGTCCAGTGCTCTTAACCACCATGCCACCTGCCAGCCATGACAATGCTTTTTAAATGAAGAATAATGACAAGTCATCTTATGGCTAAGATACTTCTGAAGTGAAAGTACATTGCATTTTTTTGTGTATGCTTCATATTTTGAAATGGACTTTGTAACTCTTACTAAAAAATAAAAGTTTAAAAAAAGATTATTATTTTATTTTTAACTTTCAATCACTGCGTTTCATTACAACATATCAAGTCAATATCTGATCTTGAATATACTGTATATTGGTTCAATCAAAGATATTACCATACATATTATCATCAGGAGATAATTTGCCATTTTTTGGTCCCTTAAATGTTTTTCTTCTTTCTTTTTCCCCTTGACTCCCTTCCTCTTACTCTCTGCCATTTCCCACCGTCCTCCTACACTGTCATTGGTATCCACAGTTGCTCTCCATGTCTTTATACATCTCTTTCCATTTCTGCCAAAGAGTACAGGCATTTAGTAAATATTGAGTGTGGACGTGTAATGCCTCTCTTTAATAGTCTGATTTGCTTTGCTTAGCAGTAAATCTTCCATATTCATCCACTTTCTATCAACTGCCAGGGCCTTCTTTTTTTATAACTGAGTAGTATTCCATAGTGTATATGTGCTGTACTTTTTGAATCCATTCATCCGTTTGTGGACATTTGGGTTGGTTCCATGTCTTAGCAATTGTAAATAATGCCACAATAAACACGAATGTGCAAGTATTTTTCCAACTGAGGACATTCCTATTCTTTGGATAGATATGCATATGAAAAAAAATGGATTCTAAACTACAACTTCAGGATAGTGTTAAGCTATCTAACTGTTCACATTTGTGCTGAATATCATTGATTTCACTTTACCCATTAGGCTGAGGGAAGAATGATATCAAAGGGTGAATCAAGAAGCTGCCTGGGGAACCAGCAGTTAACGTAATGGCTATGTTGTTGGATTCCCACGTAGTCGACCGCGGTTCGTGTCCTGGACCCGGTGACTTAGAACTCACACCGGGTGCGTGTGCGTGCATGCCCAAGATCCCGAGAGGAGAATGGAGGAGAAGGGATTGCGGCGTGACCATCCCCCCTGGGGGGTGATTTCTCGCTTTCTGTCTCTCTGTCTGTCTGGCGAGCACACGCGCCCTATAGCG
>NW_006159849.1:6317222-6319744 GCF_000334495.1 Tupaia belangeri chinensis
ACAAAAAAAAAAAAAAAAAAAAAAAAAAGAAGCTGCCTGAAAGTTTTGCCTGCTCAGTTAGGTGTTGTTATTATCATTATTATTTTTTAGTATTTGCTATTACAGTGTCTTGTTTTGATTGTCACACACACCTTCAGAAGTATTCTAGGCATATTGACATTGTATTTATAGAAAAAAATATGCTGAGAGGCTAAGGACTTTGCCAAAGGTCATACAGCAAGAAAGAAGCAGTCAAGACTGGTACCACCAGATTGTCTGAATCAACTCTCATAATCTGTTTGCTATTCCTTATTGTTGAGAGGAGGAAAAGTTCTGATTGTATCTTGAGTAAAAGTAATTTGTGAGGCTTGAGGTGGGAGGAGGAACTTATGTTGCCCAGAGTGGTAGATGACATCGGGCAAGCATAATTAATTCAAACCCATGGTGGCTTGTACTTTGACCTTGAATGTGTCACTGCTATTTAGTAAAACTTGGGAAGAAGCAGTTCCTGGCTTTCACTGAAGACTTCCAGGAACATGTTGAGTAGAGTTCAAGGTGTGGTTTGAATTTTATATTCTTGCTTCAGGATCTGCTTGAAGTTGTAGGATCATCATTAGCGGCTGCACCAAAAAGGATTGGTCAGGTTTCAGCAGCTTTTCTCTGTTACAATCTGTGTAAAGTAGGTTAAACAGATAGGATTCCTTCTCTCTAAGAGTGTTTTACCTGAGACCGCCAACACTGATGATCACAAACATAAAAGATACTGTTAAGTACAATGGGTTCCTTTAGCAAATAGTGCATTAGCAGCTTGATATAAGATATCTATGCCTAGAAAAAAAATAAATTAATCTTGTCAAGCCCTATCTTTATCCCTTACATAGGCAAAGAAGGAATTCAGACCTGGGCATCCGTTCATCATCTCTCTGATCAGGTTTCTGCCTGAGGTTTTAATTTGTCATTTGGAATTTGAAGCTTTTTTAAAGTTCCTGATTATATCAGTGGTTTATATTTCAGCATGAAGGAAAGGTCTTGGGTGAGCTGGGGCCTGTATTTGAGAATGCAAGATCTCCAAAAGGACTCACAGAGAGATTGTGTCAGTCAGGATCTTTGTGCGGCAAATGAGAGCAAAGTAGCTGAAACAGGCCCAAATGGTGAAAGAAAAGTGTTGGTCCAGATAATGGAAGTAGATCTGGCCTCGGGTGAACTTGACCCAACCACTCAAATGATACTACCATTTGACCTGGATATTCTTTCTCATTTGCTCTACCTTATAAGGTATCCCTCTCCTCTTCAGAGTTCCCATGTCTGGCTCTCTAGGCCATAGTCTAGGCAGTAAGGGTCTATAGGATTTCTAGACCCCATGCCCAGTACCATCCTAGAAGAATCAAGAGACAAAGCTTTCCTTTCAAAGAAGAAACTAAAAGCATCATCCTGAGTCTTGACTGAGTGGGGTTTATACCATCTATAATTAATTAATTCACCACTGGGGATTGGGTAGGCCAACATTATTTTTAGAGTTTTTTGCAATAGGGCATATATGCTTGCCAGAAAGACAGAGTGAGACAGAGAGACAGAAAGTGAGAAATCACCTCCCAGGGAGGATGGCCACGCTGCAATCTCTTCTCCTCCATTCTCTTCTCGGGATCTTGGGCATGCATGCACACATGCCTGTCATGAATTTAAGCCACCAGGTCCGGGACTTGAACCGCGGTCGACTACATGGGAGTCTAGCGATGAAGTCATTATGCCAACTGCTAGCTCCAAGCCAACATTCTTCAGCCCCATCCTCCTCATTAGGTAGAGCCAGAAGGAGGGTCATCCCTTCCCAAACCAAATGACCAAGAACAGATACATAGATGCATTTGTCCTTCATCATGATGATGAGGCACGATAGAGAGCAAACTGAAGCCTAGGCTCCCAGTTCTTCCACCCTGAGGCATGAACCTTAACTAGTGACCATATTCAGGTCCTGTATCCTCCAAGTATCAATAAGATCATTGGGATCAAGGGGTGCTCCTTGCTGTGGGCAACCTCACATGTCAAAGCACAGCAAAGCTTTTAGAAAGGTTTCTGTGTGAACCTCGGATATCTGCATTTCATAACTTTCCAGATTACCCTGTAAGTAAGTAACGATTGTTAATTTTCTTTAGCTCTTCTTTATATGTATACTGAACTTTTTAGTTAATGACGTAGGAGGAATACATCTCACCTTTTTATTAATATCCTATCAAGTTGTTACAAATGAGAAATTCTTTGTTCACTCTATCAAGAATGCAAATTATACCCTGGAAATCCCATCTCTTTAGAAAAAATTTATTTCTGGGAAAATACAGAGTTTATTTTATTTTTCTTTTAACACACATCTGTGTCTGCCTGTATACTGGCTAAAAGACTTTAAATCCCTAACAAGACCTCAAACGTTTCTCCCTACCACTAATTCTGATGATAGGGGCTTGATTTTGCATTGTGCATGCATCCCATTAAAACATATAATTTGATTTGTGTGCATATTGTAAACATTTGTCTATTTCATAATCTGTGTA
>NW_006159849.1:6319904-6330844 GCF_000334495.1 Tupaia belangeri chinensis
AGCCAAAAGCTACAAAAGTAAAATAAAAGAAACACCATGAACAAAAGATTTGTTCCGTGATGTATGTTTGTGTAGATGAGAGGATGGAGGAGGGATTTGAAAAAGTGGCTTTCTTTGTTGCTGATGTAACACTAGTTTCTTCCTTTCTTAACAGTTATTTCAACCCCAATTTATTATTATAATGGTTATTTCCTGCTTTTATAATGACTTAAATAATTAAACGCTTTTCTGGAGTCTGTTTATCTGCAAAGCCATGAGCCAATTCCTCTGGTACATTAGGGAGAAACCTAGGGGGTGGAAGTATGGACATTCCTCCCCAAATGAGGTTTCTTTACATGAATCTTATCTAATTAGGTGGGTGCCAGGAGCAGGAGAAATTTGAGTGAGAGTTGATTCAGATAAGACCATTTGGATTTATAGAGGAAACTTACATCAAGGGCAACTCCCAAAATAGATCAGAGACCAGAGGCTGAGCTATGGCTAAGTGCAAATAGTTAGAGAAAGATCTCACGGAGATGCAATAGAAAAGGAGATGTGTGTGATGGCACATCTGGTTTTACCACCAGTTCTCATTACTTGTCAGAGCCTCATTCTTCACTGCTAGAGGGGCAGTAGCCAGGGCTGGGATGGTGGCTCTTCTCCACAGAGCTCCAGGGATCCACATGCCTTATAGCTCATAGCCCTGCCTCCCTCCAGTGCAGCCCTTGTCCTCAGGGTCCCAGACAGTGGGAGTTCCAACCACCGTGTCTACATTCTAGGCAACAGCTAGAGGAGATGATAAAGAAGGGCAGAGCACATACTTGATCTTAAAGGAGGTTCCCAGAAGTGGACCATTGATACTTTTTGCTTATATTTTGTTGGCCAGAACTTAATGATACAGCCACACTTAGCTCCATGGAATCTGGGAAATGAAGTCTTTATTCTGATTGACCATGTGCCCAGGTAAAAACTAGGGGTTTCTAATTAAGATAGAGGGGGATAATAGTTATAGAGGGATAACAAGAATAAGTTTAAATAATCTCTTAAACCTCTATGTAGAATGTGGTAGTTTGTGAATGATAGATTTAAAATATCTCTAATCTTTTAAAAATTTTTTTCTTTAGAATAAAAAATTTGGGATGATGATATTAACTATAATGATGATGATATTTTTGATAACATGATGGTGGTGATGATGAGGAATAGGAAAGGCAAGAGGAGATGGAGAAGGAGAGTAATAATAGCTACCAGAGATTCTAGTATAGGATATAGCAACTCATAACTCAATAAGGAAATCAATATAATGTCCCCCATTTTACAGGTCAGTAAATCAATACTCAGAGTGGGAAAATCCCACTGAGATAAAACCAATTCTCGTCTATAGAGACAGATAATGAGAATTGCATTTTTTGCTAATGGAAATACTCAAGAAACATAATATATAAAGAAACATGGGTTCATTAGTTGAGAATTCTGGGGGCTGGAAGGTCTGAAGGTGTACAGACCAGCCTACAGATGGCCAAGGATGGAAGCTGTGTGCAGAGAGGGGAACTGCAGGCAAATTTCTCTTTTAAAGCAATGAGCTCTTTTTTTTTTCTTTTTTTGAGAGTTTTTTTGCTAAAGGTCACGTGCACTCACCAGAAAGACAGAGAGAGACAGAGAGATAGAAAGAGAGAAATCACCCCGCCCAGGGGGGGTGACCATGCCGCAGCCCCTTCTCCTCCATTCTCCTCTTGGGATCTTGAGCACGCAAGCACACGCACCTGGCGTGAGTTTAAGCCACCAGGTCTAGTACTTGAACCGCAGTCGGCTACAGGGGAGTTCAGTGACATAGCCATTATGCTAATGGCTGGTCCTAAGCATTCAGCTCTTGTGAGAACAACCCTTTCTCAGGAGAGCTAGAACTCACTGGTCTCACAAGAGAATGTTACTCTAGTCATGGTGAATGACTCTATGATGCATTCCAAAAACCAATCCCTGTCTACTAGGCATCTCCACCTCCCAATACTAAATTCCAAAATGTGAAACTTTGCGGGGGCAGATCATCATCCAAACCATAATAGATTGGGAATAAGATTGTGGGGAAGCAAGGTGGTTTGTTCCTAGATCAGATAGTGCTATGAGTGAATAAAATTCATGCTTACCCTCAAAAAACTTATGATTTAGTGAGTCAGATATCCATAGCAGTTATGACACAATGCAAGGAATGCCATGAGAGAGGCAATGAAGGTGTGAGAGGAAACCACTTATGTAGGCCAGGACTAGGTGGAATCAGGACTCTGGCTGAAATTGAGTTTTCCTCTCTAAGACTAGGAATGCTACTCATGGGAAACTTTTGAATGAACTTCTTGGGAACACAGACCCATCTTCTTTTTCTGGTCTGAATATAGGGCTTTAACCACAGTAGTTGACCTATGAGAGAGGAGTCAGATCAGGAAAAGAGAAAACATACTAGAGAAAACCATCTCTTGTAACAAAGCACTACACAGTGGTGTTAGGGCATGGGCTTTGGGTTCATGAAGACCCACTCAGGTCCCAGATTCACTATTACTAGCTGCAATGTAGGGAAGTTAACTAATTTCCCTATGCCTGAGAAAGGTCCAGTGAAAATTAAAGTCCTTAAACTTGTCAGATTGTCATGCAACTCAGATGGGATGGTGACTATCCAGTGCTTAGCTTACATCAATGGATATCAGCTATTATTATTACTTATGTAACAATGTAGTCTACTTTATTTTTTTCTCCTTCATCTGATTATTCAGTTTTACCTAATTGTTTATTGAAGAAAATGCTGTCTCTAAATCACATTTCTGGCAACTGGAAGTGAAATGTTCCTATTATGCTCTCTGGTACTGAGTTGAGAGATGTGAGTTTACAGAGGCCTTTCTGGTAATAACTGATTCCAGTAAATTATCTCATGCTATTTCCTACATTCTCTTCACTTGGTGTTCCTGACTTCCTAAAAGAGGAAATGGTACACTGTTGAGGGTGGCCAAATTTTCTCCACAAACTGCTGACTTTTTCTTAATTGATGAAATCATCCTTTGTTGATGGACTCATTTTACAACATTTTTAAAAAAATAACTTTTCAGAGCTCTCTCTGGGCCTTATCTATGCCCTGCCCCTATCAGTGCTGGGTATCTTTAAGCCATCAGCATCCAGTTGGTCAAGGTAACTACTTGTCAGAGATGTATAATTACTTTCTTTTTTTAAGAATTATTTTATTTAACTTTATTTATTTAATTTGGCCAGAGAGGGACAGAATGAGAGAGAGAGAGAGAAAGAAAAGTAAAGTGAGAAAGCAAGCCACCAGGTTTGGGACTCAAACCACGGTCGGCTATGTGGGAGTCCAACGACCTTAACCACTATACCACCTGCCGGTCCCCAGAGACTACAATTTCTCTAAATGACTTTAAGGGCCATTTCTAACATGGAAATGGCACATAATTCTGTGAAAGAAAACACAGTATCCTAGACCATGCTAAGTTGTTTAGAGGTAATGGACACAGCGAATGGAACAGTGAGGCTAAGGAGAAACCCAGTTGTGTGGAGGCCCCAATCTTACATGTGGCTCGAAGAGATTCAGGATGCTAGTGTGTTCTTTGGGGAGAGATTCACAGTTTGACAGGAAACATCTGTTTTAATATGCTCCAACATCAACAAGATCGATGCAGTAGGAAACCTGTTGTCAGTGTGTGGGTTCCTCTGCTCAAGCCAGGGCTTGGCCTGAGATCAGGGCTGTTTGGATAGGCAGAACAACATGGTCCCATTTGTAAAATACGGACATAACAAGCAGCATTATTTGAGAATGTCCTGTGGCTATTTCTCTATTTAAAAGGAACTGTTTGCCTTCTAAACCTGCCTAACCATCTTTGTTTTTTTTTTTTTTTTTTTTCCCTTTTTTTTCCCTTTTTTTTTTTCTTTTTAAGAACATTTTCTTTCTAAGCACAGTTCCCTTCTGGGTTTCACTTGTGAGCGTACACTTTTCAACCTTAATTCTTATTTGAAAAATGTATTTATTCAATTTATGGGAGAGAGAGAAAGAGAAAGAAGCACTTTCAGTAGGGTTTCATATTGAGACCCTCCTCCCGGCTTTTCCCAGCCAGTTAGGATCATAGGCATGCGTGTACCTGGTTTGTACAGTTCAGCCTGGGAACTGAACCCTGATCTTCCATGTGGCTTTCAGCATCGCAGAACACTGTATGACCACTGTGCCACTGTGACTGGGTCACAACCTTAATTCTACCATCACATCTTTCATGAGTAAGAAAGGATGCTCATGGTGGTGACTCTCAATGAAGTAGGATTCAACCCAAGGATATCAAAATATCCAGGAAACCACTGTGCACACACACAGACTTTCACACTTATACTCATAAAACATTTGAGATTGTCAACCACACCTAAGGTCTATCTGCCTCCTTTCCTCACCTTCAAACTCACTTTCCTACAATTAATACAAGATGTTGTTGCCTCAGTTCTCATTATTTGAGAAAGTTGAGTTGGTGTCTGAGATTTAAAATTCACTTCTATAGAATTCAAAGAATTCAAAGCATTCTTTTCTCAGTGCCTCTGTGATACTATGGCTTAAAACATCCTGTACTCTAATGGAATGTGAAGTGTGGATTCACAGCATTGAGTTCACATTATTATTTCCACTATCATTTTGAAATCCCCATCATGTCCCAGGCATTATGAACACCATTAAAGAAATACAGAGGGACAGTCCGTAGTCCAGGAAGAGTTACAAACAAGTAACAATCACCAAAGTCATGGTTAAGGTACATCAGTGACAAAGAAATGAAGTATTGTCCTTGCCTAAGATTGGAGGATGCTGGGCAAAGAAGGCTTCAGAGAGGAGGAGAAATTTGGAAAGTGTGTTAAAGTTTGAATAGAAGATTTGGAGAAGGGGAATTTGTGTGGTAGATAGGAAGAACTGAAAGGACATGTCAGGCAGTGGACAGCACTCATCAGTTGTGGGGCATAAATTATTGAGGTACATGAGGAGACTGATATGAGCATTCCTTCTGGGGCATGTGTTGCAGAGGTCATGGAGGTACACATGACCCACAGATGGAGTGCCCAATTACAGTGGGATGTAATGGTGCTGGAAGAGTAGCCAGGGGACTGGATATAGAAGGACAACTACGTTATGTGCTGGTATCTGGTCCTTCATGTTCATGGGGAGCCTCCTCTGGATCTTCTTGTATTCCTTGCAAAGTTTGCCTGGCTTCCTGTCCACTTACTCACCTGTCATTCAATACCTAGCACTATCTAGTGTCCCATTGCTCTTCACACACAGATGGAAAACCTAGACCAGATTGAAGACTGAAGACCTAGACCTGGGCTGAGCTCTTGGCAGTGTGGGATGTGCCCATGACCCTCAGGGAAGGAACTGAAGTGAGTGTTCTGAGAGACTGTATATAGGGAGACCCTAAAGCCAAAGCCTGGTGAGTAGGGCACCCAGTAGGAATAAAGCCAGCAGGGAAATTCAGGGGAGAGATTCAGGACTGGAGCTAGGCATATCTGACCACAGTCAAGGGATTCAAAGCACAGCTTAGAACTTGGAGGAATCCGTTGGAACATGGACAGAAAAAGTGGACACTTGAAACTGTGGCCTTCACCATGGATGAAGAGCTTGCAGTTAGGGACAAGAGTCAACTTGGCTTAGCTATAACCCAAGTTTTTTTTCTTTTTCATAAAATTTTCTTCATTTTCACCTGATTGGAATGTAGTGCTCCCTGCTAGTGTTGCAGAGCACTTTACTTGACTCTGTTTATACTTTTAGTAATTATAATATGCCTTTCTTTATGGTATTTTGTATTTTTATTGATTATAAACTTGTTAAGGCAGGGGGTGTGTGCATAGCTTTAAATGGCCTTTTAAATATAGCATACATAAATACATAGATTAAATTTTTGTTTAACTGAAGTAATTTTGTCCTCTTTTAGAATGGCAATTATGTTTCCTGAGACCTAGAAACTATGGCCAAAGAAGTCTGTATTGCTGTCATGATTTTAAAATGACTGGCCAATTAGATGTGTATTGAATGATGTCCAAATTATAAGTGAGTGGACTTGCTATCAGACCGAGATAAATTAGCCATGCTTATGGGAACATAAGGGATCTGAGGAATTCCTTCCATAAATGCTCTGCCTATCCAATTCTTGGTCTAATGATTCTTTACCATTAACAACAACCATCAAAAAAACTTACATAGTAAGAGAAAAGTAACTATAGGTGAAGTGTTTTAATCTAAGAGGGTCTATGCTAGCTGTGATGGACGGCTCCATTGGTATTCTTGCACTGGCTGGTGCATGATGACAGCTGGTGTGCCTGTACTCCAGTTACCTTGCCCCTAGGGGAATCCTGAGGTGTGTGTTCTTCACAGACTCCCAGAACAGAAGGCCCATGTAGGATGAAATCACCTACTGTGGTAATTGGCTTGAGAACCTGACATTTACTGGTTTCTTTCCTCCCTTGTCTTCTCTTCTTCCTAGTGTTCTCTTTTCTTTCTCCCTCTCCACAAAGTAAACTACGTGCACTTAAATCTCTGTTCCATGATTTAAGTTTACTTCTGGGGAACCCAAACATGTATGTAAAATGTATGCATTCTTTTCTCATCTGATGCTGAGACATATTAAAATCCCAACAGTTTTCCCTAAATATTCCAATTATTTGTGCCTGGCTTATGAAAAATAGGAAATGAGAAAATTATGGCCCATATACAAACTACCTAATAACAGTGGGATAGCTCCGAAGTGTGTCGAGCATAGGACTTTATTTTGCTTCCCTTCAAGCAAGCAGTCTCAAAGGGTGTCTCTAGCTTTTGGGCAAGGTTTGGTTGTTTTGTGACACCTACTGCTGTGCAACTCCATTGAGGAAAGAGACTTGATAAAGCTAATAAAATATACATCTACCAGAAGGGGAATTTTATCTTAAAAATGCTATTTCCTCTTCAACTCTGAATGTTGGCATTCTTTCGTAATAGGGTTCAACAGGTTGGCTGGAAAGCTAGGGTCAAATACCAATGGGAGGTATGAATACTGGCAAGGTCAGGTTCAATGAGTGCAGCATCCTGCTGCTAAACTCTCCATACTGATAAGATAACCACTCTATGAACCCAATGCAGGCCTGTCAGTCTCTTTAGGAGAGCTACGGCAAAGCTAGATGAATTAGGTACAGCTTTTCAGTTAAGTTTAGCGGAAGAGCCCATGATTCAAAGCTTCCTAGTCAAATATGGTGAATGAAAGTGACAATAGGTACAGCTTTTCAGTTAAGTTTAGCAGAAGACCCCATGATTCAAAGTTTCCTAGTCAAATATGGTGAATGAAAGTGACAGAATGACAATTGGAGGTCCCTTACTTAACAGTGGGTTATGTTTTTATTCTCAGGCCAATCTTGCTGAGAAGTATATGTATGAAGCTCTTTATTCCCCCAGATCCCTGTCAAATAAGGCAGACCTTGGAGAAGAAAGGTTGTACTCTCCTGGGCCCAGTGGGGGAAGTGTGAAAGGCTTGCGTTATGTTTCTATTAGAGGAAGGTTTTGATCAATTACCGTGGATGATCCATTTCATGGAGCATTGTGCTGCAAAGCCTCTTAGTTTCATTGTTTGGAACAATATTCAAAATATAGGCTAGGCATTTTAACTACTAAGTTATCTTATGAAGTTATACTGGAAAATAGTGCATTGCCCACCCACTCACTTAGAAGAGGCTAGAAAGCCTATCAACACTGCTAAATCCTGAGTCAATATCTATCTTTAAACCTACTAATTTGGGGACCAGCAGATGCCATAATGGTAACATCACTGGACTCCCACATAGTCACCCATGGTTCAAGTCCTGAACTTGGCGGCTTAAAAAACTTATGCCAGGCACATTGTGTGCATGCCCAAAATCCTGAGAGGAGAATAGAAAAGAAGGGATTGCAGCGTGGCCATCTTCTCTGGAGGTGGGGGGGGGGCGGATTTCTCGCTTTCTGTCTCTCTGGCAAGTGCACGTGTACCAAAGCAAAAATCTCTCTAAAATAAATTTAAAAAAATAAGTAAATAAATAAACCTACTAACTTCAGCTGAAGCTACTGAGGACTTACTCCTGTTTTGGCTGTCATGAAAGATCATTCTTCTATGTTTCCATCCAAATTTCCTGGGATTTGATAGCATATGCCAGACCTTGATGGAGGCCAGGAAAAAGCCTTTTAGTTCTGCCTCATCTGGGCGATGTCTCTTCAGCTGGTGTATTGGGTTACTTTGATTTCACTTTCTGTGTTATGGAAACCTCTGGCAGTAACTGCTCCCTGCTTGGCTTAACTTCACTTGAGACACACGATCGCCAAAGCCTTCTCTGATACCACCAGGGATATCTTCTGCCTTTGATCCTCCTTTTTGCTCTGTTTTGTTCTGACAAGAGTTGGAGCTGTTCTTCTTGGAGTCTCAAGGGCCTTTCTGTTCACTTGTCCTTCTGTCTGTCGCAGACCTGCATCACAGTCTACTGATAGTCACCTTGTGCCCAATCCTATTTTGTGTTTGCTGAATTTGACCAAAGGCATCTTAAGCTTGTATCATATCTGCCTGCTAAACCAGAGTATCCCTATTCACTGGGCAAATAAACTAGAATCATACTTGATTTACTTCTGTGGACATGGAGGCAGGGACCCCTTGGGGTTTCTGTCGCCTCTGCAGGGCTTAGACAAAGGTATCCTGGGCTCAGAACCCGACTCTGCGCCTGCACTCAGCTGTACAGACAAGTGGTATTATTTTTAGCTTGAAGACCTTTTAGTGAACATCCTGCAGTGTTGAAGGTGTGAGAGAGAAGTGCTTTGGAAATCAGACTCTGTCACTGATAGCTTGTCCTAAACTGAAAAGGTGATAGGAGAAAGGATGCTTTGTTTTTAAGACAGAAGGAAGCTCTGGCGCTTCAGTTGCCATTGTGGCCTTCCCCCACAGTTCTCACCTTGCCTCTGCTTACTGTTTGGCAAGATGACTCACTGCTTTTAACTGGCTTGTGCTTCAAGGCTGTGAGTCTCTGTATCTACGGTGGCACCCCACTTAATCCTGTCTGAGCTCAGGGGAGTCAGTCTTATCAACTGGCAACAGCGGGAGTGAGGAGTGAGCGATGACCAGTCCCCTTCTCAGTCCCTTTCTTCCTCCATCCCGTACCCCTCCTGCCTGGTCACCACCCTAAACCCCCTCCTATCACCCCATAGCCTCTTGATTTAGGTGTCAGAGTTGGAGGGAGGAAGGAGGTGTTGGGAGATGAAGTTTGGAGAATAAAATGATACCATGTGAGGTCAGGCTTCTTTCTGTGAGATTTATAGCTGATTGAAAAAGGAGAAAGCGATAAGGATCCGGTGGCCTATTTTACAGTGGTTGTAACTTTCAGCTGATACTTTATCAAGTGTCCCCATCCTCCTACACCACTGTACACATGGACATAAATCTCTGCTTCAGAATTTTGACAGAAAATTCAGATGAAAGAAATCTGATGGAATAAATATGATAGATATAACACACTATTGATCTCAGTTCCATAGCTTATGATTATTTTAAAATTAGGAGTGAGATGCAGGTTTTATGATATACATTCAGTTGTTTGAGAAAGAAATGAAGGTTATATGGCTTAATTTTTTTGTTCGTTTTCATTTTAAAGCTGTAAGATTGCTGGCAATTTTTAGTGAACAGATAGTCCTCAATTTAAAATGAGGCTATGTCCTGAAAATCACATCTTAAGCTTGTATATTACATCTGCCTGCTAAACCAGAGTGTCCCAATTCACTGGGCAATTTGTTACAATAAGTTGCAAATATTGTAAGTCAAAGATATATTGGGTGTGCCAACCTACTGAATATCAGAGCTAACCTTGCCTACCTTAAATGTGCCCAGGACACTTACATTAGACTACAGCTGGGTACACATCATCCAACACGAGCCCTTTTTACAATAATGTGTTGAATACTGTATGTAATTTATTTAATACTGCACTGAAAGTGAAAAACAGGATGGTTTTATGAGAACTTGAAGTATTGTTTCTTCTGAATGTGTATTGCTTTGTATCATTGTAAAGTTGAACTGGGATAAGTTGGGGACTATCTTTTTATGGAGTTTCTGTTATTGGACATTTTATGGGCAGAACTGCAAAGCGCAATGATTAGGTCCTCACCCTTAGGTTAGCTCCTTCTCTTCCATTGCTACCACCAGCCTGGTGTCTAGAAAGAGAAGAGCTTCTTGGTTGGGAAGAGTCAGAGGTGGGGAAATTTTGGCCATGGTCAGAGTGGGTATTGCATCAGACTGAGCAGCGGCATTTTTGAGCTAAGGTAGAAGAAGACATATGTGAGAGGTTCTGGGGAAGAAAGGAGGACTGTGGAGGATTCCACAACATTTTGCACATCATCTGAGACAACTGTGCTTAGAAGCATTTTGTGGGAAGCAGTATCCATTGCTCATTCTACTTAGCATTTAAAGGCTCTGCATCTGGCAGTGTCAGTCATCCAGACCCTTGTCCTCTGCATGTTCTCAGCACCCAAACAGAACACTTTCTTGGTGGAAATAGGAGAATTTTCCATGTCACCTCCGAAGAAGTCTCTTTTGCAGTAGATGGTCTTTTCCTCTCTATGAGAATTCTTCAGGACCTAACTGTGTTGAGAAATTCCCAACCTTTCCATTCTGAAGAGTGCTGATGCTATTGGAAGATGTCTGTTAAAATCTAATTCCCATCAGGCTGTGAATGCTTCACCTGGAATGATATTGCTGCTGAGGGCTTATAGTCCCACTTACAGAGGCTTTCCAAGAGGCTTGACCCCAAGGTTTGGAGCTGTCAGGCACTTTCTGCCAATGTATTAGGTTTTTGAGGAAGTCATGGCATATTTTTCTATATTATTCTATGCAAAAACGTGCCATGACTTCCTCGACAGCCCAATATACCAAGAGGAGTTCTGCTGTTTGATTGGGTCTGCCATTCCT
>NW_006159849.1:6330875-6333196 GCF_000334495.1 Tupaia belangeri chinensis
TGTGCTGGCCCAGGCTCACCCCTACCCTCACCTGGGGGCTCAGAAGACTTTGGAGCTGTGTTACTCCTGGCACCCACCTCTGACATGTAATGAGCCTCAAAGACAGTCAGAACTGCTTTGTTACCCCTGATTTTGTGAGCTGGAGAGTCAGAAATAGGTCACATCTAAAGAAAAATCCTCTAATTATGATCTTGAATACAAATGAAGGAAACTAACTATTTGAATTGGTGCTGTGGGCCACTAGGCTTATATTGTCTACAAGGAATATGAAAACAACCCTGCTGGGGCCAACTGGTTTTGTGGTGGTTAAGGCACTGGATCCCACATGGCCAGCAGTGCTGTTTGAGTCCCAGACTTGGCAGGTTGAAAAACACACCAGGTGAGTGCGTGTGTGCCCAAAATTTTGAGAGGAGAATGGAGAAGAGATTGCGGCATGGCCATCTCCCCTGGGAGTGAGGGATGCTTTCTCACTTTCCCATTCTCTTTGTCTCTCTTTGGCAAGTTCGCACACCCTATGGCAAATTAAAACAAACAAAAAATGACTTATTGATCTTGAGCTTTTTCACTCAGAATGCATGCAAGATAGATACAGGTATTTATCGTGATATGTTTCAGGAATAGCAGACCATGTAAAGAAATAGAGAAGCACTTTGTATATTGTCATGTACTATACATATGATCACTGTGATGAATTTTTCTTAAAGTGGTGACTTGAAGCATAAAGTAATTAAGAGAAGCTACCTGTTGCCTGTGATTAATTTGGTATAGCCTGTTTATTGTCTATAGCTAGCTCCTACTCTGTACACCTGTGACCGTCAGACATCCCTAGGAGGCAGGACACAGCGAGTATGTGGTGGTTAAAGAATCCAGGACTTCAGACCTGAGTCTTTGTTGCGTTAGTGAGATACCTTAATCTCTCTAAATGTCCTTGTTTGTAATGAGGAAGTTAAGATATGAACTGCCTCGTGGGTGTTTGTGAAAGCTAAACTAAAAATGCACAGATGGTTTTGAATGTGCTTTGAGATAGTCAAGTGTTACAGAAGTGTAAGGTATGTTGGTGACCTAGAAGCTTCAAGAGAAGTAACACTAACCTGGGATTCACGCTTTGTCTCTGGATGGTATCTTCTCTGCAAGGCAAGTCTGCTGAAAGATAGACCAGTGACTAACGTGATGGTGAAAGATGATCAATGAATAAAGTGATGCGTGTGTGTATACATGCGTCTGTGTCATGTCGGGGTACATAGTGTCACAAACGACAGACTGGATGTGTACTGGTCATCCATTCGCTGCCCTTCCCCTACTCTGCTCTGTATCTCTGGGAGCTCCATTCCTTAGGACCCTGCCACAGTGACTTCCTCTCTCACTCCCAAGGTGAGGGGCTAGGTCCTGCTGGGTGGCTCCTGCATGGGCTCCCCTTACTGTCCTCGTAGTTCTGGAGGCTGTGGCAGTTTCCCAATGTTTAACTGCAGTGTTGTCACTTTCTTCTGTTTGGTTTCTTAGCTCTTCCGGCTCCTGGGTAGTGATTCTCCCCATTACACTTCTTCTGTTTGAAATATTATACCTAGACTTGATTCTGCTCTCTCACTGGACTCTAATACAAGATTCTTACTTCACAGATGGAGATTAGAATAAGACATGGGTACCAGCAAGTTGTTGAGAAAAATGATAACATAGAATTTAACTTTATACTGTTAATGAGAGATATATCTGAAACGAAGTGATTTAAAAAATGACTAAAAGTAATAGGCAAAGATATATAAAAAATTATGAGTCAAAAAATAGAAAAAATATCTAGGTAATAAAATGTTAAAGTTATAAAATCACTTTTGTTGATTTAAAATAACTCATAAATATTTATATATCAATGAACAGCATCAAGATATATAAAGAAAAGATTCTTATATATAAAATTTGGGGGGGAACTCTGTAATGGTTGGAGATCTTAATGTAATTCTCTTAATTTTTAAAATTTATTTTTCTTTCTTTCTTTCATGAGAAAGAGAGGGAAAAGAATAGGTATTCCTGACAAGGTTTTGCCATGCCATAATCAATCCTTCCTCCAGCTTTCCCACCAGTCAGGATCTCAGGCACATTCAGGCATGCCTAGAGTGTGCAGATCAGCCTAGGATCTGAACCTGGGTCTTTCAATTGTTCCCAGTATTGTTCAGCACAAGTAAGATGAAGAATCCCCAACAACAATAAAATAATGATTTGTTGACCTGATTTTTTTTTTTGGAAAGGTTTTTGCTATTATACAGCACGTGTGTTCACCAGACAGACAGAGAGAGACATAGAGACAGAAAGCGAGAAATCCCCCCCCA
>NW_006159849.1:6334882-6352617 GCF_000334495.1 Tupaia belangeri chinensis
ACCTCCAGGCTTTTACAGCTTTGGCTGAGCCTCACCTTTATTTTGACAGACCAAGTAAGATGAAGAATCCCCAACAACAATAAAATAATGATTTGTTGACCTGATTTTTTTTTTTGGAAAGGTTTTTGCTATAGGGTGCGTGTGCTCCCAGAAAGACAGAGACAGAGAGACAGAAAGCGAAAAATCACCCCCCATGGGGGATGGCCACGCCGCAATCCTTTCTCCTCCATTCTCCTCTCGGGATCTTGGGCATGCACGCACATGCGCCCGGTGTGAGTTTTAAGCCACCGGGTCCAGGATGTGAACCGCGCTCAACTACATGGGAGTCTAGCGACATAGCCATTAGGCTAACTGCTGGTCCCTGTTGCCCTGATATTTAACAGCACTGATTGGCTCAAAAATTCCTATATGTAATAGATGGGATTTAGGAATTGTCTGGACGCTTTGTTTGCACAGCAAGCACTCAGATTTTTTTCCCTTAACATTTATCTCTTTATTTCTTCCAAACAGAGGGAGACAGAGAGAGAGAGAGAGAGAGAGAGAGAGAGAGAGAGAGAGAGATCCCCAGCAGGGCACATCATTATTCTACTGCAGCCTCAGCCAGCCAGGATCATGGACATGTGCATGAGCCTGGCATGCACAGGAAGTCCTGGAGACATGAACCTGCTTCCTTCCCACATGGTGCCAGCATTGTGGAGTGTCACGTTCCTCAGCTCCTATTCGTGCTGAGTTATGTTACTGGGAGGCACTGAAGGAAGTTATCAGGTGTGGCTCTAGTGCTCCTCCCTTTCCTCTTGGTAGCAAAACTGATTCTTGAGGTTCTGTCCTTGTTGTGATGCGCTTTTCCCTTGTTCATGTAGAAGAGTAAAAAGATAAACTTGTTGATGAGATAATTAAAGGACATACACTAGCACACCAATAGATGTAAAAGAGCACAGAATAATCCAAATTTGTTCAAATAAATGGTAGAAAGCGCCTTTGAATGGAGACATCTAGAGCTTTATGAAGTCACGGTGTATATCAAGGATGGCATGGAGAAGTGATATTAGGTTCAGTTCGGTCATGTTTCAGGTCATGGCATCTCTTGTGAAATAGCACAAAGCGTATGAAGTCAGTCTCTCCTGCTGTCTCTGCCTTTCTCTGTCTCTTTCTATCTCTGCTTTTCTCTCTCTCCTTTGGGGGCCAAGGACCCTGAAGACCTTTTGTCATTCCACAGTGATAAGAGATTTCCATCAAATACCACCACTTTATTCTGAGCGGGCAAAGTGTGGTGTGCGCACACAGCTCCACTTCCTTCCCTTCTTCCCTCCTTGCCCTGGGAAGAGTGAATGTACACAGGAAAACAGTGCAGTATAGGGAGAATTTACCCAGAGAGAGAATTAGCTGAATTTGAGGCAGCTGAGTTTTATTTCCGAACCCATCCAGATGTCACTACTGCCAGGACCCTTGACAAAATAAGTAAATACAGTCTGTGCCCATGTCTCTTCTATCTTCGTTTCAGAACACTCCTTCCCTCCTCTCCCTACCTACAACTGCCTTTCAGACCTCAGACCTCAGATGAACAGGGACAGGCAAGTGTCTGGAAATTTTTCCTATTAGGAGCTGTGGACAAAACCTGTGATGTTTAGTGTAGAAAGGAAATGGTTCATGTGTAGGGGGAAAAAACGAACAAACCACCACCACCAACAAAACAAACCAACCAAAACTCAGACTCTCCTACTATATACTCACAACACAGATTACTTTGTGATCCCAAACATGTGAATTTCTTCCCACCAGCAAGCAAGCAATCAGTCCCACAGTGGACACCAGCTGGACATCCTTTGATTCAGTTCAATTCTGACTGTATCTATCTTCTCTTTTAATAGTGCAGTATAAACATCTTTGTACATTTAGGCTTTTTTCCCTCATTTTTTTGACCAGTTTCTCTGGAACTAGATCCAGAAGAGAGATTACAGAGTCAAAGTGAATGAACATGTTTTATCTATCGTGCCTTTTGAGCTTTCACTTCATCTAAACACCCCTCCCTTTGGTAACTTTCCTAGAATGTCACAGAGTGTTTAAATGCCTCTTGAAGGAGGCTAGCAAGACTCAGAATCTACATTTGGGGCCAGCCATATTTCCACCTTCAGCTCTATCAGAACCACTCAGCTGTTGGGACTCCAAGGTCTTTCAGGGCAAGCAAGCCTGTGCCCTAATCATCTTTGCATCCCACTGTTGCTGGGCTTGTCCTAAGAATTCAATGACTGTTCAATGGAAATAAACTGAGCAGATGGCTAACATGATAGGCTCCTTATAGTCACCTGACTTGTCAAAACATTCATTCATCAAAGAATTATTCAAAATGTCAGGCTGTAGTACTAGCAACTGGAGACTGAGAAGCAAATGTTACATGGTGACCTCAGCAACCAGCAAGCAGAGCTCTCACTGGCCATGGAAGACCTCAGTTTTGAATCTGTGAATTCCTTGGGAAGGGGTTTAAGGGCAGAGTAACCCATGTAATGTGATTGCAGGGAAGGTCCTAATCCTCTACTCACTAATATCTGTCATTCTGTAACAGGTCTTGTTACACAGATGGAGATGACAGAAGAGGCCTCTGATGTGTTGTTTGATAACCATATCCTGTGTCAAAGCATTTCAAGCTCTGTTGTAATATATATTCCTTGACATGGCATGGCTGGGGAGGGTTTTCCCTTCTAGAGAAGAAATTCCCTTTTTGATCTCACCGAGCATCATAAAGCTACCTGCTGTGGGCATGGAAGCTAGACGTGAGGTGTCTATAGCCAATTCAGGGAAGACCTGGGTTCTGAGCTTTTGACTTTATGTGAGTAAATGTGTCTAAACATTATGTTTCCCACTTGCTTATTGCTGGAAAATTTGATAAAGGGTTCAGAAGTTGAGCAAATAGTTCTGAAAAGCAGTGTAGAGAGTTTTCTTTGGCCTCAGACACTGGGTTCTTTTGCAACTAGTTCCTTGGGAGTCTGTGTAATTATTGAAGGTTGGCTGAAAACCAATCTTAGGCCTACCATGAAGCCTCTTGGAGTGTTGGCTTAGCTTGAACTCGCAGGGCAGAGATTGTCAAAGAGGGCAGCTCTACTATAGACTCCTAATCACTGTTCTCTACAGAACCCCTGGGAAAACGCCGGCAAGTTTCTCAGACCTTGGATTGTTTTATGTTGAGCATTATGCTGTTGAGCAATGAATCGGAGTTCTCATTAAGAATTAGAATGCTGGGACCAACAGTTAGCATAATGGCTATATTGCTGGACTCCCACGTAGTCGACTGTGGTTCGCTTCCTGGACCCGGTGGCTTAAAACTCACTCCAGGCACGTGTGTGTGCGTGCCCAAGATCCCAAGAGGAGAATGGAGGAAAAGGGGTTGCGGCGTGGCCATCTCCCCTGGGGAGTGATTTCTCACTTTCTGTCTCTTTGTCTTTCTCTGTCTGTCTGGTGAGCGCACGTGCCCTATAGCAAAAACCTCTTTAAAAAAAGAAAAAAAAAAAGAATTAGAATGCTGTGGCTTTCCTTTCACAATGCTCTGTTAAAGAATACTCCAAATTTGACTCCAAAATTATATATCTTTTTGTACTCATTGTGGTACAGTAATCTATCCAGTTTAGGAAAAATAAATGCACTTAAACTTAAAAGCGGGAGAAACTCAGTTTGGTAATATTTCTTATTTGTTTAAATTTGACCAGACACATATTATCTGCCAAGATTGCCACTTCATCAATGATCATCTCTGGCACTGGGGACTTTTTCTGTGCTTCACATAGTGTATTAACAATCTGTAAGTTTCAGATGTCAACTGGGAGATGGCTGTAGAACAGTCATGTTGTGTGGGTTCCATTTTCATATGTGCGCAAATAGCTAAAGGTTTGCGAGGGGTTTGATTTATTTTTGGCCACCTCTAGATAACGTCGTTAACCCAAATTTATATCAATAAGCAAGTTCTTTCAAGCTTTTTCATTTCAGGTCCTATTTCAAAAGTGCTTGTGTAGGGACCAGCAGTTAGCGTAATGGCTATGTCACTGGACTCCCACGTAGTCGACCGCGGTTCAAGTCCCGGACCCGGTGGCTTAAACTCACGCTGGGCGCGTGTGCTTGCGTGCCCAAGATCCCAAGAGGAGAATGGAGGAGAAGGGATTGTGGCGTGGCCATCCCCTCTGGGGGGTGATTTCTCGCTTTCTGTCTCTTTGTCTCTCTCTGTCTATCTGGCAAGCGCACGCGCCCTATAGCAAAAACCGCTCCAAAAAAGAAAAAGTGCTTGTGTATACATTTTCTTCTTTGCCTCTGCTGACTGGCTTTCAGGGAGGCATGCTATTGTCTGTTTCCTCTGAGCCAAGAGCACATCTTATATTTCAGCTGCAAGCTAAGGGCCTGTCAGGAGTATGGAAATATGTATCTGGGATTTGTGATTCTGCTTGGAATCAGGATTTCCAGGAGGGGCTGTTGGAGGAAACTGCTCTGTGCTTCTCATGTCTTAATGTTGGTTCTTAATGTTAATTCAAAGCAGCTGCAGGAAACCCAGTTGTCCCTGGAAATTGCTATCTCTGGCTCTTGCATTCTGCAATTCCATATGTACATGCATCTGATGAAACTTATGGAATTGCGATGAGTATTTGTGTTTTGGCGAATGCTCTCCATAACTCAGATTTCATGCCCAGAATTATTGCCACATAACTGGGAAGGTGATATCAATGGCTCAGTGCTGGGTTCAAATGCCAACTCTGTCACTTATCAGTTGAGTGAGCTTAAACAAATCTAACCTTTCTGTCTTTTGCTTTATTTCATCTGGAAAATTGGAAATAAATATGGTTGTGGTTGGATTCTTTCAGTGGTCCAAGACATAGGATGAGTGAAATACATTTAGTACATATATATTTCAGTAATAGTACCAAGTCACAAACTTCATACCAGTCTTGTTGTATTTATGAAATAATCGTACTCTAATGAATTTAGAACAGTTTCTAGGCTGGCCCATAGCCTAGTGGTCAAGTGAGCTGGATTACACATAGTTGACTGCTCAATTTGAATCTGGCCCCAGCTGCTTGCAAAACAAGCAGGGTGCGTATGCCAGCATGCCCCAAATTCCAGCAGAATGGAGAAATGAGGGAGAAGGGATTGCCAAATGACCGTGCCTCATTAGGGATTCTTTCTCCCTCTCCCTCTCTATCTCTCACCAGTAAGGCACATGCCCTCTGGCAAAAACACACCAGTTCATAGCCTGTGATCATCTTTTAGTATGTATTAGTTACCATTATTGCCATAATGATACCAAGGAAAAAATTCTCTGCCTCTGATGGGGACAGAGCTCTAATTAAATTAAATGCATGTTTACTGTGGGAAAATTACTTTTTTCCTACATGTCTACAGCAGCGAGTATAATTAAATATAAAAATTCATCATCCAACAACAACAACAACAACAAAACACAATTCATTCTCTAACGCAGTAGAGTGACACTTGATCGTATTACCGCTAACGCACAGCGGTGAAACAGAAACTGTTATCAAAGAATCAACCTGAATTCCCAGTTACTATTCTTCCTTCAAGAAGTGCTTTTGGCTCTTATGTCTTTCAGAAAACAAAAATTCACCACCTGACAATGTTCTTTGTATTTTGGGGAGTCAAGTGAAACAAGTATTTTGGAATGATACAGTATAATGCATGGTGAAAAACATCCCTCGGTACAGTTTTTAATTGGCTAGTTGTACTATCTTGGATTAAGGAGCACGCATTCTAGTTGTCCCAACATCTGGAAAAGAACAGAAGGACCATTTTTCTCAGGCCTCCATCCCAGAGTTTAGCCACTCTCATTATATGGAGATCTTTCTTAGAGATAATTTCCATTGTTGCAATTGAAGACTGTTTTCAGCCTATCTTCCACAATCGCCCTTTGAATAACAGCCATGTATGGGCTGGAACTTACAGTCCTCTGCTGCACAGGGAAGATCAGTGATTTTGAATAAGACTCAGTTTTTGTGTTGCTGGGAGAAAGAACAGTATCTGGGTTTCCGTGGTTGGTGATTGTTTTCTTTCTCTAAACACCTTTGGATTTTGTTTGAAATGCAAACCAAATTTTAAAAATTCTGATGTAATCTTCAGGTCAATCATTTGAAATGTAGAAACAGCCTAAGGATGATTGAAATCACTCTCAAAAATGAATACTTTTGGAAATATGCAGTTTCCTTTGTCTTCTCTACAATTTTGAAATTTAATTATGGGATATTTGTCATCATTCTCCATGTGAATTTTCTAGCCCAGCCTAGAGTGACTGTTTTAGTTTTATTTTGTGTCCCAAGCTTTATGCCTGCATTGGATGTTCATAGGCTAGTATGGCCTTGCGGCCAACAGCTCTGTGGCTCATGGATAACTTAGTGCATTTCATGCTTTTCTTTTTCAGAATGTTTATTCTATTTAAGTAAACTCAACTTACAGATGTATGCTTGTCTGTAATTATATCATTGACATAAAAAGTAAATAATTCAGAGCAAAATTAGAGGAGAATCTGAGTAAATCTTTGTACTTTGCTCACTGATCTTCCAATTTCCTTATTTCCTAACTTAACCCTGATTTTCTGCATGCCCGAGGACATTAAACTTACCCATCAACTTTTCTGGAATCAAATTTCCCTGGATATTGTTTCCAATTTGAAGTCTTGCAGCCATTTTTTCCAGTATAAAAAAATGGCTACATCTTTCCCATATTAAGAGAAATCTCAGATTTTCTTTTCCATATTTTAATTGTATGTACTTGAGTTCTCCATATCTTGTTGCTTTTATGATCAGAAACAAAGACCTACAGAAAGTTGGGAAATTTTCAAATGATTGTGCTTTTCTTGTTAGAAGGTTATTTTCCCATTTAATTGTTTCTTTTAAAAATATTGCTAGAGGACATGTGTGCTCTTCGGGGGGTGGGGGAGTAAAGAGAGAAAAACCATCCTCAGTGGGCCATGGTCATGCTGCAATCTTTTTCCTCTGTTCCTCATTTCCATCAGAATTTTGAACATACACATACATATGCCCATTGTGTTTTTCAAGCTGCCTAGACTGGGAGCCAAACCACAGCCAGCCATGTAGGATCAGGACCTGTTTATCCTAATTATTTCTTTTAATCTAAGTTGTCTTTTGAAGTTAGAGTATGCATTAATTATTTTAATTTTCTTAATAAATAATCCTCAGCAACCAATTTTACATGTTGGTCTTTTTTTTAAGTTTATTTATTTATCTCTTCCATGAGAGAGAAGGAGAGAGTCAGAAAGCTAGGTACTTTCAAGAGAGTCTTCATGCTGCACTTTACCCAGATCTTAGCTATCACAGATTGTGGGCATGTATGTCTACTTCATGTGCTCAGGGAGGTCCTGGGATGCGAACCTGAGACCTCTCCCATGTGGTCCAGTTGTATTGCTGCTGCACCACTCCTGGCCCACCTTGCTATGTTTTTTTCCTCCTTGCTATTTTGTTTGTTTGCTTGTTTGTTTGTTTGAGAGGTTTTTGCTATAGGGCGCTCACCGGAAAGACAGAGAGACACAGAGAGACAGAAAGCGAGAAATCCCCCCCCCCCCCCGGGGAGGGATGGCCATGCTGCAAACCCTTTAAGCCACCGGGTCCAGGACTTGAACTACAGTCGACTACAAACTGCGATAGACTACATGGGAGTCCAGTGATGTAGCAATTACACCATCTGCTGGTCCCTCTCCTTGCTATTTTTTAAGGACAGTTTTATGGGTATTATACCTGCATTCCCCCCTAGAATATAGTATAATTGAATAATTCCAGTCCTTATGTCACCAAGACTCAGGGCATTGTGATATTCAAAGAAACAAAAGCGAGTGAAAAACAGATTCTAAATATTGCTTGCTGTTTTCTAAACACATTAAAGGACATCCAATGTCCAGATCCTACCATATTGCCCAAGATTCATGATATCCTACTGTTTCATTTCCTTGTCTCTAGAGCCCACCTACTTCCCTTCTTCTCCACCTTTCTTCCCACTACTCTACTTCCCAGCACTTTCTACTTTTTATGATTTCTTGGATTCTGCCTTTCTAGTTTTACCTCTTTCTTTCCATGCTCTTGACTCTGTATCATAGGAACCCAGAAATCAAGTTAGCAAATTGTTTTTTACAGGGTAGGTGAAGGCAAAAAACTGAGCAGGCAGAGACAAAATTCTCTCTCTTTTTTTTTTTTTGTGTGTGTGTGTGTGTGTGTGTGTGTGTGTGTGTGTGAATCAGAAGCTTTGAAGGGTTCAGGGTGAGGCTGGACATACTCAAATAATAATAAATTTTACCTATTGCAAAAGCATTTATACAAAGAGCACAAGGATTTAATACAACTATTGAAGGTCTTGCGTTACTTAGCTTAGGTCAAACTTCCCAAAACAGGCACCCTCTTTATAGCTCGCAAGTCCATGGCCATGGGGTATGTGCTCAGAGAAACATCTCAAAATAAATTTATGATCTTCACCTAGAATTATCTTTTAGCAGTGAGTGAGGAAAAATACACTTTTAAGAGTCTGAGTCTATTCTATTTCATAAGGATGGTGGACTTGCCAGGACTTTATGCAGTGGTTTTCCAGAATGTCCCACTAGGAGTAGTTAAAGGAGACAGGGATTAGGGAGATTGAAAGGTGGTTTGAATAGCACTTTTATGGAGGGAACTGTCCTTCTCCACATCAAAGAATAAGGGTGGTGGAAGCT
The DNA here is from genome assembly GCF_000334495.1 of Tupaia belangeri chinensis. Classification (NCBI taxonomy): domain Eukaryota; kingdom Metazoa; phylum Chordata; class Mammalia; order Scandentia; family Tupaiidae; genus Tupaia; species Tupaia belangeri. The sequence goes on from NW_006159849.1 coordinate 6,343,584, forward strand.
GATGGAGATCAATGCAGAGAGCCAAGGTTTCCCTCATCCAACTGACTCTTGGGAGCCCCAATTACTCATGTGTGAGTTGTTTGAAGACCAGGAGCCTTTCCTACATGCAGTATATCTCAGGAAACAGTTATTCTATTATTCTTGTGGTGGGGTTCTCTTTGTCATGCTGCTTTTTGTTTCAGAAACTCCTTTTTCCTACACAAAACCATGATTAATAATTGTACATTGCTTTCCAGATATGTGTGAGTGCATATGTGTGCATACACATACACACAGAGTTTTAATTTGCATTTTTATTTATTTATTATTTTAAGAGAGATTTTTGCTATAGGGTGCGTGCACTCACCAGGAGACACAGAGAGAGACAGAGAGACAGAAAGAGAGAAATCACTCCCTGGGGGGATGGCCACACTGTAATCCCTTCTCTTCTCAAGATCTTGGGCACACATGCACATATGCCCTATGTGAGTTTTAAGTTGCCAGGTCCGGGACTCAAACTGTGGTATATTATGTAGGTGTCCAGTAATATAACTGTTATGGCATCTGCTGGTCCCTTAATTTGTATTTTTAAACAAAAAAAAAAAATTAAAAAGAGGATGAGGTTATACTTGCTCTTTGATCTGAAATTTGTTTTTCCTACTTTATAGTTTTTTATGAATATCCATGCTAGAACATTTAAGTATTCTTTTATTTTGGTAATTTTATTTGTTTATTTCTTGCATGAATCTAGGAGAGAGACAGAGAGATAGAGAGGCAGTACCACCAACAGGGTCTTGATGTTACAATCCACTCTTAGCCTCAGCCAGCCTCAGATCACAGGCACACATGTACCCAGCATACTCAGCGAGGTCTCCAGACTTGAACTCTGAACCTTCTACATGGGTTAACCTCACAGAGTATTGTGTTTTGACACTGTGTCACCATCCAACCCCCTTACCCTATTATTTTTGACAGCTGTTTTATCCTATTGCATGATGATGGAATATTCAATAATTCTATGTTGGACATGTAAATAAGTTACTTCCATCCTATACACAACAATGCAGTGAATATCATGGTATTGTCACACAGTTACCCTAGTATTTTTACAGTATTGATTCCAAAAATGGTCAACTTCTTGGTTAAAGAGAATATGCTTTCAAAAAAAATTTTTTTTGGAGATGTTTTTGCTAAAGGGCGCATGTGCTTGCCAGAAAGACAGAGACAGACAGAGAGACAGAAAGCGAGGAATTGCCCCCCAAGGGGGATGGTCGCACTGCAATCCCTTCTCCATTCTCCTCTCAGGATCTTGGGCACGCACACACATGCGCCCAGCATGAGTTTAAGCCACCGGGTCCGGGACTCGAACCGTAGTCGACTACATGGGAGTCCAGGGACATAGCCATTTTGCTAACTGCTGGTCCCAAATACACTTTCAAAATGTTAAGTGCTGCTGTACAATTATACCTCTGTCCTCCCAAACTAAAAGCCTTTGGCCCAAAAGGCATGGGTTCTAGTCTGAGTGCTGCTGCTTCCTAGTGGTGGATTTGGCCAGGTTGCCTCTTCTCTGAAGTGAGGGAAGTTGAGCTGAAGGTGAGCTTAAGCTCCACTACCGGGAACCTTTACATTTACAAATTGATGTTGTCTAGTTTCAGAGAATTATTGAGAGCTGTTCCAATCAATTTGAAAATCTCGTCTTTAGAAGATTGCTGAGAGCAGGACTAATTTAAGTTCTTTCTGATTTGATTTTGATTAATAAACAAATTCATGAACCTCTTGGGACATGTTTTTGAGACATTCAAGCTGTACATTTTTCTGTCACAGCTTTTTGAAAGCTGAGAGCCACTACTGAGCAAACTCCCATTTAGGCCATTTGGTTTATTTTGTCCAGTTCAGCTCACTTAGACGGCTGTTATGTTTACACTTACTCTTAAATAGTCCCCAGCACTTGGACAGAGCACATTTGACATGCTGGCCAATGAACAGACTTGGTTTTAGTCAACTTCCAAGTCAGATAGAGCACTCAAGTCATAGTGAGCTCCCATGTAAAAGCCACGTTTTCTCACTGAAACTTGTAAAAATCAAATACATAAAATAAAGAGGTTGGGAAGGGATATTGGTTTGGTTTCTTTCAACTTTCTGTTTATTGAGGGCTCAGAGCCAAAAGAAGGGAAGGTAGGATGATAGATTACTCTTTTTTTATTATATATCTATATCTATATCTATATCTAGATATATATCTAGATATAGATATAGATATAGATATAGATATATATATTTGCCATAGGGCATGTGAGCTCACTGGAAGAGAGACAAGAGAGACAGAGAGACAGAAAGCGAGGAATTGCCCCCCAAGGGGGATGGTCGCACTGCAATCCCTTCTCCATTCTCCTCTCAGGATCTTGGGCACGCACAAGAGAGAGAAAGAGAGGAAAAGTGAGAAATCACCCCCCCAGGGGGTTTGGTCAAATCACAATCCCTTTTTCTCCATTTTCCTCTCAGTATTTTGGGAATGCATGCCCATGTACCCAATGTGAGTTTCAAGTCGACAGGTCCAGAACTCAAACTGAGGTCAGCCATGTGGGAGTCCAGCACCTTAACCACCATGCAACCGGCTGGCCTCAAGATTTTACTCTTTACTGTAGTTAACAGGACAAGTCTGCAGATGTCTGGAACCATCTTCTATGAAATAAACTATCAATTTTTAAGAGACCCTCAAAGAAACAATCCTTTAATGCAGCAAATACCAGTGAACAGATTTGAAATCTGTTCAAACCAATATAGACGTGGTTTAGAATTTTGTGTTGATAGGGTATTTTTAGGCCTAGCTATGCAAAAGAGTATTTATAAATAATTTTGTGCTCTAGTTACCCAAAAGTGTGAAACCCGGTGTTGGAATTTGGTCTCTCAGTGATGTGGGATCCTAACCAGAGTGACCAAACATCACAAATTATTTATTAGTACTTACAGTTAAGGTGGCAAAGAATGGTATTAACTTGATTTTGTAAAATAGATTGAAATTACTTGAAAATGATCTCTATCTTTTTTTTTTTTTGAGAGGTTTTTGCTATAGGGTGCGTGCGCTTACCAGACAGACAGAGAGAGAGGGAGAGATAGTAAGTGAGAAGTCACCTCCCAGGGGGATGGCCACACCACAATCCCTTCTCCTCCATTCTCCTCTCGGGATCTTGGGCACGCACGAATATGCGCCCGGCGTGAGTTTTTAAGCCACCGGGTCCGAGACGCGAACCGCGGTCGGCTACATGGGAGTCCAGAGACATAGCCATTACACTAACTGCTGGTTCCAAAAATGATCTCTATCTTAACAACATTCATCATCACCTACATTCTGAGTGGAAGAGAAAGGCGTGGCTATTCTGGGGCTAAGTCCTTCCCCACCGCTGAGCCTTTGCACAGGCTGTTTGCTCCCCCTCAATGCTCTTTCTGTCCTCTCCTGTGCTCTTCATCTTCTCTTAGTTCTCAATGTCCATGCTGTGTTTTCAGAGCGGCCTTCCTAAAGGAGACCCTCTCTGTTTATGTTTTATTTATTTATTTATTTATTTATCTCTGCCTCTTGTTTCTTTTATAGCACATGGACATTTATTTTATTACTTTTTTGTATACATATATTTAATTTTTAGAATGATAAAATTTTATTATGATATAATTAACATAACATACAATTTGTCTTTTTCAAGTATACAAGGTAATAGTTTTTAGTATATTCATAGGTATATGCAGTCTTAACATAATTTTGAGCAAATTTTACCACCTCAGAAAGAAATATCGTACCCTTTGACTATTACCCTACTTATCCATCCCCTCCCCAGTCCTGTATAACCACAAATTTATTTTCCATCTCTGCAGAGTTCCTTATTTTAGGCTTTCATTTGAAGAAATCTTGTAATATAAGGCCTTCTGTATCTGGCTTCTTCAACTTAGCCTTATGTTTCAATGTTCATCCATGTTGTGTTATGTATCAGTACTTCATCTCATTTTATGGCTAAGTAATATTTCTTTTCTTTTAAATTTTTTATATTATTGTTATTATTTTTAAATTTGTTATAGAGCACATGTGCTCACTAGAGAAAGACAGGATTGGGATGGGGTGGGAAGAGAGTGAGAAAGCAAGCTGCCAGGTCTGTGACTCAAACCATAGTCGGCCATGTGGGAGTCCAGAATCCTAGCCACCATGCCACCTGTTGGCCTCAATGATGTTTCATCTAATGGGTACTACATTTTGTTTATTCATTTGTTCATTCATGGACATTTGGGTTGTTACCACCTTCTGGCTACTGCAAATAATGCTACTGTAAAAATTCATATGTGAGTTTCTGTGTGGACATATGTTTTCTTTCCTCTTGCTTATATACCTAAGAGTGGGCTTGCCGGGTTGCTTATCTAGTTTTTGATACCTACTCCACTAGTTATAAACTCCATAATAGCAGGGACCACATTTGACTCGCCATCATTACAGCCTCTCACATAATAGGTGTTCAGTTAGTACTCAATTCATAATAGTAAATTTGTGCCTCAACTAACATGTGTCATGCCTGCCAGGCATCAGTAAAATGCTGGATATCTATGTTAGATACCGTCTATAGGTTGTGCTGGGGTTGCCAATCCAAGTACAATAGCCTCACGCTTTCTGAGGGACCTAGCCCTGCCAAATCCTTCCTGTTTCAGACTATGTAACTTCCTTCCCCACAGCTAAATCCACCTTTGGGAGAGTCCAGCTCCATCTCCACGTCATAATACATTAGCCTAAGGGCGGGCAGCCAGCTCACACGTAGCCTCTGTCCAGACTGGTCAGGTGAGCCAGATGAGAATCAATAAAGGCAGTTTAAAGGTCACCAGGGAGAGAGAAATTGAGGAGTTCCTTATGGTCATGAGTGGACATTACAGGAACCAGATAATAAGAAAGTGGAACTTAGAAAATAAAAATATACATAGACATATAAGTGGAAGAAGAGCAAGTGAATGAGAAAAGTATCTGGATCAAGGTGATAAGTCAAATGATGAGCTATATATGTACCTTCCTACGATTCTGAACAACATAAGGCTCTTTTTCTTTCCCTGAGTCCTGATTTTCACCATTTCCTGTGTGTCTTTGAAGGCTTGAAAGTTTTTCTTTTTTTTTGAAGAGGTTTTTGCAAGACAGAGACAGAGAGACAGAAAGCGAGAAATCACCCCCCAAGAGGGATGGCCATGCCACAATCCCTTCTCCTCCATTCTCCTCTAGGGATCTTGGGCACGCATGCACACATGCCTGGTGTGAGTTTAAGCCACCGGGTCTGGGACGCTAACCATGATCGACTACGTGGGAGTCCAGCAACATAGCCATTAGGCTAACTGCTGGTCCCAAAGGCTTGAAAGTTTCATGCCTTCATGAAGTTCATATTTCATGAAGTTTCATGATTGAAACTTTTGTGTCTTTGTTTTCTTTTCTCTCTCTTCTTTCTTTTTGAGACAGATTTTTGCTATAGGCGATCTTTGCTCACTGGAGAGAGAGACAGAAAGTGAGAAATCATTCTCTGGGAGTATGGCCATGCTACAATCCTTTCTCCTCCATCCTCCTCTTGTGATTTTGAGCATGCACACCCATGTGCCTGGCCTGAGTTTCAACCCACCAGTTCTCAAACTCGAGCTCCCACATATGGAGTCCAGCACCTTAACCACTACACTACCTGCTGGTCCCATTGTTTTCAAGTATATTGTCATAAAGCGCTTCATCCCACAGAATTCTACTCTTGTATTGAGACTTTGTTCATTGCAGCCTTGAAAACTTTTGTTAACTGCATTTTATAGATGATGAAACCAAAGCTCAAGGTCATGTTCCAGTGTGTAAAGGTTCTGAAATTCAGATCTAGGTTCATCTGACTCCCAGGCCCAAGTTTTTTTTAATCCCCTATTACATACTCAGGTATGTGTCCCAACCCACTTAGGTCTTTATCTGTGCTAGCAATATGCTCCCGTCAGTTAAGTGAACCAGCTTGGAATCAAGTATCAATTCATCTGTATTAATAAATTTCTTCACTAAAATTAAGAAAGAATGCCTTCATGTTTATGCATAGCTAACCTCTGATTTTCCAATATTGTCAGTGATTAAGAACTGGTTTGTATGGAAATGTGTCTATAACATACACTCAGCTTCATTATCCTCCTCAGCTCATAACACATTGAAATTAAAATCAAATGAGACATGACACTTACCTCTTAGTGACTTGCAAATTAAAAATTCTTCATAATATTGATTAAAAAGTAATTAGATTTTATAGCATATTTCTGTATTTTAATATTTTAAAAATCAACTTGATACACAATATAGTTTAATAGGCATTTCTTGGCAGTATATAAACTTATGTATTTACAAAGGCCTCTATTAAGAATATTTAGGGTAATAAATGGCTCACATATTTGTTCTGTACATGATTTACAAAAGCCTTCTATTAAGACTATTTGGGGCAATAAATTGCTTACATATTTCTTCTGTATACTTATTAAAACTATGGTTTCTGGGCCAGGAGGCGGCATGGTTGTTAAGATGTTGGATTCTCACATGGCCAACTATGATTCGGGTCCTTGACCTGGTGGCTTGCTTTCTCATTTTCCCTTTCTCTCTCTCTGGTCAAATTAAAAATAATAACAAATTAAATAAGTAATTCTTTAAAAAAAATCACTTTCCAGGATTAATATGTAGTTGTTACTTTAGAGCCATAATTACATATGATATCAACTCAGATGTAGATTTTTGAAATTTTTTTCCTTTTACTAGTTTTCTCCTCTTGTTCCATTTCCTCTTAGTTCTTGTTGAAGGAAGAGACCTTGATAAAGCATATTGTTAGTGGAGAAAAGAAGCTTGGCAACTTCCATGAAATGATATGCTTTCCAGAGAAAAGAGCTCATATTAATGCCTCAGGGAGCCCTTTACTAATTTTGCTGCACCACAAAGTTTATAAACAGCAAATAGGATTGCTGTATTAGGAGACCTCCAGGCATGGAGATCAGCATACACACACACACACACACACACACACACGCACGCGCACACACAACCCTACACCCATGTACCCACCCATACACACATATTATATACACACATGCACATACTAGCTGTGTGCATCTAAGTCACTTTGTAGAAATGCTTCCAGTTTCTTTCTAGTCCTAAAATACCCAACTGGTGCCCCACAGTTATATTTTCGAATGATTGATATTTTGCTAACATTTAAAAATGGAGAGATTTCATATAGAAATCCAGATTATTGTTGTGTTATTGAAAAATTACAGTTCTGGCACTACTAGGCCTACATTCCCTAAGGCAGTCACTGTCTAGAGCTGAGTGGAAGCTTCTTGCAATAGACAAAGACTCCCCAGTTCACCACTGTCCTCTTCATTCACTGGCTATTTATCTACCTGACTGCTTTATCCACATACTGTATGCCTGGCCTGGGCAGCCATTTAATCTCTGATTAAGAATCCAGAGTTCTTAAATTTTAGCCAGTATCAGAATGAACTGGGTAGAATCTGCAAATTTATCTGGGTAATCTGTGTCTGTTTGATTGTTGTCTAAGAAATGGTTCTCAACTACAAATACGAATCAACATTTCTTGTGGTGTTCCAAAAACAATCTGCATTTTATCCTCCACTCCATGGCTCCTTTTTAAGGTTCAGTAGGTTTAGGCTAGAACAAGGAAATCTGAATGTCCAGGAGGCTTCCCTCTGGGTTCTTAATTTGAGTAAGATGGAGTAAGCATCCGCTATTCACGATCTCTCCCACTGCATGCAGCTATAAAGTGTAGACAGGATGTATGGAACAGCTGTTGGAGGACTCTGGAAAGTAAATAATAGTATTTAGAGTGGGAAAGAAGACCAGAATTTGAAGTGCCATGAACCGGTGATGAGTTTTCCTTTTGTGTGTGACCAGCGTGCTCCAGCTTGAACTCAAGCTAGCCTGCACTAGAAGGGGGCATCAGTGTGCAGAGAGAATTCCAGAAGTCCTCTCATTCTGGCTTGGGGATCCTAACAGAAAGAGAGTACGAGTAGGGGCAAAGTCCTCTTACTTTTACTTTCTTTTCTCCAGGCTATGTCAGAGCTCCCAAGCAATCAGAAACTCAAGACAGTAGTGGTAAGGTGGCTACAGCCTATAACCTGGGGGTAAGAAAACCTCCACCGGGAGAAGTGGTTGCTCTAAGAGACTAGGGCCAAACACCATTGCCTTTTTTCTTCTCTATCTTCCCGCTGCTTGACCATACCCCTCCCCAAATGGGCAGACATGGGAAGTATGTGGCAGAACAGAATAAATGAAGGCCCAACTTCTCCATCAGTGTAGCAGAGAGTTTCAGGGAAGCTTAAAAGTATCAGAGATATGAAGGCGAAGGGTGAAGTTAGGGAAAATGACCGTTAAAGTTCTGTAGGAACTCCTGGACTTTCCCCTGAGCTAGGCATGCATGGAGCTGATGTGCAGTGAATACATTTTGAGTTCTGAATTGCACTGCAAAGTCTTCCAAAACTGAAATTACATTAGTTCAGCTTACCTAAAAGAAATAACAATTCTAAATGTATATGTCTCTAATAACAGAGTTATAAGGTACATGAAGCAAAAATGGACAGGACAGGAAGGAGATATATACAAATCTACAATTACAGTTGAAGACACCAACAGTTCTCTTTCAGAAACTGACTGAACAAAGAAAACAGATTTGACCAAAAAAAAAAAAAAAAAAAACCAAAACCAAAAAACCCAAAAAAACGCAAGGTATGAAAGTACTGAAAAACATTATCAATTAGATCTAATTGACATTTATGGAACGCTCCAACCAACAACAGAATATATATTCTTTTCAAGTGCATGGAACATTCATGTTAGACCATATCCTTAGTCTTAAAAATAAACAAAAAAAAATTTTTTAAAAAGAAGCCAAAATGTAAAAGACTTGAAACCATGCACAGTATGTTCTCTGACCACAATAGGATTCAATTAAAAATTAATAACAGGAACATTTCTAAAAACTTGGAAATTCGAGAAGAAGCCAGCAGCCCCGCGCACGCGGCGGAA
>NW_006159849.1:6355278-6373955 GCF_000334495.1 Tupaia belangeri chinensis
CTCGGGGCTCATGCCCCGGCGTTCAGCTGCCTCTCCAGGGCCGGCGTGTGGCCTGTGGATCAGCAGGCTGAAGCGGAAAACAAGGTCTGAGAACTTGCAACTTGAGAAGATGTTGGTTACCAGCCCTGCATTGCCTCAGGGAAGAACAGGAACTACTCTACCATTCTTGAAATGAAGGTACTTAATGAGAATAGGACAGTGTGGAATGGGGTAAGTGAAGAGAAGAGGATAGAGAAAGATAGCAAGTGAGCAATAGAGAGACAGGACGTCAGTGAGAAACAGATAGGGTTTATTAACTGTTGATGATGACATGTATAGAATTCTCAACTGGATTGGTCTGAGAAGTGTTTCATGATGGGCAAAGTATTTTTACAAGCAAAACGAGAAATAGCAATTGACTGTTTTATAAAAATAATTAGAATAATAAAGATAATGATTGGGGAAAACAGAAAAGATATGGAATGTTGAAGTGGGGAGATTAATGTCTCTGTACTGACTGACGTGCATGGCATTCCCTTTTGAAGAAACAATGTAATACACAGTAAAGTTATATGTAATCCAATGTAATATGAAGAAGATATGATGATAAAAAAATAAATAAATAAAAAAAAACTTGGAAATTCATCAATATACTTCTAAATAATAATGGATCAAAAACATTTCAAAGAAAACTAGAAAATATTTTGAACTAAATAAAAATTAAAATGCTGCACACATTAAAAATTGGAATGCAGATAAAACATTGTTGAAAGAAAAATTTTTAGCATTAAAGCTTGTATTAAAAAAATAAGAAACATTTCAAGTTGATTAACTATGCTTCTTCTTTCAGAAACTAGAAAAAAAAATAAAAAAGAACAAAAGAAACCCAAGGAAGTAAAGAATAAAGATAAAAGTAGAAACCAGTGATATAAAAAAACCAGGAAAACAATTTTTAAAAATGAAAGTAAAAGCTGCTTGTTTGAAAAGATCAATATTGGTACCAGAGAGAGATTGGTAAATCTCTACTAAGACTGACAAAGAAAAAAAGAACAAGATACAAACTACAAATATTAGGAATAAAAGTATCACTATAGACCCTTAGACATTAAAAGGATAATGAAGGGGTACTACTCATAAATAAATTCAACAGTTTAGATGAATGGGCCAATTCTTTGAAAAACATAAATTATCCACACTCATCTAAGATGAAATAGTTCATTTGAATAGTTTAAATTAAGTCCATAATTTAAAACTTTTTGAAAGAAAAAGCCATCAAAGTACAGATAGATGCACTAGTGAATTATTCCATGCATTAAAAAAAGAAATTCTAGGGACCAGCAAGTGGTGTGTTGGTTAAAACACTGGACTCCCACATGGCCAACCATGGTTTGAGTCCTGAACCCAGCAGCTTGCAAATCACTCTGGGTACATGTGCTTAAGTGCCCAAAATCCCAAGAGGAGAAGAATTTGGGTGTGGCCATCTCCCTGGAGGGTGTGGGGGTGATTTCTCACTTTCCCTCTTCTGTCTCTTTTGGCGAGTACACATGCTCTATGACAAAAATCTTTAAAAAAAAAATCTAGGCTCAGTTGTGGTGGTACAGTGGTAGGACACGACTCCACAGTGGCTGAGGCTGCATGGGAGGCTCAGGGTTGGTTCCTGGTCCAACCTAAAACAGGCCGGGGCATGGTGTCATTTCCTTTTCTACTAACTGGGAGGCAAGAACATGACATGGTAAGACTTTGTCAAAAGGACACCCCCATCACTTTCCCTCCACTCTCTACTATCTCTCAGAAAAAAACCCCAAAAAAACAAAAACGTAACTTGAAAATAAAAGAGGGTGGAACAGTTCCCAATACATTTTATGAGACCAACATTACCTGACACTAAAACCAGACAAAAATAAGACAAGATAAGGAAAATACAGAACTATATCCCTCATTAATATTTATGTAAAAATCCTTAAAAAATATTAACCTAATGAATTTAGCATTATGTTAAAAGAAAATTTAGTGGGGTTTATCCTAGGACTGTGACTGTAGTTTAATATTAAAAAAATTAGTCAATATAAAATCAAGTTATTCCTAGTTTAAGAAAAACCATATGATCATATAAATTAAGATACAAAATCATTTGACAAAAATTCAACATCTATTCAAACTAGAAATAGAAGAGAACTTCTTCAACCTAATAAAGGGCATCTACCAAAAAATCCAAGGGTAAAATAGCATTTAATGGTAAAAGAATAAATACCTTCCTCTTAAGGTCAGGGACAAGGAAACTTTGTTCACTTATGCTCACTGTTCTACACTGTACTGGACGTCTTAGCCAATACAATAAGGCAAGTAAAAGAATTAAACAAATGGAAATGATTAAGTAAAATGGTTTCTATTCACAAAGGACATAATTGTCTATAGAGAAAATCCTCTAAACATTTCTATGACTAATAAAGTGAGAAAATACAAAGTTAATACTCAAAAGTCAATTATATTTCTATATATGGTCAATGATTATTTGGAAGCTGAAATGAAAAAGACAATACTATTTATAATTGCTTGAAAGGAAAATATTTATCTGTAAATTTAATAAAACACAAGCAAAATCTACATACTTAAAACTAAAAAAATTAATAAAAAATCAAAGAATACTTAGATGGAGAGATAATAATATGTCCATGGGTTGGAGGACTAACTGTAGCAAAAATGTCATTTATCTTCAAATTGATCAATATATTTAATGTAATTTCAACCAAAATTCCCACAGGATTTTTGCAGATACAGACAAACTGACTGTAAAGTTTGTATTGAAAGGCAAAGGAACTAGAATAATCAAAAAAAGGAAAAAAAATAGAAAGAAAGAAAAAGAAAAGAAAGCTGGAGGAATTATACTCTGGCAAAGGCATAGACATATAAATAAATAAACAGAACAGGGTCAGAAATAGACATAAATAAATATTGCCAATTGATTTCTGACCATGATGCTAAAGCAATTTATGGGAGAAAGTATAATTTTTCAACATATTAGAAGAGTTGGAAGAATTGAGACCAGCAGGTGGCATGGTGGTTAAGGTGCTGGACACTTCCACATGGCCAACCACAGTTCAAGTCCTGGACTTGGTGGCTTCCTTTCTCACTTTCCCTCTCTCTCTTTCTCTGTGTCTCTCTCTGGCCAAACTAAAAAAATAAAATAAATGAATTAATAGATAAAATTAAATAAATAATTCTTAAAAAAAAGAAGAGTTGGAAGAATTAATGCAATTAAAATTGTGCAAAAGAGCTGAACAGACACTTCATCAAAGAGGATAATATGAATGCCAAATAAGCACATGAAAAACGTTCAACATCATTAACCATTAGGAAATGCAAATTAAAACTGCGATGAGATACTATTACTACAAACTGAAACTGTAATTTAAAGTGACTAAAATGAAAATTACTGCTAATACCAAGAAGTTCATCATCTGGAGCTGTCATACTACATTGCTGGTGAGAGTGTAAAATGGGACCTAAGGCTGCTCTGGAAAACAGAGTGAGCCAACAGTAGGGGTGCTGCTGCACAGAGCTGGAGACCATATGGGAAAGCTCTGGTTTGTGTCCAAATCTACTTCTGCACATTGGGTGTATCTATGGGCACACCTGTGATCCTGACTGACTGCAAGGCTGGGAGGAAATCACAGGGTGAAAACTTGGTTGAGGGTGCCTTTGTATCTTTCTCTGTCTCTCTCAACAAGTAAGTAAGTGAGTAAGTAGGTAAGGAAGTTGTAAGTAAATAAGTAAGTAAACAAAGTTAAAGAGATGCTTAGCATATGGTCCTGTAACCCCACTTTAATCTGTATACCCTAGAGAATGAAAACATTATACTTGCACAAAAACCTGTAGCCAACTAATTACAGCAGCTTTGTTCATAACAGCCCTTCAACTGGTAACAACTTGAAGTTCTTAAACAGGTGAATAAATATATGAACCGTGACACATCCACATAGTGGAATACTACTCAGCAGCAAAACCAAACTACTGGCTACTCTCAATAACTCCCATGAATCTCAAGGGATTTTGCTGAGTGAAACGAACCTGACTCAGAATATTACATATGGTGTGACTCTATTAAATTATGCTCAAAAAGGCAAAACTATAGGGAAGAAAACAGAGCAGTGATTATCAGGGACTAGGAGTGGGAAACATATGTGACTGTGTGAGGGAGTTTCTGGGAGTAATGGAAACATTCTCTATCCTGGTTGGGGGTGTTTGTTACATGAATTTAACGTGTGTCAAAATTCATAAACTAAAACACACCAAAAACATCAATTTCACTGTAGGCTAGTTTTTTTTTTTTTGGAGAGGTTTTTGCTATAGGGTGTGTGTGTTCGCCAGACAGAAGACAGAGAGAGACAGAGAGACAGAAAGCGAGAAATCACCCCCCCAAGGGGGAGTGGCCATGCCACAATCCCTTCTCCTCCATTCTCCTCTTGGGGTCTTGGGCACGCACATACACGTGCCCGGCGTGAGTTTAAGCCACTGGGTCTGGGACTCGAACCGCGGTCAACTACGTGGGAGTCCAGCGACATAGCCATTATGCTAACTGCTGGTCCCATCTTTTTCTTTTTTGGAGAGGTTTTTGCTATAGGGCATGTGTGCTCACCAGACAGACAGAGAGAGACAGAGAGACAGGAATTGAGAAATCACCCCTCCCAGGGGGAATGGCCACGCCACAATCCCTTCTCCTCCATTCTCCTCTTGGGATCTTGGACACGCACGCACACGTGGCTGGCATGAGTTTAAGTCACCGGGTCTGGGACTCGAACCACGGTCGACTACGTGGGAGTCCAGCGACATAGCCATTAAGCTAATTGCTGGTCCCTAAAATACACTTTTAAAGCATCCCTCTTAATGCTAACATGCTGCACAGGCTGAGTACCCCTTCCCTGTGGCTACCAGTGGTGGGCCCCTTGAACAACAGAGTTTTGGAACTCTCCTCCAAAAAGTTTAAATTTATTTTGGAGAATCTTAGTAAATAGCAGGAGATAGGCAGTCGTTTCATAACAAGAGCAGTAGAGTCTGAGTTTGTCATGCTGCCAAGTTAAACAGAAAACACAAATATTTGTATAACTTTGTAACAAAGGAGCAATATGGGTGTTGGCAGAAAGGCCTCTTAATGGCACTGTGGCTTTAAAATAGCCAAGTTTTGCTCCTATTATGCTGAAATTGCATGCAGATGTACTGTACGTCAGGGACCATGGTGCTGTCCCAGGGAGATGACACTAAAGATAAAACCCAGAATGACAAGGAGGACAATCTGTCAACTTGAGCAGATGTGGCAGAGCCCAATAGCTTCTTGGCCCTGGATCTCGGGATTGCATACACTTCTTACAAAAGTCATTTGGATCACTTTGCAGTTGTGGGTTCAGGCTTATTTCTGTTTTCAGCTACACAGATAGTATCTTAAGCCTTTTAGTTTGGGAATGGGGTGTTTTGGGATCAAAAGCAAAAATACGGGGCTATTTGGAATGAGTAGAGCAGATGGTATTGAGGGATACTGGGATTTTCAGCACTGCCTTTTCCCCACCCAACTGCAAAATCACATCCTCTACTTCCTAAGGGAAGATAATGAACACAACCTCGTTTTCTGTAAAATTGGATCAAACGTTTGCACAGTTATGGGGGTAAAATGTGTATAAAATGATCAACTTGTTCTCTGTCCGATAACTCGTAAATGTGCCCTTAAAAATGAAGAGTGAGGGACCAGCAGATGGAACAATGCTTCCGTCACTGGACTCCCATGTAGTCAACCACTGTTCAAGTCCTGTACCTGGTGGCTTAAAACTCAGGCCGAACACTGTGTGTGTGCGCACTCAAAATCCTAAGAGGAGAATGTAGGTGCAAGGATTGTGGCATGGCTATCCACCTCTCCTGCCCCTGAGGTGATTTCTTGCTTTCTGTCTCTCTGTCTTTCTCTGTCTCTGCCTCTCCAGTGAGCACACCAGCCCTATAGCAAAAATCTCTCAAAAACAACCCAAAAAACAGAGTGAATGCCCAGGTATTCCTTAGCTTTTTGAGGCAGGATAGGAGAGTTTGGTCATTTGTCCCACCATGTACTCCAGATAAATCCAGAGTTCTGACCAAATTAAAGTGAATTATGGCAAGGGTGCAGATAGTTTAAATGATATACTTGCTTACATTCAAGAAACTCATCTGTGTATTAAATAAAAAAAATAGCAATTAAAATAATTTTAGGAGAACATTATCCAGTGTTCGAAATAATTGTGGATATTGCGTGATTTATAATGTACAAAGCATTTTCCTATATATTCTTATTTGATATACCCTCATGTTTTTTTTTTTTTAGGAGATATTTTTGCTATAGAGTATGTGTACTCACCAGAGAAACAGAGAGACAGAAAGTGAGAAAATCCCAAGAGGGATGGCCATGCTGCAGTCCCTTCTCTTTCATTCTCCTTTCAGGATCTTAGGCACACATACATGTCTGTTTAGCATCAGTTTTTAAGTTGCCAGGTCTGGGACTCAAACTCCAGTCGACTACACGGGAGTCCAACAACATAACAACATAATCATTATGCCATCTGCTGGTCCCCACCCTCATGTCTTTATTGGCTCCAACTTTAGGATAGAGATTAGATGGAAAAACTAAAGCATCTAACAGGGCTGAGACTTTTTAGAGAAACAAATTCTGTTCTGTTTAAAATGAAATGGTCAGAGGACCAGCAGGTGGGGTGGTGATTAAGGCGCTGGACTCCCCCATGGCTGACCATGGTTTGAGTCCCAGACCCAATGACTTGATTTCTCACTTTCCCTCTTTCTCTGTCTCTCTATGGTCAAATTTAAAAAAAAAAAAGCAAGTAAATAAAATTGATTAAGAAAACTAAATAAGTAAAATGAAATTGTCCCTGGGGCCAGCAGGTGGTATGGTGGTTGATATGGTGGTTAAGGCAATGGACTCCCACATGACCGACCATAGTTTGAGTCTTAGACCAAGTGGTTTGAAATCACGCTGGGTGAAAATGTGCGTGTGCCCAAACTCTAAGGAGAGAATGGAGGAGAAGGGATTGTGGTGTGGCCAATCCCTAGCGAGTGATTTGTCAGTTTCCCTCTCACTGTTGTCTCTCTGCCTCTGTCTGGTGAGCACACACGTCCTATGGCCAAAACCTTAAAGAAAAAAAAAATCATTGAAGCTATCCTTTCTGTTAAGATGTTTGATTGGTTGGATGTGTACTGTTTGGGTCTGTGTATGTGTGTGTTTAATGGCCAAAAACCAAAAGGCTAGGGTAGAAGACAAATAAATTTATAAAGGATAAAGTCTACAGGTTGGTATTCTTGCTCTATTTTTTCATTTCTATAATACTTGGACAGGGAACTCTGCATACTCATTGGCTTCATAAAATGCTGATTTTCTAGAAAGGAACAAAAGTGTTTATTCTTCAGAGTTGTTTTTTTTTTTTTTCTTTTTTAATCAACTCCACAAGTGCACATTCTATTCCATTTGGTCTTATAAATCATTTGCCAACAAGATGAGTTTTATATCTTCCCTGGTGAGACGTCCCTACATCTCCTGATCGACATTCCTCCTCTCCTTTGCTTCATAAATTAGAAGGGAGGATGCCATTGCAATACTTGACCATATAAGGGGGAAGAGAGGCCCAGCAGTCATTTAGTCTGCCCTCGTGTCAGAATTGTATATACACTGGAGGCCTTTTAAGGGAACATGGTGCGTGCAGAGAAAACATCCCAAGGCAGTCCATCCATTTTCCTTGCTACTGCAGAGCTGGTGCCTGCAAACTCTGTGAGACTCTGAAGCATAAATCACGAGGCCCTGCCGCATCGAGCTCCAGGGAGGAAAACCTCAGAGGGTCACGCTGATTGCCGAATGCAGTCAGCATCTTAATGTTTTCACTAAAATCCATCTTACAACTGGACCTTCTGACTTTTAGTGAAAACTTCACAACTTGCACATCCTGACATTTGCTGGGACACACCCTTCCCTTAGGAATTACAGCGATGGCCACAGAGAGACAACCGCGCTCCTCAAGGTCTCTGGTATAGTCTTGTCTGCACTGCAGCATTTGTTGCTGTGCAGTGAGGTCTCGTGTTCAGAGAAGCTGACCTCGAACCACAGAGCTTTTTCTTAACTTGCTCTGAGATCTTGGACAAGTCGCATTCTTCTCTGAGGCTCAATTTCCTCATCTGAAAATGGGGAAGGTGAATGTGAGAGAACACTTTAAACTGTTGCGCACAATATTTGGCACAGAGTAAATGCTTGCTAAATGCGAGCTATTATGACTGTTATGATTGCTGCCAAAGAAAGCTATGCTTTTGATCTTAAAGCAAGTATTTCCTACAGCTCTATTGTTCTGATCCAGCATGCTTTTCATAAACAGATTTTCTTTATAGGCAAAGCATATCCAGAAATATACTTAGAGGCTCTGAGGAATGTCTTGGCAGGATTCAGCATACAGAGAATGGGCTTGAACCAGGCAGGATGACCTGAATCCTCACCTATCAGTTTATGGCATTAGACAAACTGTTTAATCTCCTGGTACCTCAGTTTTGTAGTCTATAGTCCAGTGATAATGGTTTTTTAAACCCAAGCATTTTCATTGCCAAGGGCAGAAACAAATAAACTTAGAGCCAGAACAAAGAGTTTATTGCAAATGTTGAGATTTCATGGGTTTTTTTTTCATAAGGTGGGGAAGAGGCAACAGAGGAGGGAATTGAGGGGAGGGTTTGTTTCTGTTTGTAGAAAGGCTGAGTGTCCCCTTCATGTACTCCTAGACTCGCTCCCTTCTTTGCAATCCACCTTCTTGAACTAATATTTCCCAGTAAGCCAAAGTCCTGTAGGACAGGCTAAAAAGACCAAAATGACAGCAAATGTCCTTTGAGGGCCCACCTCTCTGATCTGAGACCTGTCTGGCAGCAGTGATGTTGCTATCACAGCAACCGTGGCTTAATCAGCCAGAGGGTTTTGGGGAGACACTTAGGGAGACCTGAGTATGGCCTTTCTTGAGACCCCTGCGCCTCTCTGCAGAGACCTACTCCCACCCAGAGCTTATCTCTAGTACACAAGAACTCTGTGCTAATCGCATAAGCAAACCTGTTCTGGTCAGAAGCTCCCTTCTTTTCTTGCTTAAGTCAGGGGCTCTCAAAATCTGTTTCTGCTCACAGGCATAGCCCACTCCCACCTGGAGCACCTGTTGCTACCTGCACTGATTCTCAAAGCAGGTGAGGCTCTGCATATTAGAATCTTCCCACACCTGAGTTTCTTCCTCCTTTTGGGGTGAAAGTTTATTTATTGAGAGAGAGAGAGAATGAGCACATACTCCCAGCAGGGTCTTGATACCACAGTCTACTCCAATATTAACCAGTTCCAGTTTATGGGCATGTTCGGTGTACTCAGAGAGGTCGCTGGGTGTGAACCTTCCCCTCTGGATCAGTGTCCCAGAGTGTAGCATCATATGTCTGATCCACCCCCCATGCCCATTCCTGAGTTACTGATCATCCTTTTTACTCCCTTTGGGATGTAACTCAGAGGTCATGATTCAATCAATAAATACCCCTCCAGAGCCTGTTCAGTGCCAGGTGCTAAGCTAGAAATTGACATTTAGAAAAAAGCACATTCTTGTCCCTGGTGGCTGCTGCAGATGCTCAAGGACAGCACAGTGTGAAGAGGGTCATGGTGGAGATGCTTCGTGGTGCTATGGGAGAGAAGATAGCCCCTGTGGTGGGGTGACCAGGTCACCCTGGGGAAACTTCAGGAGGGACCTTCCCTTGTTTCGGGCTTGATTCATTTGAGCTGCTGTAACAAAAGACCACAACTTGGGTGTCTTATGAAAACAGATATTTATTTCTCATAGTTCTGGAGGCTGAGAAGTCCAAGAGCAAAGTGTCATCAGATTAAGTGTCTGGTGAGGCACGGACTCAGTGTCTGCTGAGGACCTGCTTTCTGGTCATAGATGACTGTCTTTTCACTTTGGAAAGGGCCAGCAGAGACCTCTCTGGAGTTTCTTTTATAGCGCCACTAATCCCATCCATGAGAGCTCCACCCACCTGACCTAATTACCCCAAAGACCCTACAAACCATCACGTTAGGGTTAGGACTTACCATAGGTGCTTTGAGGGGGAGACGGGACACAGACTTCACTATGTAGCACTGGGTCTGAGGTGCTTCCCAGAGCTGAAACTTACAGGACAGCTAAGTCGGCTGGCTGAAGTGAAGGAATGATATTACCAAGACTTGGAGGGCAGAGTATGGCTTGCCAGGATCTGTAAGTCTTTGGCATCACTGGAAGGTAAACTTGGGGAGTATTTCTTCAAGGAAAGAAATACTCTTTCGCTTAGCTCAGCTAGGAGTGCCCTCTGCTTGGCCCTGCCAGCTCACAGTTCGTTGGCGTGGTCAGCGAGAAGTGGGTGGTGGTTAGGTCCTAAGCCCACACAACTATCTCTCAGATGCAGCCCCCTTTGGCCCCCACTTCCTAGAAGGCTTCACCAAGGGGTAGGCCACTTGCTTTTGAAGCCCTCAAGAGACCCACTTTCCCCACCAGGGTGAAGATTTCCCTGTTACCCGGTAGCCGCATTTACAGAGTGTTTATGTGCGTCATGAACACCATCCATCTCTACCTCTGAAGACACCGAGGCTCACAGAGGTGCAGCTGCTTACTATGTCCACAAAGTCAGTGAAAGCTGGAGTCAGATTTTGAACCCAGGTATACTTCCTAAGATGCCCAAGCTTCTTTCATTCTGCTGTAGAGCCTTCCTGGAGCATCCATGAGAAGTCAGCAAAGAAGCGAAGTCAGAGCCTCTCAGTAGCAGATATTACTGTTAGTCCAACTTTTTAGAAATTGAGGGTAAGAGAGAGGATGATGATTGGCCTATTAGAGATGTAAGAACATGAGCTTTGAGTCCAGGTCTATCAGACTTAAAAGTCAGTGACATACTTATAGGTATGGTGGGGACAGGGAGAAGGGGACTGACAGTTGCTCTCCTCATGTTCCGGAAAGATGCCAGGGTAGGCCAAGGGCTGGATCTCAGCCTGCTGGGATGTGATGAGCACAGTCCATGTTCTCCCTGACAGGTGCTTGTGTGCCTCATGGCCAACATCAATTTAAATCTAGGCCTCCAGTCAGTTAATGTCCTCTGACAACTTCTTCAATGTTGTGTAGTACATGAATCAGTTATTAAAACTATGAATAGAAATAAACTCTTGCATAGGTTAACTGATCACTGTCATTTGCATGTGGTTTACCTTAAACCAGTATTATATAAACTCTCCCAGAGATAAGGATCTCTAGAAATAAGAAACAATAAGTTATAAGTTGTTATAAGTCCAGACATCTGGGCTTTAACCCAGACTTACTAACTCAGGGTATTCTAGTGGGCAAGTGTAGGAATTTGCAGTTTTAATAAGAACTACAGGTGCTTCTTATTATCAAGAAAGCATGGGAAGCACCAGCTTCTTCCAAGAAGCTGAATAATTAAGCATCAGCAGCCCTCCCAGCTCCCCTTCCCCCAACCTAAGAATGTTTTCCAGCTTGACAAAAGAAAAGGAAACCTTGTCTGGTCTGGTTTGGTAGGTTAGGCCTTTAAAGCCACCATCTGGAGATTCCATACATGTAATCTTACTGTAAGTTTAATAATAGTTTACATCATATGAAGTCAATTTGCTACTCTTATTTGAGTTGGATATGCACATTGGTTTCATGAGGGGGAGAAAAAAAAAGCCCAACTGTCACATTTCATCCAGCTAGAAAATCTGTTACAAGTGAATGATCATTTCTTTTTCTGACCCTTGGACTATTGCTTTGAGATTTCCAGAGAAACTCAGTCAACAGCTCAGTACTTGGTGAGTGTGCCAGGGGTGCATGGATCTGAGTCTGGTGTTCTGGAGGGGCATAATTAACCACTTTGGCTATTGGCTGAGAAAACGTGAGCTGGCAGAGAAAATCTGAACGGAATGTTCAAAAACGTATTTGTAGGACTTTCTGAGACTAAAGGACAAGATATGCAGAATGTTGTGAGGGTAGGGAGAAGACACAGCATTCTTCCTGAATGATTATTAAGAGATAACTTAAGGTTGTGACAAGAGTCACACTGGCCTGTCCGCTCACACATATACAAACTCACATACACGCTCCAGGACTGTTTTATCCCGCATTGGCACTTTCAGTCTCTTGCCCAGGGCCTTAGATATTCGCAAGCCTACAAAAATATCAGAGACCTGAAATCAATTCTGAGTTACAAAACAAAACTGCAACACCAACATGATTAACTGCCTAGTTGAATATGTATGATTTGCAACATTTGTCATGTTATTATTACATTTAGTATTCAAGAAATCACCATAACACTGGGAAATAATTATAGATTTGTTTTTTTCATTTTGAAAGGATTCCAAAGTGTGCATGAAGGATGAGAAATCATTGCCAATAGTTAAATGAGTGTCTTCTAGCTTCATCATTTCTAAAGCAAAATTATAAAAATCATTTTAAGATTTTTATGTAGGAAAAAGATTTTTTTCTGTGAGATGTGAATGCATTTTAATATGGGTTGGGGACACCCACACACTCACAGAGTTCAGCATCATTACATGCCATTGGGTAAGGCACACAGAGAAGAATGTACCGTTCAAAGTTGTGTCTTCCACATTTCAGATGATGAAAGGCTTTGATATCTACCTGCAGTCATGTGATCATCTCAGGACTGTGTAGTTCTGTCCTTGCTACACCAGGAATGTTCTAGAGGAACTTGAGAGCAGTAGCCTTGACTCTGCCTGACATCAGGCAAGGCTGACGGTGAGCTGCGCGTCCGGCTGTGCAGGATGTGCACTGTGGAAGGGCACCTCATACGGAGGGGGAATGTTCACTGAGGACTCTCCACATTTGAGTATGCTTCTGCCAGTGTTTCAGCATTAGCACATTAAGCTATTGAAGGGTTCTGTTCTCAGACACTCAGCGTGTTACAACACTGGTAGCCAGAAAGGACTGGGTCAGGAAAGAGGAGTACCTTCAGCATCAAGGCACAACTTGGGCTTTAGCCTGGCGTGAATAGAGGTGCCCTTCCTGCTCCGTTCCTCATTATCTTCCCCTCCCTGTAGGCTGTGGAATCTTGACCTAAAGGGAATTCTTCACCTCCACACCAGACTGTGCTCCTGCAGTGGTTCTCACAGCCCGAGCCGTGGTGTCCTTCTGTGCGCTTTTCTGTCTGTCCTTTGCCCTTTGACCATCAGCAGGCCTGCCTATTTCCTGGCAGTTTGTTCTTGAAGTGAATGCTCCCTGCCCTTTCCCTGTTATGAAGTTTCCTCTAAGCCTCCAACAACCTCTGCACAGAATGGGATCACATGGTCTGCACTGTCTTTGCCTCAGTCTCTGGAAAAGGGGGACAGGGGCAGTTGAGTGGCCTTCTTATTTCCCTTGGGAGTGTCTGCTGCTCCAATTAATCTCAGGAACTGTGTGTTCTTGCCAACCTATTTTGGTCCCCATCCCCTGGAGAGCATGAGGCCCCTGGAGAGAGGATCCATCTCGGCTCTAGCCGGCACTGCACAGGTCACCCTGACTGCCAGCAGCTACTTTTCCCACCTTCTTTCTCTTTTCCATCACTTTCCCAGGGACTGAACCCCAGAGCCACGCTGCTCAGGGAAGAGAGCACAGGCCATTCAGATACCAAGCAGCCTGCTGTCACCATGTCCAGTGACCATACCCTTAGAGGTCCCTACCAGGCTAGGACCAGGGTGGACCCTAAGGATGAACTCAGCGCTTCTTACTATTCGGGCCCTGGAGGGGAGGTGTCTCTGCTTCCCTGAGATTCCCTTCCAATTTCTCCTTGCTCAAGCCTATTTGGAAAAGACATATTGCTGAGAATTCCTGATAGGAATTGAGAGAACATTTGGCATATTCCTCTTCCCTTGCTCTTCAAAAGTGTTCAATGAGCATAAATTTCTATGAACCAGACTTACAGAGTCTTATAAAGACTATATTGCTGACCCAGCCTCTGTGGTGCAGCCAGTAGCATGCTAGACTGCTAAACTGAAAACCACATGCTGACTACAGTTCAAGTTCCCAGTCCAGTCAGACTGAAAAATCATGCCTGCTTAACCTTTTGGCTTAGAATTCTCAGTGCCCATAACAAAAGCATCAAAAGTTTGAATAGTCTCCTTCCTTGTAAGTATGTCATTAAACATGTGTTTTTTAAAAGCCATGTTTTATATTAGAGCAGAATTAATGTAGCATAACCTTCCCTTATGCTTGCTGATAAATTAAAGTCCACCCTGAGTGACAGAAGGCGATTTGGGGAAGGTAAGTGCAGCCTTGAATGTGGTACTTTTTAGGTGGGGCGGCTGCCTCTGTCCCTTGATGTATGCAGGTTTTCACTGAGCCCATCTAGAGATAGCTGCCTAGTGACTTACCTGGTTTTACAGGGTCCTCTATTAGGCCACAGATCAGAGGCCCCTGATGGAATGGGACGTCAGCTGGGGGAGGTATTGTTCAGTCCATTGTATTCCCAAACCAGCATGGACAGCTGCTACTCACATCCCCAGAGGGAACTCTGGCAAAGCCAAAGGTTCACAGGGCTCAGCGCAGGATGTCTCTGCCTGGAATCTTGAGAGTTTGGGCCCTGCCAGATTTTTAGTGTTCTTGTTGTCAAGGAACCAGGAACTCACTAAAGGGAATGGAAAAATGACAGTCTCAGTTAAGAACATGTGCAGGACTGGTGCTTTCTTCTCAGTGATCTTGGTGGACAGGTCAGCAGAAGAAAGGGGAGGAAAAACTGTTTATAGTGCACAGAATACAAACACTACCTCTTAATTAAAACACACACACACACACACACAGACACACACATACACGTTTTGACTTCTATCCAGGCAGTGAAAGTCGCAAGAATCCTGGGAACTGCCCAGGCTAATTCATTACAGCTGGCCCCAGCTAGCGTGCATGGGCTTGCCTCCTGCCTTCAGAGGCATAGCTATGAGACAGGGTGCATCTTCCAAGTTCCTCTGTGACTCTGGTGGCATTGGCGGGTTCTGGCTGCTTCTCTAAGCCAGATGGTGTTGTGTCTCTTAATTTAGTTCTATTAATTTGTCAGTTGCAAATATCTAAAACCCGTTATTAGAGAGGAGGAGTGGTATTCCAGCAGGCTTTCAATTTGGACTATTGAGGGGGAAATAGTCATCAGAATAGCAGGGACCTAAAATAATATTGCAAGACAAGAGTGCACGCTTAATTTCTGTGCGGCTCTTTTGCATTCTACTATCTACTTTGGTGCCCTTGAACTATAGCTGTTAATATGCCATTATATAAAGAAACTATAGCCTGTCTGTTCCCCTATTGATGGATAAGAAGGTTCCTTCTGATTTTGCTCTTTGTCTCTCTCACAGAGATACACCCTTGAACGACGTCTTCTTGTGCAAGTGCTTTCAAGCTTTTCTAGATAGACACTCAGAGATGGGCTTGCTGGCCACGGGGCATGATCAGTTCTATACTAGGAGTTCTCAAATAACCTTGCAAAGAAGGTTTCCAAATTTACAATCCTAATGTCAGTTTGCGTTTCTGTTTTCCCATAACATTTCCACTAACTCTTAGTATTATTAGATTTCCTTTTTCTTTCTTTCTTTTTTTTTTTTTTTTTTTGCTAACATATGTATTACATAATATCTGGTTGTTGTTTTAAGTTGTATTTTTCTAATTAACTATATATTTTCATATTAGCTGATCAATCTTTTTCCTCTGTGAATTGCCTAGGTTCTTTGAGTTTTTCTTATTGGTTTATAGGACTTCTTTATTTAAGTTGACTATTAATCCTTTAGTTTTATATTGGGTTGTTGAAAAAGTCATGGCATATTTTTCCATGTAAAAATGACTCATGACTTTTTCAAGAACCCAATACATTGTAAATGTCTTTTCTCATTCTAAGGCTCTTTTTAAAGTGTGTTTGACATAAAGAATTTAATTTTAAAATTTTATTTTCTTCAAGAGAGAGAGGCACCTGAGACAGTCTTGCCATGGCATAGTCCACTCCCCAATCTTTCAACTAGCCAGGAATATACACACGCCTGCCCAGCATCTTTTAGGCTGACCTGGGGTCTGAACCCAGGGCCTTTCTATATAATTCTAATATCCTGTGTCAGTACCCTATGGCCTGTGCCACCACATCTGGACCTTTTTTTTTTTTTTAATCATGTTAATGTGATTTATTGTACCAATTTTCCCTTTTATTTAGATCCAACTTGTGGGATATTTTACTCATTCTTCTTTCTTCTCTCCAAAGTCTCACTCTAATCTGCCTTGTGGGGTAGATTGCTAATATTCTTTTGTCAAATATTAGGCAGAAAAGATTTAAATTAACAATTTTAGCAGTTGGAAATGGGGTCATAGAACACTGGCAACAAACACTGATTTCCCTTTGACTCTGCTGAAATTGAACCCAGTAGGAAATGTTAGCGCAAGAAATAAATATTTGCTTTGGGGAAACTGATGGTGCCATATTTCAATGTATACCACTGCCTCACAGAATTACTGTTACTTATTAGAATAGTTAAGCAGCATTACGCAAATACTAGTTTTCTCTGGTCTTTGTTCTTCTTTTAGAGAGAGTATCAAAAGTTACAGTTGGTGTATATTAATTTACTATCTAATGCCTTGATGGGACCAGCATGTGGCATAATGGCTATGTCGCTGGACTCCCATGTAGTCGACCATGGTTCGAGTTCCGGACCCGGTGGCTTAAACCCACGCCAGGTGCGTGTGTGTGCATGCCCAAGATCCCGAGAGGAGAATGGAGAATAGATTGCTGCGAGGCCGACCCCCCTGGGGGGTGATTTCTTGCTTTCTGTCTCTCTGTCTCTCTCTCTTTCTGGTGAGCCACACATCCTATAGCAAAAAACTCTCAAAACAAAACAAAACAAATCCAATGCCTTGGTCTCTTTTCTCTCCTGTCTACAACATAAATTCAATAAGATTCCTATAGTACCATCCGGGAAAAGATGCTGATTGAATCCAGAAGGGAAAACATGCAACAATATTTTTTAAAATATAAAAAGTTTCATTTTACTGAGATGTTTTATCTCCTAGGTTGGAGCTGTCTTGTCAGTTCTTAGCACTTTTAGTTTGTAGGAGTAAATGAACAATTTCTAAATCTTCCAAGGGTATTGTATAGTTTTTTTTTTTTTTTTTTTTAAGTTTGAACAAGAGGTCTGCATAACTCAGAAAACACAGAGCAAAACAAAACAAAAAGATAAGAGGATGAGTCACTGTTTGCTATTCTGGGAGGAATCTCAAGGACAGCTGACAATTGTTTCTTGACTATCTCTCAGCTTAGCTAGAGCACTTGGGACTTCAAATTCCCCAGTCCTAGGCCCCTCAGCAATATTTTTCTTTGAAAATAATCAGAACCAGAAATCATTTACATCAAAGTGCTCAAGTATCAAGCTTGTAAACACAGACACTTGCTAATTCTCCAGAGGGTTCCAGATTATTTACTAGTTTGAGAGTTTGAACCTGTGAGTGTTTCCATTTTACATATTTTTTCTCTTGAATTTTTGGTCAGTTTCCTAAAGCCAAGTATTTTCTTTCAAGTAAAGTCAGGATCTTTAGAAATCTGCTTGCCTTATGTTGACTAAGAACATCTAAAATCAAATTGAGATGCATCTCTACCTACCCCTGTGACACCTATCAAAAACAAAAGTACAGGAGCTTCTGAGCAAAGCAGCCAAAGGTTTGAAGTCCACTTGAATTTGTTTTACATTTGACAGATATCTGCATGTGTAGTGGAAGCACAGACATGCAGTTATCTTTTGCTTTTTCCTTTTACATATTTTTAAAAATGACACTCAGTTTCCTTTGTGTGAAGTGAAAGACCCGATACTAAGGGCAGCAATGCTAGTGTGACTCTGTAGGCCGTTTTGCAGTTCTGAAAGCACTTTTCCTTACATGCTACCTCACTTGCTCCGTAAAGTATTTCTGGTAAGACAGGCAAGGAAAGCATTATTTAATACATAGATTTTGAGGTTTAGACCAGCCTGAGACAATCAAGTTCCCAGGTCCCAGTGACATTCTGCTAGTCATTAACATAGTTGAAAATCTTTTGTCGTCATTAGGGTAGCCTCATGTTTTATTTTTATTTGACTTGAAAGTGCAAGTTATTCCATCTAAAAAATGGGCTTAAGGGTCGACTTTAAAATTGCTATGAGAAAACCAGGCCTCCTCGAACTTTGCCTCATTCATATTTACGAGCTGGGTAGGCTTCCTTAAAAAGGCTTTTAAAGTACAAGATCACATAAGCCTTTTACTTTACAGCAGTCCCAGCCACAGTGTCAGACATCAAAGAACGGATCTGGGAGTGAACTCATCCATGTGAAAATTCCGAAGAACTAATTTGAGGGTTGTTTCGTTAAATGTCGGCTTGACATTAACCAGCCTATCCAGGATGCATTAAACTCCATCTTCAGTAGTTTTCTTGGGATTGTGTAAACATGGCTGATTCAAACATGCACTTAGTCATAATACTGTAGAAGGCTTTTTCTTTTAAATAAATGTTTCATTGAAGTGTGGTGTACAACAGAAATGGCACAACTTGTAAGTGTATAGCTCAAGGAGTTTTCATAAAATGAACTCACCCACATAACTGGGGATCAAGAAATGGAAGAGCATCCCTTAAACTTTCTGGTTCTCTGTTCTAATCACAACTTCTTCCCTCTTTCC
>NW_006159849.1:6374022-6379341 GCF_000334495.1 Tupaia belangeri chinensis
CCTAAGATAACTTCTGTTCTGACTTCTTTATGATAGAGATTGTGTATGTGCACATGAGAGACAGAGAGAGGAAGAAAGAGAAGCACCCTTGCCAGGGTCTCAATGCTCTAGCTCCTTGAGATTCTGGCCACCGGTGCCTGGTGCATCTTCATGCCAACCTGGGATCTGAGCCTGCTGTTGGCCAGGTGACTTCCAGCATTGCAGGGCACTTGCAATACCACAGCTGCTGGGCCACCTCTATCCTGACTTTTATCATCAAGGATTAGTTTTGTCTATTTTTGAACTTCACTTTAAAAAGTTCATGGAAAAATGGAATTAAGCTATGGATGTATTTGGATCCAAAAAATTGGAACTCTATGCCTAGTTTTTCCCATAATATGCATTTTCCATAAGTTCTGTGAAGGCCGCCCCACACCCCATGTATAAATAGAATCATATAGGATAAATTTATTTTTGTCTGGCTTTTTTCATTCAGTGTTACAGTAATGAGAGTCAGTCATATTTTTACATGGGGTGGTAGTTTGTCACTTTTGTTGTATGGATTTCTTTTGTGTGAATATGTCACACCGAAAGAATATACCACAGTCAGCACTAATTGGCACAGTCTGAGCAAATGTGAGAGTTCCACACCTTCATGGGCATGTGGCCCCACCACTCCTTTCAGCCAGTCTCCTGGGGGAGTTGCATTATCTCATTGTGGTTCCCTGAGCACTGAAGATGGTGAGCATCTTTTCATATGTGAATTGGCCATTTAGATAGCCTCTTTTGTAAAGTACCTGTTCAAGATGGTTGCCCCTTTTCATTTTTTGTTCATTTCTTTCAAGATTATCTGCCTTAAAAAAATTGATTCATGGGAGTTGAAAAACTGTAAAGTATATATAAGTCCTTTGTTGGATATATGTGATGTAAATATATTCTAGTCTGTGCTGTTAAGGACTTTTTTAAAAAAGGGGATAAGAAGTCAGTGTGTAGAAAAGAGTAACATGCGCCCTTCTTGGCTTTCAAGAAAGTGGACATTTGAAGATAGAACAAAGGAAGTGGGACCTGACCTTTGTCCTTTTGAAATATATCACTTTTTAACTTTTTTTTTTTTTTTAATTTACTATATGGTACAGACTCACTGGGTTTGGGGGGAGAAGGGAGGGGAAATGAGAAAGCACTATGCCTCAATGGCCACGCTGTAATCCCTTCTCTTCCATTTCTCCGTTTGGGATTTTGGGCATGCGCACACGTACCCAATGCTCTTTGAGCTGCCAGGTCTGGTACTCCAACCATGCAATCAGCCATAAGGGATCCAACCACCTTAACCACCACACCACAGATTGGCCCAAATCTGTCAACAACTTTCTTGAAGAGCAGCTACATATTCTTCATGCACTATGGTCAGTCAGTGTTTATTAATTTTTAATCTTTTTTCAAGGTTTTTGCCTTAGGGCATGTGTGCTTATCAGAGAGAGAGACAGAGACAGAGACAGACAGAAAGATAAACAGACAAAGACAGAGATAGAGGCAATAGGAGGGAAATTGAGAAATCATCCCCTAGAGAGGATGGCATGGTGCAATCCTTTCTCCTCCATTCCCCTCCTGGGATCTTGGGTATGCATGCATATGCACCCAGTGCTGGGACTCGAACTGTGTTTGGCCATGTGGGAGTCCTGTAATATAACTGCTATGCCATCTGCTGGCCCCAATTTTTAATTTTTATTAGTATTGTATTTTGTTTGCTATAGGGTATGTATACTCACAGGGGGTGGGGGAGGGAGTGAGAAAGCACCCCCAGAGGGAATGGCTATGCCACAATCCCTTCTCCTCCATTCTCCTCCTAGGATTTCGGGTGTTCATGCACACGTGCCCCAAGTGTTTCTCAAGCCACCAGGTACAGTAGGATTCAGCCACCTCAACCATCATGCCACCAGCTGGCTCAGTGAATGACTATTCTTCTGCAAGTAGAAAGAGTCATTAACATAATATTCTAGTAGACTATTGTCACACATAATGATATAGTAACTGGGTTGACAAATAATTGCACTCATAATATAGGCATGCTTTGTGCAGGATGTCGGAGGTACAAAGAAGGATATGGCAGCAACTGTACACTTAGTTTTCAGCACACTTTGGAGTATTTTTTATTACATGAGAGTAGGTTGACTCTCAGACTCTCATCCTAATTACCTCACTACTACCTGAAGAGATTCTTTTTTCTTTTCTTTTCTTTTCTTTTCTTTTCTTTTCTTTTCTTTTCTTTTCTTTTCTTTTCTTTTCTTTTCTTTTCTTTTCTTTTCTTTTCTTTCCTTTCCTTTTCTTTTCTTTTCTTTTCTTTTCTTTTCTTTTCTTTTCTTTTCTTTTCTTTTCTTTTCTTTTCTTTTCTTTTCTTTTCTTTTCTTTTCTTTTCTTTTCTTTTCTCCCAGGAAATGGACACACCACAATCTCTTCTCCTCCATTCTCCTCTCAGGATCATGGGTGTGCATGTGCATGCACACCCAGCATGAGTTTTAAGCCACCAGGGCCAAGACTCAAACAGCGATTATATGGGAGTCCCACGACGGAACCATTACACTATCTGCTGGTCCCAAGGAATTCTCTTTTCTAAAAGTGACTAATTTAAATAAAATGGCAGAAATGACATATGCTTTTCAGAAAGCCACAAGGAGAAAGCACCATTAAGATGGATAAATTTAGCTCCTTGCCATCCAACAACACCTCTTGGTCAACTGAAATCATATAGCATTTATTGAGGACAAGTCTGACAAGGTAATTCTATCACCCCACACATTGAAGGGGGTCCCAAAGACATGTAAGTTGCAGTTCCTGCCCTCAAAGAATTTTTGGCACGTTGATGGTGGTAAGAATGCAGGGGATGTGTGGAGGAAAAATGTTAAGGAGGTACACAATGCTACAGAAACAATATGAGTATAAAGACCCAAGCCAGGCGACAGGCAGTTCAGTGGTAGGATGGGTCATGTTGGCTGACTGCAGCAACAGAGGAAATATTAAGACAAGGAATTTGTTAAGATAATATAGCTGCTACTACAAAATTAGCCCCCAAGTAGAAAATGGCTCAAAGCGAAAAAGGTTATTTCTCAATTGCCAAAAGTTAAGAACAGGTGTTCCTGCTTGGTAGTTGATTCTGCTTCAAATGGTGATTCAGAGATACAGATCTTTCCATTTTTGTGGGTCAGCCATCTTCAACACATACCTTCTGGGATTGCTGGGCTTGTCCATATCAAGCTTGTTAAAGGAGAAAAAACATGGAAGATGGGAAGATTTTACAGCCAGATCTGAAAGAGTTCTATTGGTTAGAACTTTAGTTCCATTGGTTTGAACTCAGTCATATGGCTCCACCGAATTGCAAAAAAGGTTGGGAAATGTGTCCACGCATGTGTCTGAGAAGATGGGTTGAGCTTGTTAACCATCTAGCAGTGTTTGCCACAGGCTTTGCTGTGGTTCAAATGTTTACATCCCTTCTAAAATATATGTTGAAACATAATCCCCTCCAAAATTCAGGTATTACCAGTGTGATAATATTAAAAGGGGGGGCCCTTTAAGAGGGGATTAGGTCATGAGAGTTTCTTCCTAATTAATGGAATTAAGACCCTTATAAAAGAGGCTTCATGTAGCATTTACCTACTTCTTGTTCTGCCTTCTGCTGTGTGAGGATGCAGCAAGAAAACTCTCATCAGACTAATGCCAGTGCTTTGTTTTTGGACTTCCTAGCCTCCAAAACCGTGAAAACTAATTTGTGTTGTTAATAAATTACCCATTTTCAAGTATTCTTTTATAGCAATACAGAATGCACTAACTCAGGCCTCATGGTGGCAGGACATTTAAGAGGGGACTTGAAGCAACTTGTATTTTGACAGAGATTGGAAAGGAGGCTCAATCCAGGTAAAATGAATAGCATAAAGAAGAAAGAGCAGTACACAATAACACCGAAATGCAAGGGCATATTTGGAAAATAAGAAACAGTTCCATTTGCTAGGCACATAGACTATATAGAGAACAGTGTGGGAGAAATTCTTGAAAGCTAGATTGAGACTGTGTTCAACCTGAAATCATATTGTTGGACGTTTAAGATTCAGACTAAAAGCTTACATCCAGCATATTCTGTTGGCTACCAGGGCTCATTCCCATCATTCCCACTTGTAGGAAAATTGTGGCCAAGATTAATTTTCTTTTTTCTTTCATACTCTGTTTTTTCCTAGGAAGTGATTTTTTCATGTGTGTCTCCAACAAGTGGTGGCTATGTCAGAGGCAGTGGTCCAGGCCCTTACCACGAGCAGATTGATTTTGAGCATTTGTACTAGTGGATTACAGAGATTCAAAGGGCCTCTTGCCAAAACCAGCCTACTGCATGGAATCTCCTGAATGTTGTGCTTGGGATGAATCCCAAGTTCAGGAGAGAAAGGAGGGAGGGAAATTCTTTTCTGACCTTAGGTTACAACCAACTCAAACTCAGGATCTTGGACTTTAATTACCTAATTGTTATCTTACCTTGCATAGCTGCAGCTGTGGCTCATACTTATAAAAGTATCCGGTTCTTTAAAATCCAGCCACAGCCTTCAGCCTGTGACCTCCTGACAGTGATTAATTGGGAAGGGTGGGAACTAGGGAAATCCTTTCCCCTCCTTCAGACCAGCCAACTTGGCTTTGGACCCATACGGATATTTTAGCCAAAGAATATACATCCCCATACCTTCTACCCTCTGTCTTATCTGAACTACTGCTCCATCTTCTGCATTCTATTTGGTGATCATGTTCTTTCACAATCGCTTGATTAATTTTGACCCAAGGTTTACTATGTACTGACCCGAGAAGGCTTCCATGTGATTTAGTCCTTTTTCCTTGAGCTTCTGACTGTGAAATTAATGGTTCTGGAAATTTACCTTTGCTGAATAGTTTGGGGAGAGTTTCTTTTGTCATTCCTACCAGGATGTAAGCATGTTCATCTGTTTTTCTTTTTCTTTTTTTTTTTTTTTTTATTTTATTATCATCATAATCTTCTTTCTATTACACTAGATTACATATAACTTTACATTGACTTCCATTGCTTTTTCAAAATGGGATGCCATGCATGTCAGTCAATACAGAGATATCAATCTCCCCGCTTTATCATTCAATATCTTTTCCATGCTTTTCCCAATAATTGTTATTATTATTTTTTTTAAACAATCAATCACTATTTCTCATTTTTGCTTATTAAAAAGACTTCACCCATCATGAAATACTTCCCATACCGGTTCAGTTGAGAATACTATACATGTCATCATCAACAGGTAATAAACCATATCTATTTCTCATTAACATCCTGCCTCTCTATTG
>NW_006159849.1:6379491-6379930 GCF_000334495.1 Tupaia belangeri chinensis
CAAATGATGTCCCAAGTTTTGTGTCCTGCATCCCTTGCCTTTTGTTTTGCCATCCTAGATTCCCCATCCCCACCCTCTGCCATGTCCCGTCTTCCTCCTCCATTGTCCCTAACATTCATGATTGCCCTCAATGCCTTCCACCCCCCCCATTCAATTTGAACATGTTTTTCAAAGTGCTGGGTCTGGGACTTGAACCATGCAATTAATCATGTGGGATCCAACTGCCTTAACCACTATGTCAACTTGGCTGACTCTACCCAGTGTATTTTTTTTTTTTCTGAACAAAGACCAGACAAATTCTTTATTATACCACAGGGCTGGGAATTCTGAATTTCATTTAAAACTTACTAGATTTGGGACCATCAGGTGGTGTGGTGGTAAAGGTACTGGACTCCCACGTGAATAACCATGGTTCGAGTCCTGGACCTGGTGGCTTTCT
>NW_006159849.1:6382919-6460143 GCF_000334495.1 Tupaia belangeri chinensis
GGGCGCGCCCCGCGCCGGCTTCCGCCGGGCGCGCCCCGCCTTCATCTGTTTTTCTTAAACCTTGAGAAAGAGGGAAGATTTCATGTATATGTTTTATTAAGTAATACACATTCTGAGTTCCCAATGAAGAAGCTCTGAGAGAATTTTAGTTGCAGGAAGTTTATTCCTCTCTGCCTCCAAGATCAATACCTATGTGGAAGTGAGAAAAGAGGTTTGGACATAGAAGTTGGACTGCAATGCATTCACAATAAAGGCTATAGCCAACCTATGGGAACTCTAGACCTGAAATGGCCCCAAGAGTTACAACAAATTAGAGAAAGGAGACCACACCTTTATAGATACCTCACTGAGTTATCCTTGAATGTAGTTTGACCCAAAGACAGGAGCACGATTTTGAGTGAGACATCTCTCTTTGGCAAAGAGAGTCGTATGTCTGAGC
The DNA here is from genome assembly GCF_000334495.1 of Tupaia belangeri chinensis. NCBI lineage: Eukaryota > Metazoa > Chordata > Mammalia > Scandentia > Tupaiidae > Tupaia > Tupaia belangeri. The sequence continues at coordinate 6,383,359 of NW_006159849.1, forward strand.
TCTCAAGTACCAAAATTCCTAGTAGCTGGTAGAATGAAAATTAGTCTTAAGATAATCTGAAGTGTGTGTATGTATGTGGTGGTGGTGAATTTGAGCCTTGAACCACAGTGACTACTACAATCATTAGTAATTTTTCTAGAAATTAAATTACTGATTCATAGGATATGGGTAGGTTCATCTTTCACAGATACTATCAAACAATGTTTCAAATGCTCTGTACCTCAATAACATCTTAATTTAGATTTATATTCCCAAATGGACTCTTTTTAAAAAATAATTATTTACTTAATTTTATTTATTATTATTATCATTTTGGAGAGGTTTTTGCTATAGGGCATGTGCACTTGCCAGAAAGAGAGAGACAGAGAGACAGAAAGTGAGAAATCACCCGCTGGGGGTATGGCCACACCACAGTCCCTTCTCCTCCAGTCTCCTCTTTGGATCTTGGGCATGCACAAACATGCGCCTGACGTGAGTTCAAGCCACCAGGTCCAGGACTTGAACCGTGGTCGACTACATGGGAGTTCAGCGACATATCCATTATGCTAACTGCTGGTCCCTTATTTATTATTTTTAATTTGTTCGAGAGCACATGTGCTCACCAGAGATAGAAAGAAAGAAAGAGAGGGAAAGTGAGAAAACAAGTTGCCAGGTCCCGGACTTCAACCATGGTAAGCCATGATGAAGTCCAGTGCTTTAACCACCACACCACCTGCTGGCTCCTCTAAATGGAATCTTAGCAAAAAGATAAAGAAAAATATGTAGGAAGGAAACAAATATGAAAATATTTTATATATTATTAACAATATTTTCTATATCATGGAGAAAGCAAAATTGAGAACTATTGGATTTGTTCTTTAACTCATTATTATTCTTTAACTTATGGCTTGATATCCTGAAAGCTGTCAACAATGCCCAAGTTGTTCCAAATCTAGTTATGAAATAATAAGTTCTAAAGACTTACTATAATACTGAGAGAAAAAAAGAAAAATGAAGTCTATGAATTGACTGTTGCCTCTAATTTTATTTTACAGAGTGGCCAAATCAATGAAGGTCCCTGTATATGAGACTCCAGCTGGATGGAGATTCTTCTCAAATCTAATGGATTCAGGACGGTGTTCTCTGTGTGGAGAAGAGAGCTTTGGCACTGGTAGGCTTTGTTATGTTGATGTTCCTGGGGATGGTGACTGAACCATCTGTAAATCAAAGACTGGTGGATGAGTTAATTAGAGACGAAATGCATTAGAAAAACCTAGCGTAATGGCTATGTCACTGGACTCCCATGTAGTTGACCGCGGTTTGTGTCCAGGACCGGTGGCTTAAACTCATGCCGGGCGCATGTGCATGCGTGCCCAAGATCCCGAGAGGAGAATGGAGGAGAATGGATTGCGGCATGGCCATCCCCCCTGAGGGGTGATTTCTCGCTTTCTATTTCTCTGTCTCTCTCTGTCTGTCTGGCGAGTGCACGCACCCTACAGCAAAAAAAAAAAAAAAAAAAAAACAAAAAAAAAAAAAAAAAAAAAAAAAAACAAAAAAAAAAAAACCAAAAACCAAAAACCAAAAAACAAAACAAAACAAAAAAACTAGTAGGATATTTCTTTTGGCCGTTTTGTTTCTTTTGACTGCTTTGTTTCTCCATTTTAAAGGTTTTTTTTTTCATTCTTTTAAAAGATTTTCTACTGTGGAACCTAAAAGAAAGTAACAAGAGTAGAAAGGATGTCATATTGCTTCCCCATGTGTCTGTCACTCAATTTCAATCATCATCCACTCATGGTTAATCTTGGTCTATCTCTACCCTCACCCACCAGAAGAGTTCTTCTCCCTGATTATTGTGACACAGTCTCCTATAGCTTACTTTATTCATAACTATTTCATTATAAATAATTAAATATAACCTACTTAAAATACTTTTAAAAATAAAATTTAGTACTTTAAAGATGTCACTGGATCGTCTTCTGGCTTGTGTAGTTTCCAAGAAATCTTATGTAATTCTTACCTTTAGTTCTCTGTATGTGAAGCAGCCTCCTGCACTCCTTCTTCTGACTGTCTTCAATATTTTCTTTTTATCTTTGGTCTTCAACAGTATAGTTATAATATGTCTAGTTGTGTGTTTAACCTTGCTAGGGGTTATCTTAGATTCTTGAATCTGCTATTTGATGTTGTTTGTTAATTTTAAACAGTGATCAGTCATTATTATTTTTTTTGGAGAGGTTTTTGCTATAGGGCATGTGCGCTTGCCAGAGAGACAGAGACAGACAGAGAGACAGAGAGCGAGAAATCACCCCCCAGGGGTATGGCCATGCCGCAATCCCTTCTCCATTCTCCTCTCAGGATCGTGGTGACACACTCACATGTGCCCGGCGTGAGTTTAAGCCACCTGGTCTGGGACGCGAACCGTGGTCGACTACATGGGACTCCAGCAACATAGCCATTACGCTAACTGCTGGTCCCGATCAGTCATTATTATTATTTTTTTATTTATTTTTTATTATCATCATAATCTTCTTTATATTACATTGGATTACATATAACTTTACAGTGTATTACATTGCTTTTTCAAAAGGGAATGCCATGCATCTTTTTTCCAATTCTCTATTTCTTTTTTCTCTGAGGCTCTGATTATGCATGTGTTAGGTAATTTGTGACCATAGATGTTGCCTTAGAGCTCTTATATTCACTGTTGACTTGTTTTACTTTATGGTGTTTTTTCATTTAGATAATCTCTATGTGCCTGCTTTCCTTCCTTTCTTCTTTCCTTTTTTCCTTCTTTTTGTCAGAGGGCACACACACTCATGGAGTGGAGAAGGGCAGAAATCAGCCCCCAATGGGGTGTGGTCATGCTGCAATCCTTTTTCCCTCCATTCTTCCTCCCCATCAGGCATGCATTCACATGTATGCAGTGTGTTTTTCAAATCACCAGGGCTGGGATTCAAACCATGGTCAGCCCTGTGTGAACTCTGGCTCCTTTAATCACTACTCTTACAGGACTGGCCCTATTTGCGTTTCTTTAAGTTCACTGATTTCTTTCCTTAGCTGTGTTCAATCTGCTGATGAGCCTGATGAAGGAATTTTTTTATCTCTACTATTATGTCCTTTCTAGCATTTCTCTTTAATTTATCTATAGTGTTCATTCCACTGATGAAAATCTCTACCTGGTTATATATGGTATTTATCTTTCCTGTTAGGTCTTTTAACATAGTTATTTTAAACTCCACATCTGATAATCCCCATATTTGGTTCTTCTTTGCTTCTCTCTCTCTCTTTTTTTTTTTTTTCTTGCTTGTTGTGGATCTCATAATTTTTTTCTATTGAGTTCTGGACTCTATGTAGATAAGAATAGTACATATTTAGGTAAATAGAACTTATACCTAGAAATGGGCACACTTCTTTCAGGTCATTAGAATGGAAAGTTAAGTTAATCTATTGAGGTTTGGGTTTGGATCTTATTATTTCTTTTATAACCTTTGTGTACCATAGGCTTAAAGTTCCTTTAGCAGTGGGATATTTTTGCCATGTGCTGAGACTGTGGCAGGTGTTTTAAACATTCCTGTTTCATTCCCATTCACAGTTACTGTACATCTGTGACACAAAATCAACCTCTGTTCTCAGGCTCTTGAACCTTCTCCAGTGGCAGTGACCTTTGCTTAGCATTGAAGGAGGATTCTGAGCCCAGAAAGGTTTTCTAACTTTCTCTAAGAGTTTTTACTCTTACCCTTTCTCCAGGCATTCATTGGACTGTCACCTGGGCACCGAGTATGAGAAAGGCCTTAGCCTGTATACCCAGGAGCTTAAAGCTTTTGTTTCATGTGAGTTTGCGGAATTGGAAGGGCTTTGTGTTTGTCTCCTAGCACCAATGATTACCTGCATGTCTGCACCTGGTCTCACTGTTCCTAGTCTTTTTTATGAGCACCCAGTGGAGGACTGTGGGAAAGAACTTGGAAGTGTATTTTTTTTAATGACTTATTTAATTTAATTTGATTTATTATTATTATTTTAAATTTGCTATAATGAGAAAGTGAGAAAACAAGCCACCAGGTCCAGGACTTGAACCACAATTGGCCATGTGGGAGAGCAACACCTCAACCATCATGCCACCTGCTGGCCCCAGGAAGTACATTCTTTGTATGTGGGACTCCAAGTAATTTTATTTTTTGAGGGAGAGATTTTTGCTATAGGGTGTGAGTGCTTGTCAGAGAGACAGAGAGACAGAAAGCAAGAGATCACCCCTCATGGGGGATGGCCACACCATAGTCCCTTCTCCTCCAGTCTCTTCTCAAGATTTTAGGCATGCATACACACATACCCAGCATGGGGGTGTTTTTATTTATTTTTTATTTATTTATTTTGAGAGGTTTTTGCTATAGGGCACATATGCTCACCAGAAAGACAGAGAGAGACAGAGAGACAGAAAGTGAGAAAACCCCCTCACACACACACCCCAGGAAGGATGGCTGTGCCACAATCCCTTCTCCTCCATTCTCTTGGGATCTTGGGCATGCACGCACTTGCACCCGGCATGAGTTTAAGCCACTGGGTCTGGGACTCGAACCATGGTCGACGTGGGAGTCCAGCGACATAGCCATTATGCCGACTGCTGGTCACATCCCAGCATGAGTTTTAAGCTGCCAGGTCTGGAACTTGAACTGCAGTGGGCTACATGGGAGTTCACCAATGTAACCAGTACACCATCTGCTTCCCTCCAAGTGATTTTAAACTAACATGATAGGCTTCACTTGACCTATGAGACTTTTAAAAATGCTTATGTGATTTTGTATTCTCTGCTTAAAGGCAGCCTCTTCTTTCTCTTGTGCTGGGCAAATGGTGACATAGTTTTTATATCCTGTTTCTTTTTGGAGTAGTTTGTCACATTTGAGATTTCACTTTATTGCTTTGTCACCTCAGATGTCTGATGGTATATGTTTTTGTTTCCTTAGATGAAAAGAGGCCATTTAAGTACTGCTCAAGTACTGCTGTCTAAATCAGGAGGTATAGACGGCAGCCCTACTTAGAACAACTCTTTCTGTACTGCAGCCCCAACAAGTAGAAAATGACCTTCCTCTGTGGTATTCTGTGTGATTAAGCCAGTGACCCTGATTCAAAAAGTTAGAAATCATGTATTGCATACAACAATTCAGGCAACTTGTTAGTAAAATTACACAAATCTACTAACTGGAATGGAAAATGGCAAATTCAGGTTATCTCTCCCTCTATCTTCATAAGCATTTTTCTTTCTTTTTTTTTTTAAGAGAGATTTTTGCTATAGGGCATGTGCATTTGCCAAAGAGACAGAGACAGACAGAGACAGAAGGTCAGAAATGATCCCCCAGGGTGGGTAGCTATGATACAATCCCTTCTCTATTCTCTTCTGGAGATTTTGGACATGTACACACACATGCCTGGCATGAGTTTTAAGCCACCAGGCCAGGACTCGAACTGCAGTCAACTAAGTAGGAGTCCAGCAACATAACCATTAGGCCATCTGCTGACCCCAGCATTTTTCTTTAATGATGGGAATGTGTGTGTGTGTGTGAGAGAGAGAGAGAGAGAGGAGAGAGAGAGATTCTCAACAGTCACAACATGCTGTGCATCCATGGGCATCCATGAGTGCGCCCAGTGCTTTCTCAGGCTGACCAGAGAACTGAACCTGCAGCTGACCGCACGGCTTCCATTCTTACAGGGCACCTGTATCACCACTGCGCTACAGTGCCTGGGCCACAGGCATTTCAGTGCTTACCATATACATGTACTTTAGTGGCTCTTTCATTAAAGGGATAAAATATTACATATATAAACCATGTTACACCCTTAGTAATAAGTATTTGCTCACATCAGTTTAATAAACTTTTGTTCATCACTTGCAAAGCACAATATACTGTATTGGATGAGTGCAAAATACAAACTGCCTAAGGCCATGACACACCCATAAGGATTTCTGAGTCCTTTAGAGACACAACTAGAAATACGCACAGGTGACTGTTCTGTAAAGCAGAAACTGTCAAGTACCACAGTAGGAAGTAGGAGATATACTATGGGAGATGAATAAAGGAGAAAATGCTTTAGGCCTGGAGGTTGAAAGTACAGTTCATGCAAGAGAAGGAAGTGAGGGCTCAATGAATGGGAGGGTGTGTGCACCTATAGTTGAAACAATAGGTCTTGCCAGACGGAGAAAGCAATGTCAAGAAAGCAGCAGAGGCAGGAGAGCAGGAGACGTGTACTGTAAGTAGCTAATAGCTCCATTTTCAAATTTTAAAAAGTTTTATTTTTTAATTGCCAGAGGGCACATGTGCTTGCCAGAGAGAAAGAGAGAGGGAGAAAACACTCCCCAGAGGGATGTGGTCATGCTACAATCCCTTCTCGTCTATTTCTCCATCCTGCTGGGATTTGGGGGCATGCACACATATGTGCCTGGTGTGTTTTTCAAGCCTGTGGGGCTGGAATTCAAACCACAGTGCACCCCACCATAGTGGGGTCTGGCTCTCAATGCACAGCACTTAACCACTGCCCAACAGTGTCCACAGAGCAGGGGTATTAGAGAAATATTTTTTCACATATGAATTGAGACTCATTTTATGTCAAGAGATTAGTATGATGTCATGAGCAATTTTAAAATATTTATGTAATAAAATAGAAACTATAGTGGCCAGCCTGTGGTATGGTGGTTAAGGCAATTGGATCCCACATGGCCAACCTCATAGTTTGAATCTCAGACCTGGCAGCTTGAAAAACATGTTGACACATATGTACGCATGCCCAAAATCTCAAAAGGAAGGAGAAATGGAGGAGAAGGGATTATGACATGATCATGCCCCATGGGGGGGAGGCCATGCTTCCCCACTTTCCCTCTCTATATCCTCATCTCTCTCTGTTGAGCACACATGCTTTCTGGAAAAAATTTTTTAAAAGAACATAAAAATTTAAGAGTCCATTGCATTTAATAAAAATAATGTTTTGAAAATTTTGTGTTTGTATATAAATATGTATGCATATGTATGGTAAATGTTTTTGGCAAAATGTGTTTATCATAGATCGTGGTCAAGAAGTTTGAAAATGAATAGTCTATATCAGAGATCAGCAAACTTTTTCCATGAAGGGCTAGACAGTAAATACTTCAGACTCTGAGGGGTAAGGGGCCACATATGGTCTCCCTACAATTGCTTAACTTGGCCATCATCACACAAAAGCAACCACGGATTACGTGTAAACAAATGAACATGGCTGTGTTCCAATAAAACGTTAATCACAGAGTGAGGTGTCAGTCCAGATTTGGCCTCTAGGCTGTAGTGTGCTAACTCTGAGAAACAAGGTAGCGTAGAGAAAGGAGTATGGAGAAGCAGTGCTGGAAGTCTAGTGAGAACGAGTCCATTTTCAAAGCTCTTTGCCTATGAAGATTAGATATTGGGACATAACTGAACTGGAAATAGGGAGCCACATTCTGCACCAGAGGGAGGTCAGCTGGCACACACTCTTCAGCAAGTTGTGCTTTCAGATGTGTTATGTGGATTGCAGCATGTAGGCTGGAATAGAAAGAATTTTGGGGACCAGTAGTTAGCATAATGGCTGTGTCGCTGGACTCCCATGTAGTTGACCGCAGTTTGAGTCCCGGACCCGGTGGCTTAAACTCATGCTGGGAGCATGTGCGTGCATGCCCAAGATCCTGAGAGGAGAATGGAGGAGAAGGGATTGCAGTGTGGCCATCCCCTTGGGGGGTGATTTCTCACCTTCCATCTCTCTGTCTCTTTCTGGGAGCGCACACACCCTATAGCAAAAACCTCTACGAAAAAAAAATTTTGAAAAATCTCTTACTTTTATAGTTGTCTATCATTTTTCTTTCAGCAAGCACAAGAGATTTTTCAATGTTTAGGGCTTTAAAGGTACTGCCTCTTCCATTATTCTGCAGGTTACAGTGATTTTTAGCCTGGCTGGACAGACCAAGACCAAGTAGTTAAGTGACTCACCAGGGCTCCAGGCCTGAAATCAGTCTTCATTTGAATTAGATTATAGCAGAACTGAAAACAGGTTGCCTATCCTTCAGAGCATGCTGCCTCCCAGTATCCCACTCAGTCTTTCTGATGAAAACAATGACTAATTGGATCTCTCAAGCAGTCAGTAACAAATGGTCTGCTCGAAAGCCTGAAGAAACTAGACTGCTCAGTCTTAGGAGAAGATAGTAGCTTCCTTCTCCTATTGCACTGGGCTTCCTTAATGCCAGTTCCTGGAAAGGCAGTGATCTGGCTGCATTATAATCATGAGAGAAACTTGTTAAAAATATGGCTTTTTGGTGGGACCAGCAGTTGGTGTAATGGCTGTTGCTGGACTCACATGTAGTCGACCACGATTCAAGTCTCGAACCCAGTGGCTTAAACTCACACCGGGCATGTATGCGTGTGTGCCCCAGATCCCAAGAGGAGAATGGAGAAGGGATTGCAGCGTGGCCATCCCCCCAGTGGGTGATTTCTTGCTTTCTGTCTCTCTGTCTTTCTGGTGAGCACATGTGCCCTATATAGCAAAAACCTCTCAAAAAAAACAAAACAAAACAAAACAAAAAAACCCGGCTTTTTGGGCCAGCCAGGTGGCATGGTAGTTAAGATGGATGGATCCTACACAGCCAACTGTGTGGTTTGAGTTTTGGATTCACACCAGGTGCCTATACATACATGACCAAAACCTTGAGAGGAAAATGGAGGAGAAGGAATTATGGCATGGCCATCCTCTCGGGGTGATTGCTCACATTCTCTTTTTCCTTTTCTCTCTCTGTAACTCTCTGGTGAGCACATGTTCCCTATAGCAAAAACAAAACAAAAATATGAATTTTTTCTATCCTTCCCTAACTTTGAATCCTTGGCAAGGTTGGGGCCTAAGAATCTGTACTCTAAATAAGTGTCCTTGAGTAATTTTGATGTGCAGCCTGGATTAGCAAACATTGCTCAAGTAAAAACTAGGACTTTTGCTTTTCCTCAGGGTCGGTAGCAAGAGTGTACAGACAATGCTACCCTGGTTTGGTCTGAGCCTTTTAGAAGCACAGGAATGTGACTCTGAGAGTCCGCAGCCAAGACCCTTGCCTGCTACTTACCGGACAGCCTTGTGACCCTGCTGACCCTCGTTTCCAGCAGTGAACATCAGCTGATCCTAGGAGCGCTCTATTTGTGATATGGCTTTCAGAATCAAATTGTAAGTCACCCAAGGGAGGCAGGGTCAGACTGATGGACTACACGTAGTCAATGTGCACAGAGAAGCTTAATTACAAGCCAGCACAAAGGAAAACACCCAGGGTAGCACCCAAAGCACCCCGAGGCGTGGGCACTAAGGACTTTACTTAGGCAAAGTGGGCAGGGCGTAGAGAAAGGAGTATGGAGAAGCAGTGCAGAAGTATGGATCAAGCATGTAAAAGTGGGATCCTGTGGTGCAAGCACTGTGACTGGTCATGCTTCTCCTGGCCTCGCGTGTTGTGTAAAGGGGCTGTAGCTCCTGATAGTGAGCAAAAATTCAACAAAGATCAGTGAAGTTCTGCTCCCCCTCAGTCTCTCAGCTTCAACTATTAATAGTTCAGGCTGGAAGGGGCTCAAGCCTCTTCTCCGCAAAGCTCCCAGTCTCTGTGAAACCACCTTAGACCGCTGCGTGAGACAGGGCTGAGTCTCTGCAGAACCGACTCAGACTGCTTGTGCTAGAACCTATCTTGCTTATGAAAGGAGCTAATTACAGCAGGAGAGATGGAAAGGTTCTATCCCTGGGAATGTGGAGAAGCTTCTAGAATGTGTCCAAGCTTTCTTAAGTAGGGTCTATTCCCAGCATCCCTGGGAGCATGGAGCTGTGTACCAACCAGGAATGCATAATTCAGTGCCAAGAGAGCTTGAAAATATGGATCTGCCCCAGACTCAAGAGTGCCAAGCCTTTCCCCAGGGCTAAGTCCAAAAGGAACAAGATATATCCTGAGTGGAAATTTCCCTTCCAGGCATCTTGGGCACCCAGAACAAGCCAAGGTAATAAGCCAGTGATAGGATCAGCATTCAGGCTTCTTTTCCATGGAAAGCTTCAGACCCCACACAACAGGAAACATATATTTATTATTGTGCTATCAAAGAACCAAGGTTATTTAAGAAGCAAGATCTGGCCAGCCTGTGGTGTGGTGATTAAGGCACTTGGATTCCACATGGCTGACCCTGAGGTTTGAGTCCCAGACCTGGTCAGGCACCTGTGAGTATGTGCCCCACATCCCCAAAGAAGGGAGAAATAGAGGAGAGGGGATTGCTTTGTGAGCATTCCCCATGAGGAGTAGGGAGCAGAGGGTAGGGGGACACTTTTCTACTTCCACTTTCCTTCATTCTCTCTGTCTCTTAAAAAAAAAAAAAAAAGCCAAATCATTTTTGTGCTAGGACCAAGGTATTCAACACTTCTGGGAAGGATCTTAGACAACTGCTTTACAGGCGGGAAGAAGAATGTTTTGTAAATCCTCAGATTCAAATGAAAGAAGATTGTTCATCTAAATGGTATGCTGGCTACTAAAGTTCCAAATTTAAAGGACTCTGGGCTTGTCCTCATAAACAAAATATACCAAAATACTGACACTAAAACCTAAAAAGCCAAAACCTTTGAAAAAAGTTTTTTTTTAACATTTTTTAAAAAAATGTTCTACTAATATCCATCATTATCATCAGTTTTCTAAGAGGTCACATAATTTTGAAAGTCTCTAAATTGTCATAGCCCAGAATTTGTCTCTTTACAAGTAATGCTGAAGAATCTTTCTCTTTGTGAGTACCTAGAAGATCTTCAAGCTTGACTGCAACTATTACTTTTATTAGGTATTTTTTATTGAAAAAAAAAACCCTAATGTTAATAGCCATACATATTTACCAACACAGTAATGTTTATTGTTTCCAAGAAAGTACTCCATGTTGATTATTTTACAGTAATAATAGGTTTTTAATTAAAAAATTTAATGAGCACCTAGTATGTGCCAGGACATTCTAATAAGCCTTTTATATGCATCCATTTCTTTCTGAAATGTGGAATTGACTCCTGAATTCCTAGTATTAATATAATTTGGCCATGATTGTCGCACACATTTTCTTCACTGTGAGCTTTGGAGTATAGCCTAGTGCTCTTAGAGTTGACTGTTTTCATATCTGTCCAATTTCTAGTATAACAGGAAGAGTTCCAGAATATGTGTCCATTTCCTTTTTGAAATTTAATTTAATTTAATTTAATTTCATTTAATACATTTAATCACTATACATCACTTTGCTTGTAAGTTGAATTTACCCAACATAAATATACTTTGCACCAGTCCAATAGAGGGTACATAACACATTATCATCAACAGATAATAATCCATTTCTGTGTCCTATAAATGTCTTGCTTCTCTATTTTGCTCCTTAATTTCTTTCCTTACACTCTCCCCCTTTTCCCACCATCCTCCCACATTGTGTCCAGAGTCTATAACCATTTTTAATTTTTCTATGTTCTCTAGTCTCTCAGTTTCCCCCATGGAGTGCAGTCAGTATATGTTAAGTGGAGACATACAGTGTCTCTCTTTTATAGCCTGGCTTGCTTCACTCAGCAGTGAATCTTCCATATTCATCCACTTTCTATCAAACCCCAGAGTTTTTTTTTTTTTTTTTATGGCTGAGTAGTATTCCACAGAGTATATGTGCCACACTTTTTCAATCTATTCATCTGTTTCTGGACATTTGGGTTAGTTACAAGTCTTAGCAATGGTGAATAATGCTGCAATAAACATAGATGTGCAAGCACTTTTCTGACTGAGCACTCTCTTATCCTTTGGGTAGATATCCAGGAGTGGAATTGCTGGGTCATATGGTAGTTCTATTTGTAGATCTTTGAGAAACTTCCATATTGTTATCCACAGTGGCTGGACCAATTTACATTCCCACCAGCAGTGTAGGAGGGTTCCCTTTTCACCACATCCCTCCCAGCATTTATCATTTATTGTGTTTTTAATCTTTGCCATTCTGACTGGAGTGAGGTGGTTTGATCTGCATCTCCTTTATAATAAGGGATATTGAACATTTTTTCATGTGCTTTTTGATTGTTTCTATGTCTTCCTTAGAGAGTTAGTTATTCAGCTCCTTTTTCCATCAAGCTGTGGTAATCAAAACAGCATGGTATTGGCACAAAAACAGACTTGAGGACCAGTGGAACAGAGTAGAGACTCCAGAAATAAACCCCACAACATACATCCAGCTGGTTTTTGAGAAAGGGTACCAGTCAATCCAGTGGGAAAAGGAAAACCTCTTTAGCAAATGGTGCTGGGGAAACTGGGTATCCACCTGCAGAAAGATGAATCTGAATCCGTGGCTTTTACTATTAATAAAAATCAACTCAACGTGGATCAAAGATCTAAACCTAAGACCTCAAACTATGAAACTACTGGTGGAAACCACTGGGGAAACCCTGGGAGACAAAGCCTTCTTAAATAAGACCACCAAAGCACAGGTAATATCCCAAAAATAGACAAGTGGGATTATATCAGACTAAGAAGTTTCTACATGGCAAAAGACACAGTAAGTAGTGTGAATCAACCACCTTGGAATGGGAGAAGATTTTTATAAATTATGCCTCAGGTAAAAGACTGATAACTAGAATACACAGAGAACTCAAGCAGCTTATCAAAAAAGAAAGAAAAAAAGAAGAAGAAGAAAAAGAAGAAGAAAGGAATATGTGTCCATTTCTTGTCACAGAAGTCTTGAGTATATTTCTTTTAAGGTTTGCTGGTTTCTCTTCTTGCCATGGAGATATTGTAAATGCCTTTAGGGTACAGCTCGTGTCTATCTTCGTTATCTCTATTTCTTCCATATATGGTAGACTCAGAGTAAATGTTTATAGAACGGATGAAAAGATAGAAAGAAGAATGAGAAGAAGGAAGGAAAGAAGGAAGAAACAAACAAAAAATATCTCCATTTTGATATTTCTTCCTTGCAGTGTTAGTAATTATATTTTTATCATTCTTAAGTGGATATGCTTTTGAAAATTTGGGCTTTTCGGTATCACACAATTTGGGAGAATTCATAAAAACAGAACTACACAAATATAGGTCAGTTGGATAGGGGTGAGGAGGGATATTATGAATTATGGTAAGATCAAATTATATAAAAAATAAAATAAAAATTTGATGTTTTATTCTCTATGACTAAATTTCAATAATTTAGTCATATTTATCAGGGCAAATTAATAACCAACAAAGTCTTTCTAGGAAGATGTTTCCTCCTGAAACCACTGTAATGAATAGACTTTACAGTATCTGTAATTTCTTGTACCAACTTGTTTATTTCTAGGTTGTGGTTGCTGAGAATATCTTGGAAATAGCCATGTCTGAGAGGTTCCAGCATTAGTGATCTTCATATATAGTGAATTCTTCCTGCCTTTAATGAAGGCTGAGTCATTCTGTGCTCTCTTGTCTTACGGTTGATATTACTGACTTATTCTCCACTTACTTTGTGAACGAACATTTTATTTCCCCCAGTAGTTGTGCTGTTTATAACCCATCCAGGCCATGCCTCTTCCTTCATTTATATTTCACACGTGAGCTCTGTATACCCTGCTCAAGGCTGTGCTCACAGTGGTGCTCTCATACAGATATTGAAGAGATGTGACTATTTTTTTTTTGCCTTGTGTATATGGGGTGGGAGATGGTTTTTTGTTTGTTTGTTTAGTTACGGTTTCACTGTGCTGGTGTCCTCCTGCCTCAGCCTCTGGAATAGCAGGGACTACAGGTCTGTGACGGCATCTGGCTTCTGAGCGCACGGAGAATCAAACTGGGCCTTGCTTGTGGCCTCATCCTGCCAAACAACAGTGTCCAGTATGTGCTATTGCGGCTGAACCCATGTCTCTTATGTATTCAATTATTTTATTTGCTATTTTATAGTTTTTAAAAGGCAAAACAAAGGAAAACTTTAGTCTATTCCTTATATAGATGGTCATAAACTTTACATTTGGCTTTTTCATTTCTGTCTAGCTCTAAGACAGAAAAAGAGACCCATTCATGTATCTGGAAATTTCAGATATGAAGGTCCTACCACATTTTTTTCCCTCTTATTTGTGGCCAGTGTAAATTTGAGTGGCAGATGTAGGGTGAGGCCATGTTATCAGCAGTCACAGAGCAGGTTCTCCACAGTGCATTTGAAACACGCTGTGTGCCCATGTGCAGCTCAGTCCAGGCTGGGCAGAGTGCAGAGGGGTGTGATTGACATCCCCAAGAACCTCATTGTAAAGCCCAAAAAGGGAAACTCCCTTCTGGACCTCCGCAAACTATCAGTCCCTATGGTGGGGAATAGAGCTTCCACTTGTAGTGGGAAGAATGTCTTTATACATAAAATTCTTTTCTTGGCATCTGCACAGTTCCAGTTCCATTCACCCTTCAATTAATCCTTCAAGTCAGTGAGAAGTGGTGAGATGGGATATAGTGTGACACCTGAGTATGAAGTGAAAACAAAGGATTGTTTTTTTCTTTTTCTTTTTCTTTTTTTTTTGGAGAGGCTTTTACTATAAGGCGCATGCGCTCACCAGAAAGATAGAGAGAAACAGAGAGACAGAAAGTGAGAAATCACCCCCCAGGGAGGATGGCCATGCTGTAGTCCCTTCTCCTCCATTCTCCTCTCGGGATCTTGGGCACAGATGCACACATGCCTGGCATGAGTATAAGCCACCGGGTCTGGGACTCGAACCATGGTCAACTACATGGGAGTCCAGCGACATAGCCATTACGCCAACTGCTGGTCCCCTTGACTTCCTCATTTATGAAGTGAATCTGTCCAACAGGGTGATCTGTAGGTTTTTCCTACCATAATATTTCAGGTTGTGTCTAGCTAGCTAGCTATTTCTAGTGAGAAGTGCATCTGATTAATTATATCAAACTACATACTAGAGGTTCATTCAGTCATTCACTTATTCATTCCACAAATATTTACTGCCCACCTTTTATGAGCCAGGCTAGGCACAGAATAAGGAGTATTTTCAGACACAGATGCTATGGCCAAGAGATTAGCCAGCAACACATGAGAGAGTTTCAGAAAGTCTATGGAAAAATGAAGCTAAAGTATAAATTTATTTGTTGAAATTCATTCATAGTTTTTTTATAGTATGCACTTTCCACGAACTTTTAGAAGACTCCCCCAAATCATGTGAAACGCTATTTATTAGTGTTACCATTATACTTATTATCGAATGCATTGTCCCATAGTATTATTCATTGGGAGCCATGTTGCCCAGGAGAGGGTGACCTACGTCTGTCAGTGCTGCTGTTTTACCCTGAACGCACAACTGGCTCTGACCGACATATGCATGAATGCTTTGTTCTCCAGTTGATGAACATTTGCTTTATAAACTGAAACATTGGAAGGTATTAAACATGGAGAGCAACTGTAAGCCCTGGAGACAGTGTGGGAGGATAGTAGGGGATAGGGGACAGTGAGAGGGAGGGAATCTAGGGGGAAAAGAAAGAAGCTAAGCTTTTAAGGGACATAAAAATGGAAAATTATCGGTTGATAATGTGTATGGTAATATCTTGGACTGGACTAATCTACAATGTATTAATACTGGGAAAATTCATTTTGTGTGCTCTAATGATATGCAGTGATTGAATATAAAATAATAATAAAATACATCTTATTTAAAAAAGAAAATTAAAATTAAAGTGTAAGTCTACTTCAGTGCAAAGAAATTGAAATCTATGCATAGTTTTCTCATAATATACATTTTTCATGGAAAAAGAACTTTATATGTGTATGTTTTAATTAATTAATTAATTCCAGGAGTGAGAGAGACCGAGTGAGAACATCCCCATCAAGGTCTCGACATTGCATTCTACCCCAAGCCTCAGCCAGCCCTGGATCTTGTGCACACTCACATCCAATGTACCCAGACAGGTCTGCAGACACAAACCTGGAACCTTCCATCATAGGTCATACTCTCAGAGTATTTTACAGTTGAGCCACTGTCTACTCCCTAAAGAGCACTTAGTTTTAAGTATAGGAAGGTGAGCATTTTTCAGTAAGCCTTGCTTTTTTTGCCAGATGTTAAAGAGCTAAACATAAGTGATTTGAGAAATAAAAAGAAATACCTGTCATGACCTTATAGCACGTCCTCAAATCTCAGATTTACCTGAAAGGCGTGTCCCCAAATTTAGCTCATAACTCTATTTTAAAGCGAGAGAAAGCCTTCGGGCCAGCAGGTGGCATGATGGTTAAGATACTGGACTCCCACATGGCCAATTGCAGTTTGAGTTCCAGACCTGGTGGCTTGCTTTCTCACTTTCCCTCTCTCTCGCTCTCTCTGTCTCTTTCTGATGAATTAAATAATGATACTAATAATACAAACTTAAAAATGATTGAATATATAATTCTTTAAAAAATAATAAAATAGACAAGCCTCTCTATAATAGATGAAAAGAGTATAAGATTAATTTTACTACAAACTAATGGAAACCATTTGTATATGAAAAAAGGTAAACTGATGAGAGAAGTAAAGAGAAAATTTGCAGCTTCTTTTTTTTTTGGAGAGATTTTCTCTATAGGGCATGTGCGCTCGCCAGACAGAGAGAGACAGAGAGACAGAAAGAGAGAAATCACCCCCCAGGGGGGATGGTCACGCCGCAATCCCTTCTCCTCCATTCTCCTCTCGGGATCTTGGGCACACATGCACATGCGCCCGGCGTGAGTTTTAAGCCACCAGGTCCGGTACGTGAACTGCGGTCGACTACATGGGAATCCAGCGACATAGCCATTACACTAACTGCTGGTTCCCAAAATTTGCAGCTTCTTTTGAGAGGTTTTCGCTATAGGGCGCATACACTCGCCAGAAAGACAGAGAGAGACAGAGAGACAGAAAGGGAGAAATCACCTCCCAGAGGGGATGGCCATGCCACAATCCCTTCTCCTTCATTCTCCTCTCGGGATCTTGGGCACGCACGCACACGCGCCGGGTGTGAGTTTAAGCCGCCGGGTCCGGGACGTGAACCACGGTCGACTACGTGGGAGTCCAGCAACATAGCCATTACACTAACTGCTGGTCCCCTTTTGAGACATCTAATGTGACAAGGGAGAAATTTAGATCTGTGACCATATCATTAGAAGGTCTGTCTCACCCTTGATGACAAGGGGTGTTACCTGTTCTATTGTGGTTCCTGAGGAGCACTGTTATTACGGAGCTAGTCTCATAGCAGTTAAGCCCACAGACTTTGGAGCAAAACTTCCCAGGTTTGAATCCTCTCTTTTTACCTCTTAGTAGCTATGTGACATACAAGTGACCAGACCTCAACTTCTGATCTATAAAAAGGGGCTGTCAATTTGTGAAAATTAGGTCATGGATGTATCAAATTACTGAGAACAGTGCCTGGTGCCTTGCTGTCATTCTTGTTAGAATGGAATCTATCCTGCTTACAATTCCATTTCAAGACTAAGTATATATATGCCACCTGTCATTTCAGGTTCCAGGGAATGTGTGTGTAAGGCTGTGCTAAATGTACCTGTCTCCTAAAAATCACCTGGAATCTCTTTTTGCAAAAAGTAATTGTTTACTTAATTATATTATTTTTAATTTGACCAGAGAGGGTAGGGGGTGGCGGAAAGGTGAGAAAGCAAGCTTGCTTTCCAGGTCTGGAACTAGAGGTTGGCCATGTGGGAGTCCAACACCTTAACCACCACGCTACCTGCTGGCCCCACACCAGGAACCTCATTGAATGAGTAGCGTTTCTTACTGAGTGACCAACTATCTTAGTTTGCCTGAAACTGAGAGGTGTCTTGGGATATAGGCCTTTTGATACTAAAACTGAAAAGGTTCCAGCAAACCAGGGCAAGTAGGAACTTCGAGAAACCATGATACTGAGCTTGACTCTAGTGAGACCCACCCACAAGAGCAAGGCAGCGCATTCATTGAACGAGAAACCAGTGACCACTATCCTGCAGGGCCAGATTCCATCAGAAGATGCCGAGGTCTAAATCTCTTCCCCTAAACCTCCTGCCCAAACATGAAACTATGTGGAGTACCCCGCTCCTAAAGCAGAGTCTCACAACCCCGGCAGCCCATTAGAATCCTCTAAGGAGCTTTTGTTTTTGTTTTTCAAAGTTTATGTATTTATTCTATGAGAGAGAATGAGACAGAGAGACAGAGACAAAGACAAGTACCCTGAACCGGGTCTTTAGACTGTTCTCCACTCCTAGTCTCAGCCAAACCAGAACATAAGTATGTGAACATGCACCTGGTATTTTCAGGGAGGTCCTTGGGCACGTCTCCAGAAATTTTCCCATGTGGGTCAAGTTGTGTTACTGCTGTAACACTGCCTGGCCCCCCCAAGAACTTTTAAATAAAAGAAACATTAAAGCCTTGGCTAAAATGTCTGATTTTATTGGTCCAGAGTGGGACCTGTGCATAGGTATGTTTAAAAGATCATAGGTGATTCTTATTTTTAAAATTTTGCCAGAGGATGCACACGCCCACTGGAGAAAGAGAAAAAGTGAGAATGCACTACCACAATTCCTTCTCCATTTCTCCTTCCTTTTGGGATTTTGGGCATGCATACACACACATTCAGCAGGTTTCTGAAGCCACCAGTTCCAGGATTTGAACTGTGCCGTAAGTCACGTGGGATCCAGCTGCCTTAACTAGCCGCAGGCTGGTCCGACCTCTAGGTGATTCTAAAGTGCAGTTCAAGATTGAGAATTGCTAACCTATCTTACAATTTGGAGTTAGCAACAGGTGCAAATTATGTCATGTTTTCCTAACTGACAATTTCAGACTCTCCTGATCTGAGTTTCAGTTAGGATGACTTGACCTGCAAGTAACATGTGTGATGCCTTATTGAGCTGATTGTTCCATGCTGAGATTTCCATTTGAAGCAAATTCCTCTTAGATGATTTAGTGTTCTCTTTATTTTTTCCTTTGCTTTGTGAGGGCAATATATTTACTGATGTACTGCCTAGCTCACATAACATGCTTTTAAAGCTTGAGAAAATTCAAAGATCGATTTCGGCAGAGGGTGGCAATATTTCTGATGAGAAAAGAAGATCCTATTTTTACCATTTTTTGTTGGAGTCATAGCAGGGGAAAGCTGCATACCCTCTTTCTGGTATTTGGCTGGAGAGGGCTGCATTTCAGAGCTTCTCAGAGTAAGGATGATGAGCTTAAGGCTGAGCTGGCCTGGAAGAAGGAAGTTAAGGTGAGTGGCACTTACAGGCTTTAGGAATATGAGTAAGTTCTCTTCTCCTCTTAATGCCCTTAACCAGGTAGCGAGCCCTGGCTACTCCATCAGCTAGGAGTCCAGAGGAAGGAAGCTTCAAAAATTTTGCTGGTGTTATTCAGTTCTTAAGAGATAGAAGCTCTCAGACCATGAAAAAACATGGAGGAAATTAAAATGTGTATTACTAAGTGAAAGAAACTAATACGTAAAGTGTACTTACTGTGAGTCCGACTATAGAGGACATTCTGCAAAACATGTTTTCAAATGTGAATTTCTACATACTGTTACAACTTGAAAACAATTTTTTCTTATTGTGAAAAGAAAACACATATATTGTGGAAATGCTGCAAAGGAAAAAGAAGGAAAATACTGCAATTCTACCACTTTAGAGCTAAATAACCATTGCTAAAGGTTGAGTGTGTGTGTGTGTGTGTATATATATATATATCCTGTTGTTAACACACGTAAACAATTGCTTAAGGATGGAATTCATCATGAGAAATGCATCTTTAAGTGATTTTGTCGTTGTGTGAACATCACAGCATATACTTACATGAGGTGAGATGGTATAGCCTACTACACACTTAGGCTACGTTACAACCTATTATAGTGTTATGGGACCATCGTTGTATATGTGATCTGTTGTTGATGGAAATGCTGGTAAGTAAGTGGTACATGATTGTATCTTGGCTACATGTATTTTTCTACAAAATATAATGTGTATTATTTTTTGGTAAACTAATTTTTCCCATTTATTAAACTGGATGAACATTTGTTCTGTGCTGCTATAGATTATTTTATACCTTGTCTACATAAAAAGCTCTTGTATGAATTTTCCACATTCATCCTATTGTTCAACAAATTATATTTATTTTTCTAATTTTTTCCTCTTAGCTACTTCAGCAAATGTCCTTATGATAGAAAAGATAAGAAATAGCATAGCTGAATCCAAAGCTGAGTGATTTTTAAAAACTATTGATTAGAAGCCAGCAAACGGTGTGGTAATCAAGGCAATGGATCTCACATGGCTAACTCCATGGTTGAAGTCCTGAACCCAGTGGTTTGAAAAACATACCAGCTGGGACCAGTAGATGGCATAATGGTTACATTGCTGAACTCCCACATGGTCAACTCTGGTTTGGGTCCCAGACCCAGTAGCTTAAAACTGGTATGTGTAATGTGTGTGCTCAAAATCCCAAGAGGAGAATGGGGGAAAAGGGTTTGTGGTGTGGCCATCTGCTCCCCCAGGGTGGTGATTTCTAGCTTTCTGTCTGTCTGTCTCTCTTTCTGGTAAGCACAGTCACCCTATACCAAAAAAATCTCTCAGGAAAAAAAAAAAAAAAAAAAAAGAAAAAAAAAAAAAAAAAACAACAGAGATTTCCATTTGAAGCAAATTCCTCTTAGATGATTTAGTGTTCTCTTTATTTTTTCCTTTGCTTTGTGAGGGCAATATATTTACTGATGTACTGCCTAGCTCACATAACATGCTTTTAAAGCTTGAGAAAATTCAAAGATCGATTTCGGCAGAGGGTGGCAATATTTCTGATGAGAAAAGAAGATCCTATTTTTACCATTTTTTGTTGGAGTCATAGCAGGGGAAAGCTGCATACCCTCTTTCTGGTATTTGGCTGGAGAGGGCTGCATTTCAGAGCTTCTCAGAGTAAGGATGATGAGCTTAAGGCTGAGCTGGCCTGGAAGAAGGAAGTTAAGGTGAGTGGCACTTACAGGCTTTAGGAATATGAGTAAGTTCTCTTCTCCTCTTAATGCCCTTAACCAGGTAGCGAGCCCTGGCTACTCCATCAGCTAGGAGTCCAGAGGAAGGAAGCTTCAAAAATTTTGCTGGTGTTATTCAGTTCTTAAGAGATAGAAGCTCTCAGACCATGAAAAAACATGGAGGAAATTAAAATGTGTATTACTAAGTGAAAGAAACTAATACGTAAAGTGTACTTACTGTGAGTCCGACTATAGAGGACATTCTGCAAAACATGTTTTCAAATGTGAATTTCTACATACTGTTACAACTTGAAAACAATTTTTTCTTATTGTGAAAAGAAAACACATATATTGTGGAAATGCTGCAAAGGAAAAAGAAGGAAAATACTGCAATTCTACCACTTTAGAGCTAAATAACCATTGCTAAAGGTTGAGTGTGTGTGTGTGTGTGTATATATATATATCCTGTTGTTAACACTATATATATATCCTGTTGTTAACACACGTAAACAATTGCTTAAGGATGGAATTCATCATGAGAAATGCATCTTTAAGTGATTTTGTCGTTGTGTGAACATCACAGCATATACTTACATGAGGTGAGATGGTATAGCCTACTACACACTTAGGCTACGTTACAACCTATTATAGTGTTATGGGACCATCGTTGTATATGTGATCTGTTGTTGATGGAAATGCTGGTAAGTAAGTGGTACATGATTGTATCTTGGCTACATGTATTTTTCTACAAAATATAATGTGTATTATTTTTTGGTAAACTAATTTTTCCCATTTATTAAACTGGATGAACATTTGTTCTGTGCTGCTATAGATTATTTTATACCTTGTCTACATAAAAAGCTCTTGTATGAATTTTCCACATTCATCCTATTGTTCAACAAATTATATTTATTTTTCTAATTTTTTCCTCTTAGCTACTTCAGCAAATGTCCTTATGATAGAAAAGATAAGAAATAGCATAGCTGAATCCAAAGCTGAGTGATTTTTAAAAACTATTGATTAGAAGCCAGCAAACGGTGTGGTAATCAAGGCAATGGATCTCACATGGCTAACTCCATGGTTGAAGTCCTGAACCCAGTGGTTTGAAAAACATACCAGCTGGGACCAGTAGATGGCATAATGGTTACATTGCTGAACTCCCACATGGTCAACTCTGGTTTGGGTCCCAGACCCAGTAGCTTAAAACTGGTATGTGTAATGTGTGTGCTCAAAATCCCAAGAGGAGAATGGGGGAAAAGGGTTTGTGGTGTGGCCATCTGCTCCCCCAGGGTGGTGATTTCTAGCTTTCTGTCTGTCTGTCTCTCTTTCTGGTAAGCACAGTCACCCTATACCAAAAAAATCTCTCAGGAAAAAAAAAAAAAAAAAAAAGAAGAAGAAGAAAAGAAAAACACACCAGTCGGATGAGCATGAATGACCAAAATCCTGAGAGGAGAATGGAGTAGAAGGAGTTGCGGCATGGCCATCCATGGGGGGGGGGGTTCTCTCTCTCTCTCTCTCCTCTCTCTCTCATTTTTCTGTCTCTATGCAGTGAACATACACACCTTATGGCAAAAGTCTAAAAAAAGAAGAATAAAAGAGAACCATTGTTATTGTCCAATTACCAACCAACCTTTACTAATTTGACAGACCCTCTTGAAAATTGCTTGTTTGCGCCCTTTCACAGATTGGTCCAGTGGGATTCATCTTTTTTCATATTGACTTATAAAAACACTAAAATATAAAGTCAATTATTGCTTTAATTTCTAATGTGTACATTTTCCCCCTCCGTTTTTACTCTGTAGTAAGATTTTAGAAAGCCTTTTACCTTCATGTTTTCTGCAGTCATTGTTTAATTCGCCTGTCACTGATTTGACATTATAGTTCATTTGCCTTAAAGAGTTGTTTGAGTTGTAGGGCCTGGTGGATACGGCAGCCAGATTCCTGGTGGATAACACAGTCATGTATTATGTCGTTGGGAAACTCATGATATGTTTTTCTATCATGATTTTCCCAATGACCCAATAGTTCAAGTCCTGGACCTGGCAGCTAGAGAAGCATGCTGAACACATGTGCAAATGTACTCCAAATCCCAAAAGTAGGAAGAAATAGAGGAGATTGGGGCATGACCCTTACCCATAGAAGGGGGTGCTTTCACCTTTCCCTCTCTTGCACTCTTCAGTGAGCACATGTCCTCTCACCAAAAAAAAAAAAAAAAACTAAACAAAACAAACAACAATAAAAGTCACAGAACCTTAACCCTTAACCCTCTCCAGAACACACTATGATCATTCAGTGGAAGTATCTGTGTAATTGAAACACGATCAATGTCTCTATTCCAACCATAGAGAACCATAAAAAAAGCACAGTTAATTTTACTTGATTATTGGCTTCTTATGAATCTTGGCAAATGCTTAACTTATAGGCAAAGATATCCAGGCCAACTCACAATTTACTATGCAATTGCCTACAAAAGAGCGAGGTGAGATTTTTTTTTTTTTTGCTTTATTTTTTTGATCTATCTAAAAGAATGTTATTTTTCTTTGCCAGTAAATTATGACATCTTATCTCACAAACTTAATAGCATCTAATGGCTGTATGTCGAGGTAATGGAACCCAGCTGGAGATCCAAGGTATCCCAAAGCCCATGTTTTAGAACAAAAGGGTACCTTTTTTTTTTTTTTTTCTAGCCAGTAAGTACAAGTAATTTCTTCAGCTATAAAAGGACAAAAGGTTTTGAAATGATCCTACTGGGCAGGGTTTCCTAGACTTGTTTTTTTGGCAGTTAGCCATGGAGCAAACACAGAGTCTTCCAAACTTTTTCCATTTTTGTAGCAGCGGGAAGAATTCACTGGATGATACCAGAGTCACTCCATGTGGTGTGACAATGAAGGCCCAGGATCTTCTTAGCTTTCTTGGCTTGTGTCAATGTCGCTCCAATCTGCCTCTGTTTTGGTGAGCCCACCACTGTATTCCCCTCTTCTGTGTCCTTTTCTGCTTTTCTAAGAACACTTGTCATTGGATTTAGAGCCCCTGGATAATCTAGGATGATCTCATCTCAAGATTCCCTACCCCAATTAAATCTACAAAGATCTTTTTTCCAAATAAGGTCACATTCACAGGTTCTAGAGTAGACATATTTTTTGGAGGGCTGCCATCCTGCCTTTGTCACTGGTTTTGTTCTGTGACACCATCACCTTCTTTGTTTTCTTTATAATGCTTGTCCTTATTTGTTGAATCTTGTTCTCTATCTTTCTACTTTTCTGTGTTCTATCTCCACCTACCGGAATTCAAGCTTTATGAGTGAAGTGCTCTCTGTCGTGTTCACTGCTTTATTCCCAGGACAATGCTTGCTATCTAGTAGGGATCACTAACTATTTATTGAATAAATGAATGATTGGTGATATCATTGTGCCAATGAGATGTCAACTTGGTCGTTTGATCTCTTCTACCATTTCCAAGATTTTATTTATATTGCTATTATTTTATGTTACTTAAATTTCAATTGCTTATTTTCAGAAATGTAGGTATATTACGGGTCATCTGTTTAACCCAGTGGTAAGCATATCTGACCATTTCAATATAACACTTGATTGCTAACTGGTCTTCTTAGTTCATTTAGCTTTTACTTTTGCCCCAGGAATGAATTCTCAGCAGAATATTTCTTCTTCCCTTAGGCTCTGATCACCTTCGAGAGAAAGATGGCCTCTGGGCTGTCTTAGTCTGGCTCTCCATTATTGCTGCCCGGAAGCAGAGTGTAGAGGAAATTGTCCGAGATCACTGGGCCAAATTTGGCCGCCACTACTATTGCAGGTGAGGAAGAAGGGAAAGGTCTCTGTATGAACCCTGGGGAAAACTGATGGGCTAGAATCGTAAAAAGGAAGTATCTTTTAGAAAGATCTGAGGGACACAGAAGCTGGAACTGGATTACTTCTGATAAGTGACTGGATATGTTGTCAAGGGATACCAAACTGGAGGGTACAATTTCTTCTCCCCTGGTGATAGCCTCTGAACTCTTTCCATCAGTGCCTATAAGGTGGATGGTCATTCCAAGAGGCAATCTGAACTATAGAGTTTTGAAAAGTCTTTTGGTAGCTGTGGTGGCTGAGAGAACCCAGCAGTCAAAACACAGGCATTTCTTGTTGATTTTCCACCCATACTTATGAAGGAAGCAGTGTAGACATAGAGACGGGACAGGTTGGGGAGCTTTTGTAATCTTCTTCCCTTTATCTTACCTCCTCACCAATGGTCACCAGTGCCAAAATATCTGAACTGGTGTGGTTTCAAGGGGCCACATGGTTCAGGATCTCCAAATTTTGCTAAGGTTTTGTTCTCATAAAAGGAGGCACAGAAAAGAGAAATACTAACCAGGAATGAGGAAGAGTAATGGTTGCTGTGTGGGAGCTTAGGGTTGAGGGTCTCTGTTACTTTGGTGTTGTTTAATTAAGTGAGAGCAAGCATATTCTGGATGCATGATTGCCTGCTAGCTATGTGACGGAGGTGTACCAGCATGTGTACCCCTTACCAAGCCATGGTTCAGAGGGAAAGGTGGTAGGAAAGGGTGGTAGCTGTGGAAAACTTAATGATAGGGTGATGGAATCCTTGGGTAGTCTCAGAGACTCTGTATAAAAGCAGAGCAAAGGAGAGAATGGCTCACTTGGCTTTGCTTATGAATAGATAACTACTTTGAATGTTCAGTTGTATTTCAAGAACTTGAGGAACAGAAAGAGAACTTTAGACTTTCCTTATTAGGTGATGTTTTCTTCTCTTAGAAAGCCACTTACTTAGATAAATAACAGAGTAATAAAGTCTGGGATAGTATTGCTAAAATCAGATTGTAATATTCTGGGAAATGTAGACAACACCATAATATGGCAAGAAGTCTAGGTAAGGTCAGAAGATGGCATGGAGATTAAGGTGACTGGATCCCACTTAGCCAACTGCACAGTTTGAGTCCTGGACCTGGTGGCTTGAAAATCACACCAGGTGCATGTGCATGTGCATGCCCAAAATGCCGGGAGGAAAATGGAGGAGAAGAAGGGGTTATAGCATGGCCATACCCTGGGGGTTGATTTCTCACTTTCCTTCTCTCTCTGGTGATCACATGCACCCTATAGCAATAACAAAAAGAGGAAAAAAAAAAAAAGGCAGCTGGGGGTGTGGCAGCCTTCAAACTATCTCACATTATTTATTATAAAACAAAGATTCTGAAGACAGGTAGAAACTTGCTTTACTCATCACTCATTTGGGAATAAATGTTAAAACCTCTTGATTCTTGGTTGTTTGTGTTTTTTTTTTTGGCATGCTAAAGGCTACTTGGCACATGAAATTCTTTTATTGTATGTAGCTCTTTCAAAAAGTCCAACCTGATAAAATACACTGTAATTGCCAAAACCTCTGGCTTAGAGAAATTGCTTTGAGTCAGAGTTGTGTTCTTCATAGTTTGTGAAATGATTGCCTGAGTTTCTGCCAGTATTTTGAAGAAATGGTGTTATGATAAGTGTATTTATAATATAGTTCAATTTCTGTGGCCAAGCGCTTACATGATAATTATCTTTTTTTCATAACAAATACCATATTAGAGAATAATATGCAATGGACACTTCATTTCTTGTAGTCCATGTAAGCATGTTCCAGATTTCTACCCTAGAAGACTACGGAGAAAAAAATAAGGGATGAGAGAATAGGTAGAATGAAAGACCCCTAGCAAATGGCAAGTTGAAAGATACTTATAGAATAAAATAATTTCTAGGGGGAAATATTGGCAGGGAAGAAATAATAAAAACAATTTCAAAGGCCAGTAGATGGTTAAGGCATAGTGGTAAAAGCACTGGACTCCCACATGGCCAACCACAGTTTGAGTCCCAGACCTGGCGGCTTGCTTTCTCACTTTCTGTCTCTCTCTGGTGAGAGCAAGTGCCCTATAACAAATTTAAAATAATAATAATAAATAAAATTAAGTAAAATAATTCCCTTTTTTTCAGTTTAACTTATACTGTCCCTGAATTTGTATCTCAGAAAATCTCCCAAATGGTTTTTCTTGAATGAAAATCTCAACTCAAGAGGGATTCTCTAGCAAAAGGTTTCTTCCCTTGAAGTTTTTGGTGTTGGTGGTTGTCAGAAGGAGGACCCTGGGGGTAGTTAGGAGAGGTCGGTGCTGGGACCTGCTGTGTGTGAAGAGAGCATTCGGTGGGCAGCTCCATGACGTAGCCATAGACCAAACGTGATGTGTCATGTTAGTGGATTTTCTCGGCCGAATGTCTCACAATACCTCTGTGTTCCTACTAGACTGTCTCATCCCATCCGTCTGTCCTTTTCTTCTTGATTCTCTAAATGACTAGGGCTAGTGAAGAAATTCCTTGTATAGGAGAAAGAGAGTAAAAAGGGGAATAAATATGTAGGATGCTCTCTTCTTAGCATGGAATCACTCCATGTCCTTCATTTGAGCTAATGTGCTGATGTTTACTAAATGTCTTAAAAGATATTGGAAGGGAAAAAAAGTCATAGCAGTTATTCAGAGCTTCCTTCCTTCAGTTCACTCTGAGAACTCATATCCTTTCTCTGTGCTATGAGAAGCCTACTTGCAGCCACTTGGGCACAGCTGCTTGTTTTAGGGCTTTTTTCTTAAACAGACCCTCCTGGGTATGCCATTAACTCTCAATCAAGACTATCTGACGCTGAGAGAAACAGTTTCTTTATGATAGTGACTGCAAATGAAAGCAATGAACAGTTTGTTGGTTTGTTTTTTTAGATAGATTTTTGCAATGGGGTATGTGCGCTTGCTAGAGAGACTGAGGGAGAGAGAAAGTGAGGAATCTCCCCCCATAGGGGATGGCCACGCCTCAACTCTTTCTCTTCCCTTCTCTTGTTGGTATCTTGGGCACACATGCACATTCACCTGATGCGAATTTCAAGCTACCAGGTCCAGGACTCGAACTGTGGGAGTCCAGTGCCTTAATCACTACTCCATTGCCGGCCCAGCAATGAATGCTTTTTAAGTACTGGTACCTGTAATTGTACCAGCCGCTTGGTACATTTAAAACTCCACAACAACAGGAGGACCAGCAGATAGTGGAATGGTTACGTTGCTGGACTCCTGCATAGTCAACTGTAGTTCAAGTCCCGGACTCAGCAGTTTAAAACTGACAC
Source organism: Tupaia belangeri chinensis (assembly GCF_000334495.1). Classification (NCBI taxonomy): domain Eukaryota; kingdom Metazoa; phylum Chordata; class Mammalia; order Scandentia; family Tupaiidae; genus Tupaia; species Tupaia belangeri. The sequence continues at coordinate 6,411,404 of NW_006159849.1, forward strand.
TAGGCACACGTGCGTGCATGCCCAAAACCCCTAGAGGAGAATAGAGGAAAAGGGGTTGCAGTGTGGCCATTCCCACTGGGGGATGATCTCTCAATTTCTGTCTCTGTCTCTCTGGCAAGCACATGTGCCCTATAACAAACATCTGTTTGAAAAAACAAAGCAAATCTCTACAATAACAAATAAGATAGGCATTATTTTTAGTATTTTTTTTTGGTCATCTTTCATCCCCATTTTTTCATTTGATGACCTTGGCTACCTAGGAAGACTTTTTTGAATGGAACAATTGTGACATTTTTTCCAAGTTTCCAAGAAAGTTTTATAGTGTGTTCAGTTCCCTTTCTCTTCCTTTCTTTGTCTCCCTTGATTCTTCTCTCTTTCCTTTTTTTCCTCCTAACTTTTATTCTACACTATTTACATAGTACTATATACCGGAAGTAGCAGAGAACAAGACAGCTAAGGTCTCCACCCTCTTGGAGCTCACATTCTGGTTAGCAAGGATAGACAACAAATAAATTAGCATACAAATAAGACAAATACATATTGACATAACTACAAAAAAAAAATACACACATAGGATGGTGAAAGAGGAGACTTTGGGGAGTGACCACTGAAAGATGCTTAGAGAATATTACTTTCTAGAAGTGACAGTAAGTTTGAAAATTGAAGGAAGAGAATCAGCCAGCTATTTGAATAGCTGGGGGAAGAGTATTTAAGGTAGAAAGAATGAACAGTAGGACAAGGTCCAGAGGCAGGAAAAGGCCAAGTCTTGTTGAGCACTGGAGAGGAGGCCAATGTGGCTGAAGCAAATGAACAAGGGCAGAAAGTAAAACAAAGTCAAATCAAGAGAGTGACAGGAGTGAATTCCATAGTGCCTGATACATTCTGGTTAGGATTTTGAGTTTCTCTCTCAATGCAATGGGAGTTTTTGGAGGGATTTAAAGGAAAGGAGTGGTAAGAGTTGATTTTTACAAGATCACTCTGGCCATTATGTGAGGAATGGATTATCAAGGCCAGATGGAAGAGGGGAGACCAGTTGAAGGTTCTTTTTTGTGATGTCCTTCCTTGAAAACAGAACTGATGGTTAGAGGACCTTGAGAGGTCCACCAATTACTGGTTTTCTGATTGGGTTTTTGTTCATCTTGTTTCCTGCCCTCCCTCACCAGGTTTGACTATGAAGGGCTGGAGCCCAAGACGACGTATTATATCATGAGGGACCTGGAGGCCCTGGTCACAGACAAGTCCTTCATAGGCCAACAGTTTGCTGTGGGGAACCAAGTCTACAGTGTGGCGAAGACAGATAGTTTTGAATACGTGGACCCTGTGGATGGCACCGTGACCAAAAAGCAGGTACTTCCTAGGGAATCACCAAAATAAAGGTTATCAAACACAGCCAATAGCCAAAGTACCTAGAAATGTAGAGATCTCTAGAGGTGATCTATTCTGAGTGCTTCATTTTACAGATGAGAATTTTTGAGCCAGGAAGAAAGCCCTTGATGAAGTTCACTGAACTAGTTAGCAGTAGAGGGTGATTCGAACATGGGCTTTCTCTGTCCAGCGTCCTCTCTACTTGCTAACTGATGAGCTAATAACTCAAATAGGTATAGACCCATCACTTCTGTTAGGATTTAGATGTTGGTTTGCCCCCCAAAGTTTCATATTTTGGAATTTGGTGTTAGAAGGCAGTGAAGCCTAGTGGGTTGTGATTGGTTCATGGAGATTACATCATGGAGGTAACACTCCCCTGAATAGATTACTAATTTTTCATGGGACTCAGTGAGTTTTTAAATTTCATGAGAAGAGGTTAGTTTTCATGAGAGCTGGTTACTAAAAAAGAAAACAAGTTGCTGGCTTTCTCTCTGCATATACTAGCCATCTCTCTTTCCATCTGCCATGGTGTAGGCCTAGGCCTTTGAACTTCTAGACACCAGAATTGTAAGTTTGTAAATGAACCTTTATCTTTATAAAATCACCCAGTCTCAGGTATTTCTGTTAGCAGTGAGAAAACAGAGAGAGCCAACCTCCTTTTAAAATGTTTGCAGTCTGTATGTACTCTTTTTTTTTTTTGAGGTTTTTGCTATAGGGCATGTGCACTTGCCAGAAAGTCAGAGAGAGACAGAGAGACAGAAAGCGAGAACTCACCCCCCAGTGGGGATGGCCACGCTGCAATCCCTTTTCCTCCACTCTCCTCTTGGAATCTTGGGCACGCACGCACACGAGCCTGGTGCGAGTTTAAGCCTCTAGGTCCGGGACTCGAACCACAGTCGACTACATGGGAGTCCAGCGACATAACCATTACATCAACTGCTGGTCCCCTGCATGTACTCTTACATGGTGGCCAATACTGGTAATGGATTCAGACAAGTTTCCAAGAGCAAAAGATGATTGTCCTTGGGACCTCCAGGTGCAGAGATGTTTCACTTTCTGTTATCACATGCCATTGAGAAATCACAGAAGATGGATTTCTCCACTGGGAGGGGAGCAATATTGTTGGGAAGTCTGCCCAGAAGACCCAAAAGGAATACTTTACAGTTGAGAGTGATTATCACAAGTAAGTGGCAAAATCAACCACAGAGACTATTATGGTCTCCTCTTTGTGAATTGCATAAGAAAAATGGAAAGTTACTCCAATTATTTTTCTTAGTTTGTTTGTTTATTGGCTGTGACAAATATTAATACTTTTGGGAGCACATATCAACATTTATAGTCTAACCAACATACCCCAAGTAATGTTAAGAGAATTTCTACTCTCGAATTTTTATTTTCTTATAAAATTTTTATTTTCTTAAAAAATTATCTTAATAAGTGCAGACAATACAATAAATCGGAAATTAAAGGCCTGGGGTCACCTCCATGTGCAATAGTAACATGCTGCTCAAGAGAAGCTGGGTCACACGTGGCAACCATGGTTTGAATCCCTTGTCCAGCCTGCCTGACATGTTGGGCTTACATGTGAGGGTCCAAGATCTACAAGCACCTAAGATCCAAAGAGGAAGGAGATCTTGACTCAGAAGCAAATTCCATGCCTGTCACTGGTTGTGAACTTTGAAAAAATTGCCTACTTTCTTTCAGCCACTATTTCTTCCTCATCTATAAAATATCTGTGTCACAGAATTGTTTAGAAATAGAACAAAATAAAATACACAAAAGGTCCTAGAGATCCTTTATATGGGGGGTGCAATGTGTTTGTAGATGTGTTTTAATTCCTAAATAACAGGTGCTTATAAATGGTACTGAATTTTCTCTGAAAAAAAACGTGAAGAATCAGTCCTTGAAGGTATGCAGTCAGGGGCTGAGCTGGCGTCTTTGAGCCCATATGCCCTGGCTAAGTCTTTTCTAGTTTTGCACTGCATTCCTTGCTAACTGATGAGCTAATAACTCAAATAGGTATAGACCCATCACTTCTGTTAGGATTTAGATGTTGGTTTGCCCCCCAAAGTTTCATATTTTGGAATTTGGTGTTAGAAGGCAGTGAAGCCTAGTGGGTTGTGATTGGTTCATGGAGATTACATCATGGAGGTAACACTCCCCTGAATAGATTACTAATTTTTCATGGGACTCAGTGAGTTTTTAAATTTCATGAGAAGAGGTTAGTTTTCATGAGAGCTGGTTACTAAAAAAGAAAACAAGTTGCTGGCTTTCTCTCTGCATATACTAGCCATCTCTCTTTCCATCTGCCATGGTGTAGGCCTAGGCCTTTGAACTTCTAGACACCAGAATTGTAAGTTTGTAAATGAACCTTTATCTTTATAAAATCACCCAGTCTCAGGTATTTCTGTTAGCAGTGAGAAAACAGAGAGAGCCAACCTCCTTTTAAAATGTTTGCAGTCTGTATGTACTCTTTTTTTTTTTTGAGGTTTTTGCTATAGGGCATGTGCACTTGCCAGAAAGTCAGAGAGAGACAGAGAGACAGAAAGCGAGAACTCACCCCCCAGTGGGGATGGCCACGCTGCAATCCCTTTTCCTCCACTCTCCTCTTGGAATCTTGGGCACGCACGCACACGAGCCTGGTGCGAGTTTAAGCCTCTAGGTCCGGGACTCGAACCACAGTCGACTACATGGGAGTCCAGCGACATAACCATTACATCAACTGCTGGTCCCCTGCATGTACTCTTACATGGTGGCCAATACTGGTAATGGATTCAGACAAGTTTCCAAGAGCAAAAGATGATTGTCCTTGGGACCTCCAGGTGCAGAGATGTTTCACTTTCTGTTATCACATGCCATTGAGAAATCACAGAAGATGGATTTCTCCACTGGGAGGGGAGCAATATTGTTGGGAAGTCTGCCCAGAAGACCCAAAAGGAATACTTTACAGTTGAGAGTGATTATCACAAGTAAGTGGCAAAATCAACCACAGAGACTATTATGGTCTCCTCTTTGTGAATTGCATAAGAAAAATGGAAAGTTACTCCAATTATTTTTCTTAGTTTGTTTGTTTATTGGCTGTGACAAATATTAATACTTTTGGGAGCACATATCAACATTTATAGTCTAACCAACATACCCCAAGTAATGTTAAGAGAATTTCTACTCTCGAATTTTTATTTTCTTATAAAATTTTTATTTTCTTAAAAAATTATCTTAATAAGTGCAGACAATACAATAAATCGGAAATTAAAGGCCTGGGGTCACCTCCATGTGCAATAGTAACATGCTGCTCAAGAGAAGCTGGGTCACACGTGGCAACCATGGTTTGAATCCCTTGTCCAGCCTGCCTGACATGTTGGGCTTACATGTGAGGGTCCAAGATCTACAAGCACCTAAGATCCAAAGAGGAAGGAGATCTTGACTCAGAAGCAAATTCCATGCCTGTCACTGGTTGTGAACTTTGAAAAAATTGCCTACTTTCTTTCAGCCACTATTTCTTCCTCATCTATAAAATATCTGTGTCACAGAATTGTTTAGAAATAGAACAAAATAAAATACACAAAAGGTCCTAGAGATCCTTTATATGGGGGGTGCAATGTGTTTGTAGATGTGTTTTAATTCCTAAATAACAGGTGCTTATAAATGGTACTGAATTTTCTCTGAAAAAAAACGTGAAGAATCAGTCCTTGAAGGTATGCAGTCAGGGGCTGAGCTGGCGTCTTTGAGCCCATATGCCCTGGCTAAGTCTTTTCTAGTTTTGCATTAAAAAAAAAGCTTCCATTTTACACAGGGCCCTCAGGGCAAACTTCCCCCAAATCCAAGGCTCATTTTGTTTTTGTTACTGTAGAATTCAAGAGACATAAAATATGTGCTTTCTAAAGTGTCTTTGCAAGATTTTTGTTCACTGATGAGGAAGGCTTGGAAACCGTTCCTTGGAGGGATTGCTCTAGTCAGTGCTGGGTTCTGGACTTTATCTGTCAAGGAGAAGCTTGTCCATTGAGCTTATTTGTTTTGCCATTAAATTCAATATTACTCTACCTTACTTCTTCTTCAGTGCACTCAGCATTTGGATGCTTTTTTTTTTCTTGGATTTTTTTTTTTAGAGGTTTTTTTGTGCTCGCCAGCAAGACAGAGAGAGACAGAGAGACAGAAAGCAAGAAATCACCCTCCAGGGTGGCTGGTCACACCGCAGTCCTTTTTTCTCCATTCTCCTCTTGGGATCTTGGGCACGCATGCACACACGTCTGGCATGAATTTAAGCTACCAGGCCCGGGACTCGAGCCGCAGTGGACTACATGGGAGTCCAGTGACATAGCCATTACGCTAACTGCTGGTCCCCCTTGGTGCATTCTTTAAATAAGTACTTATTGAGAATCTACCAAATGAATTATTTTAACTTTTTTCATGGTGCAGTATTTTAATATAAATATATAGTAGTTTTATTGAGATATAAGTCACATACTGTGTATTTCACTCCTGTACACTCAATGGTTTCTCGTATAATAACAGTGATAGCACTACAATACATTTTAGAGCATTTTCATTACCTACCTCCAAGAGAAACCTTGTACTCTTTAGCTGTCTGAAAATAAATTGGTAATTTCTACACTCCTCCAAATCCCAGCCCTTGGTACCCACTGATCTACTTCTGTCCTTTGGGATTTGCCTATTCTGGAAAGTTTTTTTGAGAAGATTTCTATATTATATATGTTACATGTAAAATCTTGATTTTTTTTTTTTTTTGAGAGGCTTTTGCTATAGGGCACATGTACTCGCCAGAAAGTCAGAGAGAGACAGAGAGATAGAAGGTGACAAATCACCCCCCAGGGGGGGATAGCCATACTGCAATCCCTTCTCCTCCATTCTCCTCTTGGGATCTTGGACACGCACATGTGCCTGGTGTGAGTTTAAGCCACTGGGTCTGGGACTTGAACTGTGATTGACTACGTGGGATTCCAGCAACATAGCCATTACGCCAACTGCTGGTTCCTTGATTCATTTTTTTAAATGATTGTATTTAACTTTATTTGTCTATTTATTTATTTGTTTTAATTTGGCCGGGGGTGGGGGGGAGAGTGAGAGTGAGAGAGAGAGAGAGAGAGGAAGAGAAAGAGAGCAAGCCTCCAGGTCCGGGACTCAAACAGCAATTGGCCACGTGGGAATCCAGTGCACCTAGCCACCATGCCACCTGCCAGAGCCTCTATTCTGGAAAGTTCTTATAAGTGGAATCTTATCTTCCAACCTGAGTATGTGGCCCTTGGTGACTAGCTCATTTCTGTCAGTGTAATGTTTTCAAGGTTCATCCATATTGTACCATTTAGCAGTTCTCCGTTCCTTTTATTACCAAATCACATTGCACTGTATGGATATGCCATCTTTGAATGCTTATCCATTCATCAGCTATCTGATGGACATTTGGGTTTTTCCTACTTTTTTGAAAGGCTTATTCCTTCCATGAGTAAAAGCGAAACGTGCACGATTCAGAAATAGAGAAGGAGCGAGGGTCAGCACCTAGCGGAGTTCCTGTGTTGCTGGGTTCCCCAGCTGTTAACCAGCCTGGGGCCCCAGGCTGTTTCGGCCCAGCATACTCAGGGAAGTCTCCAGACCTGAACTGCAAACCTTCCCATTTGGGATTGTCTCTCAGCGCATGGTGTTGTCTTACCACCACACTACTGTCTGGCTCTATCCATTTTTCAACTATTATGTGTGGCACTGCAGTGGATACTCTGAGCATAGATTTTTAATTCTCTTGGGTACATACCTAAGAGTGGAATTTCTGGGTCAAATGGTAAAACCCCTAAAGGAGCTGCCAGTCAGTCATCAAAAGTAATTACACTACTACACTACTTTACATTTCGCCAGCAGTGTACGAAGGCCAATCTTTTCCACACCTTTGCTAACCCTTGCTATTATGTCTTTTATATTTTAGAATACTGTTTCTTTAAAACAAGCTATACTGTGAATTATTTAAAATTAAAATAGGAGGGCATTTAAGCTCCATAAGTAGAAACAGAACTATTCTATGTCTCTCGTTCGCAGAACCCAAAGGAAACAGGATACAACCACGTCTCGGTTTGCTGCAGGAGGCAGATCGCTCTGGTTCTCTTCAGTTTTCTGTTCTGCTGAGCTCAGACAAAGACGTATATTCTTCCTTGGTCACTGCCTAGATTTGAGACTTAGGCCATGTTACTTAAGTTCTCTGAACCCCTACTTGAGGGAGAGGGTAATAATTACCATCCAGGATAATGAAGGTTTGACAGAAAGTCCTATAAAGCCTCGGGCACTGTGACTAATAGCAAATCAATGCTCAAGAAATATTAGTTCCTCCCCCTAACCAGAATCCTCAACTTGGCTGAATATCAATTTAAGGAAAGGACAAATCTCTTATTCTCTATTTCTTAATCTCTCTCTCTCTTACATTCCCACACCAACACATAGTGAGGTATATATTTTTAAAAATAATCTTTACTGTGCCTTAAAATTTGCAAACATTCACCCAAACCATCATCTTTCCCAAAGTCTTCTATTTATTCTGTCCTTAAAATACTTTCCAGAGAAATTGGAGTTTAGATTGATAATCCTAAGGAAGTAGAAGAATCCCAGTTATCTCTTGTTTGCTTTAAAGTTTACTTACTAAGGGAAAAAAATGTAGATAGCAGAAATTATTTTCAACAACAAACTTTGAAATGAGCTTTTTGTTGTTCCTGTGTTATTCAGAAATTATCTTTAAGCACAACGTTCTGTTCCAGAGCATCTCACGCCTCCTGGTGCTACTGCAAAGCACAAGAGCCAGGAGCAGCGTGTAAGTGGGTAGATCTGAACTCACAAAGTCTGGGCTTTGAGCTCCACTCTGCCTCCTCCTTGCTAGTTATCTTAGACAAGCAATTCAGCAGCTCCATGCCTTCCTCTCCTTACGGCGAAGTAGGGATAATGCCGTGGTTACCTTGCACAACCAATGGGAGAACTAAATGAGATAATACGTGAAAAATCCTGGCATAGAACAAATACGAGTAAGTAGTTAAGAAAGGCTAATTATAGAGCAGCAGTTCACGATGTGGTTAAAGTGCTGGATTCCCACATGGCTGACTGCAGTTCAAGTCCCACAACCAGCTGCTTGAAAAATCACAACAAATAAATAGATAAACAAGAAAGAAAGAAAGAAAGAGAGAGAGAGAGAAAGAGAGGGAGGGAGGGAGGAAGGAAGATTAATTATATTAAAGAGCATCCTTAGGAGAGAAAGAAAATTTTTTGGCATTTAATGATCCATATATGATAAGAAAAGCAGGGAGAAAAACCATACAACTTTGCAAGGGGTCATGTGAAGACATGAGAAAGCTTCTTCTGCTTTTGAGGTTTCTGTGAACAGGTCAAATTCACATTCCCTTCCTTCCCAACTTTATCCAACTTACTCCCGCCCCACCCACACACTCTGCTACAGCAGGAAAAAAAGGATTTTTAAAGGCAGTTTAGTCTCCTTTTTGTTCTTAATTTGAGTTCGAAGTCAGGAAACAGATCATGAAATAAAGCTGACTCACATACATCTCTAGAGGTAAAGTAGAAATACTTCTCCCAAAATGAAATGAAAATCCTATTCTAGTGATAAGCACACACCCATACCTAGTCTCACTGTTGTGGATGAGACCTAGTGGGGGTTATTCAAACAGCAAGAAGGAAATCCCTGGAGTACTGAGTGACTACTGCAAATTCCCAGGCTTGGGAATTCTCTTCTCACTGTGGCTTCTTGGGTTTCATGGAATTTACTATGACTGTTCTAAGTATTTGATAGACAGACAGATAAATATATATATATATACATACATATTTATTTCTTTCTTCCATGAGTGAATGATAGAGAAAGATAGATACAGTATTCCCAGCAGAGTCCACACAGCGCGATCCACCCCCAGCCTTACTCAGACCCGATTGTAGCATGCCTGGGCCCAGCATGTTCAGGGAGGTCTTCATATATGAACCTGGAACATCCTACATTGGTCACCCTGTGTAGTCTTGGGCCACCACTGTACTACCCTCTGGCCCTGATATTTTTGTGACCTTGGGCACAAATAAATGAACTAAAAAAAGAAGGCCAGCAGATGGCGCAGAGGTTAAGGCGCTGGACACTCCCACATGGCCAGCCATGGTTCGAGTCCTGGACCTGGTGACTTCCTTTCTCACTCTCTCTTTCTCTCTCTCTCTGTCTTTCTCTGGTCAAATTAAAAGAATGAATGAATGAATAAAATTAAATAATTGTTTAAAAAAAAGAAGAAGAAGAAAGATGAATTATGTTAAAGAGAAAAGCTGAATGAGCAACTGTAGTTCTTCCTTCTGTCTTCATATGAGAATATGTCATTGCTTATTTTCAGGTAAAATCTTGTCATGTAAGTGATGATGCTGGTTTCCTTAAATATGAGTGGGAAAAATAAACCAGTAGCTACTGAAGAGTAAGTGAGCGGTTTGATCAGTTGCTGACTAGTTAAGGAAGTTCCCAATGTATACCTTGAAGTGAGAAAGGTGAGGGAAGCTGGATGGCTCCATGTGAGTGGCCTGAAGAGTGATCCATTCTTTCTTAAGGGCAAATTCACTGGTCAATCATTGAGGGTTTCCACTGTGCCAAGTGCTTTCTCTCTTCTTGGGTTATTTATGGTATCCCGAGAACATTATCAATACCAAGATTGTCTCTTACCATTATCTCCTCCCTATCTCCTCCCCATCTGCTACTTGCAGCCTAAATCTGGAAGTCTTCTCCAGGTCTGGTGGAAGGATTACCCCAGTCCTAGTTCTGTGAAGGATTACCCCAGTCCTAGTTCTGTGAGTGAAGGGAAGTCTAACAGAAGTGGCCTTCTCACACTGAGAGATGGCATATCGCCACAGCGGTGGGCATCAGTCAGAACTGTGACCTGTATTTTGGAAATGAGCACCAAAATGTGAAACCCTGACACTTTCGAAACAACCTGCTTTTCTTTGTGATTCATCCAAGACCTGTATTTCTGTTTTTCTTTCTTTCTAAAGCTTTTAAAAATTCATTTCTTTCACAAGAGAGGGAGATGGAGAGAGAGAGAGAGAGAGAGAGAGAGAGTGAGTGCCCTGCAGTGGAGTCTTCACACCACGATCCTACACCCAGACTCAGCCTACCATAGTTATGAGTACATGTGCGCATGCATGTGCCGAAGTAATATGCAAGTAAAAGTTCAGCTAATATTTTAAAACCTGATGTAAATAAATGCATCCCAGCTAGCTGAGGTGGAACACCAAATCCAATTTGATTATGTCAGGCTAACTCCGAGCTTATTAATACCTCTTGAAGTTATGCAGGCTGTGTGGAAACATTCCGATGTCGTCCTCAACCTGGACAAAGGGCCATTTGAAATTAGTTCAGGGAAAAAGCACATTTTAGAAGCCTGTTTGTTTTTAGAGTTATTATTTTGATATTCAGGAAGGTGTCTACACTTTTTCATTTTGCACTTAGAAATAACAAAGTCAATTGGCAATTTTGAAATCCCAAGAGTTCCAGCATATCATGCTTTAATAAGTGCCTTGGTGCTATGGATCTGTAACACTGGGTACATATTAAACTAGCCTGGTGCTAGTCTGCTCATAGAGGCTCACCAAGGTGTCATTGTTGGCAGCATCATATAAAGACAACCGAACAGTGCAAGCTGAAGTACCTGAGCTTCAATACTGAGTTCTCTTTTCAGAGTTAACTAGTCAACCTTTACGTTGGATCACTTCCTAGTCAGTGGCAGTAATAATTTTTAATAGCTACTTTTCCTGTGATTTTGTCACTTGTCTTCCAAACACATATTCAGTGGTTTATAATGACCTGATGTCTGATTTGAAAATAGAATGCAAGAGGCACTGTTCCTGGTTAGTTGAAGAGTTCTCATTCCTCCGCTTCTGATTCATTTGAAGTTTGTTCTAATCAATTGCCTTCTCCTGGAATAAGCTTATTGCTTGTAGGACTGTCTTCTAGAATGTCAGTAGTAGAATAGTCCCAAGATATATAGTAAGTATCTAAGCATTCTAGAATAGCATTACATTTACTTCCTATTACAATACTGTTGTCTCTATCCAGTCAGAAGGGTGACCATCCCCAGAAAACATACATGTGAAAGCAAGAAGCTGTAAACTGTCACAGAAACTAAGGGAGGAAGTTACCCTGTTGTTAGGGTAAGATGTTTCTGAATGCAAAATATCCCAGAATTGGAGTGAGTGTTGTGTGAATGGGAATCACTGTCATTCTGGCCAAAGAAATGGTGAAACAGACTGTGTGTGACCTACTTCCATTGTTCCCAGTGTGCTACCTGGAAGCTGGAGGAGGAATAGTTTTTAGTCTTCTCTCTCCAAGTAGTCCTAGCAAAACCGAATGAGTTTTTGCTAGGTAGATGCTTTAAAAGAGCACTTAAGGCATCATTTGACCTTGATTTTCCCAGATAGTTCATCATTTTTGGCCCCAAGAGTGCTAGTTGGTTGTATGAGGAGAAAAAAAAAAAAAAGAAAGAAAGAAAAGGAAGAAAGAAAAAGAAAAGCTATATGGCTAGATGGGAATCACTCCCAAAAGCAGGGCAACTAAGTATGGCTGTGTGGTCAGAGCACTGCGCAAGGCAGCCGGTCTAACGAGCGAAGGAAGAGTGGCCCAAGTCCAAGCCAGCCAAGAGGAAGGAAGCCTTTCTGTAATGTGCCCATTAAATAATTCATCATTCACATGAAGGCACTACCTCTATAGACTAGCTATTGCCTTGCTCAGCCACTTTTAAACTCACGCTCATGGCTAACTCTACAACTTAAAGAAAAATGGGTAACTAGGTGATTTGTGTGTGCGCTTATGGAGAGATATGTCTGTTCAGTTAAGATCTCCTGCTTTATAGACTGCATGCTTTCTTCTACAAAATATGGTTCAGATGTTACAAAGCAAGATTTTCACCTTGAAACTTTCCAGATAAATCATTGAGATTTCCTAAGGGAGATACTATTTGAGTTAGGCTCACAGAGCCTCTCTCTTCCAAGGCTGTCCTGTCTCCAGGTTCACATGCCCGGTGTTGCCAACTGACTGTATATGTGACATCGTACTGGATTTCAGGGCCGTATGTGGTCTTGCCCTCGAGTTCATCCTGCAGCGGTATTTGGCTAGATTAGATGCTGCCAAATAACTTGGTATTGTGTAGTTCCTCCTTTCCCGCCTGGCTGCAACTTGTCCTGTAGTCTCCAAACGAACATCTGGCAGCTCTGCATGTATTTAGCAACTTGCAGATTTCTCTCTCTGCATTGATTCACACGAGAGCTTAAAACTAAACAAGACAACAAAATTCCCAGCAGTCATTTATCAAACATTGAATACCAACTCCATATAAGACCCTGAGCCAGTTTTGGGATACCATATAAAACATATGATACTGTTCAAACTTTTCATGAAAGCAATTTGTAAAAAAAGTCCGTAGTTCCACATGGTTCCACCTCAGATTATAAGCCTGGAGGTAGGAGACCGAGACCCTCCATTTACGAAATATGTTACCTTGACTAAGTATCTTAACATCCTCCTTTCTTTTTAATAAAAGGAAGAAGTGGTGTGGATATATCTGAGGTCCTTGTTTCAGGACCTTACAGTTCTGAACTGACCATTCATGAAGAAGTATTTTATCACCAAACAAGCCAGTTCAGAGATACAGAGAAGATAAATGGTTAGTGATTTAAAGCTTGGCAGTGATTTCGGAGGGTAGGGCAAAGTCCTTAAAATTATGTCAGTTCTGCAGAGGTGAAAAACAAATGTGTGCCACTGCATCAGAAACTATCATTATTAAGGCTTTATTTAGTAATCGTTTGTAAAATCTGGAAGGTTTAGCGTGTATACCATTTTCCTTAAGAGTTTAGCATTGAGAATATTATTATATGGTGATTAATCATTTTTTTCTTTTGGAAAGGTTTTTGCTTTAGGGTGCGTGTGCTCGCCAGAAAGACAGAGAGAGACAGAGAGACAGAAAGCGAGAAATCGCCCCCAGGGTCATAGCCATGCCACAATCCCTTCTCCTCCGTTCTCCTCTTGGGACCTTGGGCATATACACACACGTGCCCGGCATGAGTATAAGCCACTGGGTCCGGGACTTGAATTACGGTCGACTAACATGAGAGTCCAGCAACATAGCCATTACACCAACTGCTGGTCCCATGATTAACAATTTTTCATGCACTTTCATATACATTTTCTGATCTGATGTGCACAAGAATCTAATAAAGTAGGTTGTATTATTTTTCATCTGCTTTTTTTGGAAATTAAGGCTTAGAGAGTTTTAAATGACTAACTGAAGACCACCAGCTAATAAGAAACTGAGCTAGAATTTCAGCCTAGGTTTATCCAGTTGCTATTTCTGTATCATTTCCAAACTGACTTTCCATGGACAGTGAATCAAAGAGGGGGTAATTCTGGAGAGAAAAAGAAATGCTACCATGATAACCGGAAGCAGACAGGCAGAATTTGTGTGGAAATAGCTGCCTGGGGTATGGGCCCCTTTCACAGTTGTTCTTCATTGCAACAAAGCTAAAGTGGGCAAAACTGCAGTCTTATCATTCATTGAGGCATGCAACCATGTGCACCTAGAGGGAAGAAAAGGGGTCAGACGGACCATAGCAGTAAAACTCGACACCGAGAGGCAGATCTACATGGGAAGCTTGCTTATTTACGTCTGGAGAGCTCCCTGAATATGCTAGACGTGTGTGGTCATGATTTAAGCTGAGTAAGACTGGGTGGAGGAGGGACTGAGGCATTGGGACCCTGTCAGGGTGTTGTAGCTCTGTTTCTTTTTCAGTTTCTCTCTCTCTCTCTCTCTCTCTCTCTCACACACACGCACACACACACACACTCATGAAGTAAATTCAGTAGAAAATTATTTTGAAAAAGGCAGAAAAGTGCAATGGAAGAGTCATTTTGATACCCCCACTCCCACTCTCTAACTAGCATTACCTTCCAATGGAGGAGAGAACGTTTTTCCTGTGCTTGAGCTGTGACTGATGTGTCATCCTGGACATTCCAGCTATGGTAGCTGCTGTGACTAGGGAGAGAGCATAGATTCCTTTGTGGCTGCTCTGGGAATTTCTTATAAGATTGTGCTAAAAGCAGTTAGGGTCAGATGGTTCCATAGGGTAAATGTGCTTACCAGAGGGAGACAAAAAGACAGAGAGAGTGAGAAATCACCTCCCAGGGGGATAACTATGCTGCAATCCCTTCTCCTCCATTTTCCTTTCAGGATTTTAGGCCTGCATGCACACGCATCTGGCATGATTTTCAAGCTGCCAGGTCCAGGACTCAAACTGTGGTTGGCCATGAGAGAACCCAGCACCTTAACCACCTTATCACCTGCTGGCCCCAAAGGGGCACTTCTAACAGTTCTACCACTGACAAGGCCCTGTAGGGAGCTTCAGGACTATGTGGCCTGAGTTTTGTTTTTTTTTTTTTTTTAGCCTTGCTGTGGTATGTTCTTCCTTAGGTCCCAGTGCAATGGTTACATATGAATGAAACCTGATGTCCTAAAGTGACTTTCTTTATGACCCACACATAGCATTAGTCTAGTCACTTGACAGACAAGGCAGGTGATCCAGAAAAAAGAGGTTGCCGCGGTGGTTCCCACATCTGGAACATTAGAGCCATCTGGAGCCCATTTACAATCCCAGTGCCCAAGTGATACCCATACAAACTAAATCACAATGTCTGGGGTGAGACCCAGGCACTGCCAGTTTTTAAAATTCCCACCCCACCCCAGCTGATTCCAACGTGCAATAATTTGAAATTAATAGGTTAATGATTTGTCTAAAATCACACAACTCAGCACAGGAAAGCACTATGATCCAACTCCACTGTTTTAGCCAAAATTGACCCTAGTCTCAAGACAAAATTTTGACAAATGAAGGATGAGCAGATACAATAGAACAGCTGCCATAATGACGCTGTGCCTGACATTGCTGTCTGTTATTTTAATCTTCCACAACCACCCTCCAAGGGGAATGTGTTACCTCCAGCTCACTATGAATGGGAATGTGTTTTCATTTCATCTGTGAGCCCTGGCGAAGTGTGGAGGGGCGCCCTCGGATGGCTGCAGTGGGGACTGCAGTGGTGCTCACTGCTCCATTAGGCAAGTGTTTATGGAGGGTCCCCTGTGGGCCAGGCATTGTCCTAAGCTCTGTGGATGAAATACTGTTGAAAAAGATACAGAAGGGCTCTGCCTTCCCAGAGCTTATCTGTGAATGAAGGACCCAAAGACAACTCAGCAATTACACAATTTCAGGGTTAAGGCTGTGATGGAAATGTGTTTTATTCATTTTCCCTGGGCCTTGTGTATTCAAGAGGATTTGCGGTAACAAAAACACACATAATGAAGTTGTTAGCATAAAAATAAGAAACAGAAATGAAGACTAGGGAATATATAATAGTTGGCTATGTTTAAAAAAATTTAAAAAAAGAAGAATTCATAGTTATGCAAGTCCTGAGGATCTACTTGGGCTGAACTTCAGGTTTGGCATGAAGTATCCTGGCAGACAAGGGAAATGTGGTTAGTTACAAAGGTCTTATTGGCAGAAAGAAGAAAGAATACCAGTTTCTCAGGGAAGGAAAGGCTTTCCTAACACGTGTCTCTTGAGCTTCATATGGGAATATTTGTATAGTGGAGCCAGCCTGTGGCCTGATGGTTAAGGCAGCTAGATCCCACACGAACATCTGTGTGGTTCGAGTCTCAGGCCTGGTAATTTGAGAAACATACCTAGTGTGGGTGCATGCATGCCCAAAATCCCAAAAGGAGGAAGAAATAGGGGATTGTGTAGTAACCATGCCCCATGGGGATATGGTACTTTTCTCTCTCTCTCTGTCTCTGTTGAACACACATACCCTCTGGCAAAAAAATTTTTAAATTCCTATAGTGACTATAAAAACATATTACACAAGACAGGTGCTTTTGAGCACCCTGAAATATAAAAGTATAAAACTATAATGCAATTTAATAAACCAGTTTTTCTCAGGAGTAGGTGGTCTGAAGTAGTTGATTAGGACCAAACATAAACCACACGAATCTATGGCTAGAAACTAGAACACCTGGGGAATGGAGCAACTGGGCACCCTCCAACAGTCTTTGTAAACACGCTTTTTCTCTGCTGAGATTGTGAAAAGGCTGGTGGTTCTATGTTCTACCTTCCGGCACAGGGCTGAAGGGTAAACAGTCTATGTGTGGACAATGTAATGATTTGTACCAGGGGTCAGCAAGTATTTTCTGTAAAGGGCTAGATAGTAAATATTTTAGACCTTATGAACTGGGTCATCACAACCACTCATCTCTGCCAGTACAGCACAGAAGCAACCAGACACACAAGAGGGCAGGCATGGCTGCGTCCCAGTGTAACCTGACTCAGAAAAACAGGCAGCAGGTCCAATTTTTGCCCATAGGCTGTATACTGCCAACCCCTGGTGCGACCTAAGAAATAAAGGCAAAGGGTATTATTGGTGTTCTTTTGTTGAAATTCAGGAACAATGAAAAACTTGCAGGTCTCGGTCAGTGGGAACTTGGGGCTCCCAGTTTAATGGATAGTAGGTGGTGATACATGTGTGTGGTGTTATTTTAGACAGGATCTCTCCGCATCGTGAGCCCCCTACCTCAGCCTCCCCAGTAACTGGGACTACAGGTGCATTCCACTGCATCTACCTTTGGTGATGACACATGCTAGAAAGAACGTGGCTTATGTTTTGGTTACAAATTCATTAAGTTCACTCAAGGAATGTGCAGATCCTGGCTATCCAGTACAACTATTCACAAATCACGGTGACATGCAATGGAGTGCTGGGGTAATTGTAGCACAGAACTGGCAGGGTCTAAAATCTCTTTCATTCCATCCGGAGCACATAAACTGTGACGTTCCTCATCTGAAAAGCTCTTGTACAGCAGTATGGAGTCTCAATTAAGATCTCATGGTCAGTTTCCTAGGAGAAAGAGATGTTAGACGTTCCAGTAGGCTGATAAATGTTGTTCACATCTTATCTTTTCAAGTGCAAGACTATTCCAGGCTACCAGACATAGAATCTAACAGTCTTCTATGAGAGCAGCATATAAATAGGCAAGGATATTGTAGCTTCCCTCAGGGAAAAAAGAAAACATGATTTCCTTGTAAAAAGGCTTGGTTATGAGCAGATAACATATCAATGGTTTGTTACGACCTCAATTCTTTCTTTCTTTAAGAGAGATTTTTGCTATAGGGCGCGTGCATACGCTAGAGAGAGACCTAGAGAAACCCCTCCCTCCCCCCCGGAGGGATAGCCATGCCACAATCCCTTCTCCTCCATTCTTCTCTCAGAATCTTGGGCATGCACACACATGTGCCTAGTGTGAGTTTAAGTTGTCAGGTCTGGAACTCAATCTGTGGTCAACTCTGTGGGAGTCCATCAACATAACCATTATGCCATCTGCTGGTCCTGAACTCAATTCTTAAATGCCTTCCACTGGCCGTAAGTTAATTTGGGAGGTTAATTGTACAATAGGAGCTACTTTAAAGAGGTGAGTCTGGGGGAACCATCAGAAGTGGTAGCCCCATGAGATCATCATGGGATCTACAAGGAGGTCAGGGCCTCCGCCTTGTGGATAAGTTGTAGTCCTAATCCAGGAGTCACACACGCCCATGTCCATGCAGGGTGACAATGGAAATGGAGGCTTAAACATAAATAACAGTTTCAAAAGAACTTGTGAAAACATGGCCGTGAATACAATTTGTGGAACCTTTGGGGTTTTAGTGTCAACTTGAACACAATTTGGGGTACATAGCTTTCTGACAGCAGGTCCGTTTGTTCCATTTGGAATTTTGTAACTACTCACTCCCCCAGCAGCATAGTGTGATAAAGAAATCTGTGTTGGAACATGACCCTGACATTTGCTGAAAGTGGTCAAACATGGAAGATTTATTGCTGAGTGAAGCAAGCCAGGCTGTGAAAGATATTGTATGTATCCACTTAATATATACCAGCTATCCGGACTCTATGGTAGAGACTGAAATATTGGAGGGCATAAAAGCAGCAAAAATAGTTATGGACACTGAAGACAGTGTGGAGTGGGGAGGGGGAAGAAGGGAAGAGTACAGAGAAGGAAAGCAGGAGGAAAAAATAGGCATGACTTTTGTGGGACACAGAAATGGTTTATTACCTGTTGATGATAACATGTATAGTATTCTCAACTGGACTGGTCTAAGAAGTATTTCAAAACTCTCTTTACAGGCCAAATAATGTATAGTGATTGAATGTTTAAAAATAATATAATAATCTGAAAAAAATGAAAAACTATTTGCTGCTGCTGATGTGGATAGTAATATCTTGACTGATATGCATGGTAATTGTGCTGGAAAAAGAAATGTTATACACTGTAAAGATATTTGTGATTCAATGTAAAATGAAAAAAAAATAAACTAAAAAAAAAAAAAGAATGCTGTTTTGGGCCCAGCAGATGGCATAATGTTTACATTGCTGGACTCCCACATAGTCTTCTGCAGTTCAAGTCCTGGACCCGGTGGCTTAAAACTCACACCAGGCACCTGTGCGTGCATGCTCAAAATCCCAAGAGGAGAATGGAAGAGAAGGGATTGCAATGTGGCCATCCCCCCTGGGAGGGGGGTGATTCCTAGCTTTGTGTATCTCTGTCTCTCTCTCTCTCCAGTAAGTGTGCCCTGTAGCAAAAATTTAAAACAAAACAAAACACTGTGCTTGTTCGTTGCAATAAACTACTCCAGGCTTACAGAGGGTAAGCACCTTGCCTTTGTCTTCAAAGGATTTAGCCTGGTACCTAATGCATAGGGCCGCTCTAAAATGCTTGCCCATTGAATGAATTCTACATAATGCTATGCTGTTTGCAAAGCCAGTTGGGTAGTGTTTCATTGCTACCCTACAACGTAACCCAGTTGCTTTGCCAACAGGATGACTGGTTGTCAGTGAGGGAAATGGCTCCCTTTGTTACATAGCTTGTGACAGACATTGAACTTCCAAAAGAAACTAAGGCTTTTTTGTTGGGGATTGGACGAAGTATGCCTATAAAACATAAAAAGTAGAAAAACACTCAGATGGAATCAGATTGCCCCTGGAAGATATCACATGGGAGCGAGGGTAAGGAATTGGCAGTCAGATATATATGTAACTGATATGATGTCTTTTTAATAATGGCTTATTCTTAACAAGCAGGATTTGAAGCCAGGCATGTTTCAAGGATAAGTTAGGGAAAATGTCAGAGTTGCCTAAGACATCTACTTTTTTGGAAATAACAAGTTACCAGACATATGATTTTGGTCCCTCCTCTTCCTTCCCCTGGCTCCTGCCAGTGTGCTTCTTTACAACAATGATTTTATCAATTGAATTAGAACAAATTTCCTTCAGCAGAAGGCACAGTAAGATCTCATGGTCATAGTTTTAAAACATCCTTGTCTCTAATGAGAAGAGACACATCGAGTGGGGATGTTCTGAGCCAAGACAAACTAACACCAGGCAGCACTAGGAGCTGTGGCCAAGGCTCTGCTCCCAGCCCAGCCTGGTGGGCGGTCTCACAGGTAGGAAGGGAGCAGAGAGCCAAGACTATGGCCATGTGTAAGCTACCTTCAGAGCCTGGCTGACACCTCAGTCCTGAGTGCTTCATGGAAGGGTTTCATTGCTACCCTATGTAAGAATGAGGGAAAAAAACAAAGAGAAGGTGAACTTAAACCAGTCTGCAATCATGTGGGGCTAACCTAACGGAAGTGATTTGCCCTGCTGTAATAGATAAATTGCCTACCCTCGCTGATCCAGCAGGTTTTTAAGGGATGAACTTTGGCCCCACGGATATTCATTAAATATCATTCCATCCTTGTTATGTCCATTTCTTTTCTTTTCTTTTTTTCCTGATTCCCACATCACCAAATGAAGGGACCTTGACATCTGTCTGTGGTTTTGTTTCTAACCCTCCCCCAAACATTAACCACAAAGTAACTGAAATAGAATAAAGAGACAAATAGATGACCTTAAGTAGCTTCTATTGATAGATTCATCACATGGCCCTACTTGGGTGAAGATCCAGAGCCAATTACACATGGTTGTGACTCTGTTTTTAGATCAGAGAACCATGCTGACTTCCATAGAAGGTATTATTACTGTCTGTGTGTTCCTTTGTTCTCTGAGCTGCTGTGTACGTTCTTCATCTTAGGGCCTGAGGATTATTTTTTCGGATGCATCACGGCTCATCTTCCGGCTCAGTTCTTCTAGTGGAGTGAGGGCAACCATCAGACTGTATGCAGAGAGCTACGAGAGGGATCCCAGCGGTCACGACCAGGAGCCACAGGTACAAAAACAGAGCTGTGCTCTCAGGACTGTGTGTCTCATCGTGCCTGGAGAGCTTACCTACTATCTGTCTGTCTGTCTACCTACCTACCTACCTACCTATGTTTAGTTCATTTATTTCTTCCATAAGAGAGAGATACAGAGAGAGGGGCAGAAATACAGTAACCCTGAAAGGATTTTGATGCTGTAATATCCCTCTAGTTTCAGCCAGCTCTGGGTTATGGGTACACTTGTGTCCAGTGTACTCAGAGAGGTCTCTGGGTGTGAACTGGTAACCTTCCCATGTTGGTCTGCCCTTCAGAGTGTTGTATTTTACTGCTGTACCACTATCTAACTCTGGGGGGGCAAATTTAGAGAACTTCACTGCAGGCCTGTAGTGGGTGTGATTTTTCTTTCTGGGAAGGCACGTGATAGCTTCAGTTGAAAGGCAAGCGTAATGTAACTCATATAAGTTTAATTAATTCATTGCAGTATTTTAGAGAAAAATCACTCTCTAGCGTTTACAGTAACTTTAGATCAGCACTTCCCAAGCAATGTGTTTCTCATGACTGTTCTGTATTTTGTTAATTGGGATAACAGTAAGGAAGGACTTGTATGGATAACATAAGGAGATTTTGAGTTAGAGTCAAAGTGGTTAAACTCCTCAGAGCCTTGACTTTGTGCATGCAAATTGAAGATATCTAGTATTTGGAAATCTCTGGGCTGGATTACCTTGAGTTGCTAGTACAGTATAGACCCTGGGCTGGTCTTCCTCACTGAGCTCTCTGCAGAGTCCACCATGAGAGGAGGGGCTATGGCTGGCCTGAATTTTAAGTTAAGGGAGGACATTGATGAGGCAAGGCTAGGCTAGCCTGTGTTTGGCCAAGCCCCCTTGTGTTTTTAACAATGGAGTTAATTAAGAACTCACTTAGAACAATCATAAATAGCACAAACATGAACCTCATCACTCCCGTATTCATTAAAGCTTCACGCAACATGAATTAGTCCCAGAAAGAACACTTATGATTTGAGCTACACTGTTGGCTGCTCCTCTCTCCTTGGTCTTCACTTCCATCTGGGTATTGAAGCAGGGTCCTTGATGAGATGATTCTTTTAAGATGAAAACCTTCATTCTACCTGTGAGACTTCTTTTGTGGAAAAGTAGAGAAACAGAAAAATACATAACTGCTGCTCATTTTAGAGTTGTTCAGAATTTCAGGCTATAATTTTCTCTGGATGGAATAAAAAGACAAGGAAGGGCTTACTTTTTGTTGTTGTTCTTGTCAATAGTTTAGTGTTGTTTTCACAGTATCTTTCTTTGGAACGTCTCAGAGAACTTGCTAATAATAATCGTGCCATAGATCCTACACCTGACACAATAGTCACATCTGTCCGGAGTAAAATCATCCTGGATGGAGAAGCAGAGGCCTGGGAGACTGAGAGCTATTCTTGGGGCCGCTGGGAACGTGGGTGGGCAGGGCATGGGATCAATGCCAGTCCATGGACCATCGTCATGGGATCACAGGCTTTCTGAGCAGGGAATGGGCTTACTCTGCCGAAATCGTTTGGTAGGAGGACTCATTGCCTGAGATAGTACCGAACCATGCAAGAATTGGGAGGCTGACCCTCTCTTTCCAAATAAAATTCTCTTCTATGTGTTACTTTAGAAGGAGATTAAAGCAAGAGCCTGAAAGACCAGAACTACGTACAGGGTGAGGAATGATATTCCTGGCCGTACCAACTCTGACTCACTCTGACTCGGGGCTATTTTTTCTCAACATTCTTTTCCCTATTTGCACAGAATAAGTGGTTACGATATTTGCTTATTTTTATTTACCTTCTGCACTGGACTGAATCCAGGCCATTAGACATGTGTGAAAACAATCCTATGCACATATGAGTCTCTCTCTCTAAGGTGGTCCACATTTTTTAAAGATATCTTTGAAGCCAAAACAAAACAAACAAAACAAACAAACAAATAAAAACTCCTTTGCTTGCTTTTAGAAGGTCGTGTAAGTAAAAACATAAATGATGCTTATTCTAGTCCATTACTGCACATTTTTCATCCTGTTGGGTTAAAGAATTTGCTGATTCGAATTGTCTGGGAAATCTGATACTCTCTCTTTTTTTTTTTCCACAAGTAAGGGCTTTCCCAGACCAGGCTAGATGAGCCTGAGTATTTAGCATGTGATCAAGCTGAAACTTTTATAGTAAAATAGAACTCCTTATTAAAATACACCACTGGGACCAGCAGTTAGCGTAATGGCTAAGTCGCTGGACTCCCACGTAGTCGACCACGGTTCGAGTCCTGGACCCGGCGGCTTAAACTCACACCAGGCGTGTGTGTGTGCGTGCCCAAGATCCCAAGAGGAGAACGGGGGAGAAGGGATTGCGGCATGGCCATGCCCCCTGGGGGATGATTTCTCGCTTTCTGTCTTTCTGTCTTTCTCTGTCTGTCTGGTGAGCACACGCGCCCTGTAGCAAAAAACCTCTCTAAAAAAACAAAAAACAAACAAACAAACAAAAACACTACTGACTATTGACTCACCAACTTAGTATGTTTTCTGCTACTATAACAGAGTATCACAGATTGGGGAACTGATAAACAGAAGTTCATTTGGCTTATAGTTCTGGAGTCTGGGAAGTCCAAGAGTATGGCACCAGCATCTGGTGAAGGTCATCCCATGGAAAAGGACAAGCAAGGGTGAGCACGAGAGAGAGAGAGAGAGAGAGAGAGAGAGAGAGAGAGAGAAAGAATGTGAGAAAGCAAGCCACCAGGTTCAGGACTGAAGCTGAGGTCAGCCATGTGGAAGTTGAACACCTTAACTACCACGCCACCTATTGGCCCCAACAGAGCAAGGTTTATACTGATTGCCCCACAGAAGTACTCATAAGTATCCTAGTGATACTACTAGGAAAATGAGTGATATAATCTTCATGCATATGATTTCTACTCCCATATGTAGATTATGCTATTTATTTTAATTTGATGTAAAATAATTTGTTACCTATGTCAAAGTATTTTTTTTATTCTACCCACATGAGCCTGTGAGCTGGCAGTAAGGGGAGGACAGGCACGGAGAGGGCCTTGATGAGATGAGAAGGTACCTGCTCTGCCCTCGTTCTGTGTCCTTGGGGAATAAGGAAGGAAAGTATCCAAAGGCTGGATGCTGGAAGATTACATAGTTTTAAAAATATAAGATTGGTTTAATTTTACCGGCAATCAGTAGGTCTTCGGTGAGTCCTCAAGCCAGCTGGTAATAATTTGGAAAAAGAGGTGAGCCAGAAGTGTTTACATCCACAGGTAACCAGAAACAGTACAGTTGTTTCCATTTTCTTTCCCACCCAATTATGAGCAGGGCTGCTAAATTAAATTTGTGTTCCCCTTCTTCCCTTGTCCCTTTGACCTGTGGGTGGAGTAGTTAATGAACCACAGAAGATGCAAAAGGAAGAGGAAAAGGAAGGAGAAGTTTAGTTAAGGTTTGGGATAATCACCGGCTGATAATCAGCTGTGGCCAATTAGCCATAGGCCCTGCTACTTTCATTGAAGGGTCTCACCACACCCTGCGCTGGTGAGGAGGGAGTCTGATTTTCCTCACCGGTTCTTGAAATGTAAGAATTTATGTATGTATCTCTGATAAACAATACCTGGAAGACTTTAAGGACTAATATCTAAGCACCAAGAGTCCCTCTGTACTTAATTCATCCGTCAAAATAAAGGCCATCTATTTTGTTCTAACTGTTCTTATTATGACTCTATAATCTGGAATTTAGAGCCATTTCATTTTACATAGGGAGAACCTATTTATTATCATCTAAGCCAGAATATTTTTTTTTTTTTGGAGAGATTTTCACTGTAGTGCGCGTGTGCTCGCCAGACAGACAGAGAGAGACATAGAGACAGAAAGCAAGAAATCTCCCCCCAGGGGGGATGGTCACGCCGCAATCCCTTCTCCTCCATTCTCCTCTCGGATCTTGGGCACGCACACACACGCGCCCGGCGTGAGTTTTAAGCCACCGGGTCCGGGACACGAACCGCGGTCGACTACGTGGGAGTCCAGTGACATAACCATTATGCTAACTGCTGGTTCCCTAAGCCAGAATATTTTTTAATACAAAAAGTTTTAGTTTATTTTATTCATGATAAAGAACAAGAGTGTATGTACACAAGAGAGAGAGAGAAGCACCCTTGATAGGGTCCTGTCTTGCTACCACCTCCTTCCCCAGCCCTCTAGCCCATCAAGATCTTGAGTGTTCCTGCCATGTTTCAATTGACCTGGACTTGGCCAGGGATTCAAACTCACAGTCAGTCATGTGGCTTCCAGCATTGCAGTTCAAGATGCTTCTAATTGTGCCATGGAGCCTAGGCTGAAACCAGAATACGTTTTTTTTTTTTCTCTTTTTCTTTTTTCGGAGAGATTTTTGCCATAGGGCGTGTGTGCTTGCCAGAAAGACAGAGACAGAAAGCAAGAAATCACCTGCTAGGGGGATGGCCATGCTGCAATCCCTTCTCCATTCTCCTCTCGGGATTTTGGGCATGCATGCACACACGCCTGGCATGAGTTTAAGCCACGGGGTCCCGGACTCGAACTGCTGTTGACTACATGGGAGTCCAGCGACATAGCCATTACGTCAACTGCTGGTCCCAAATCAGAACTTTGGAGAGTGAATGGGGACACTTAATAATCATATCAAGACTGTATCCAATATGCATGACTATTCTAGTTACACACTTTCATCTTATCTCAGAACTGCACATCTCTGAAGAGGTAGATTTTGACAGCCCTGGGGGTATAAGCCCAGTAGTAAGGAGGGAACATGCTGGGAGCAACAAGACCTAGATCAGTGTCTCTCAGCTCAGGCTGCACATTGGAAGCACTTGGGAGCTTGGTAAAAACACCCGTGCCTGGGCGCCACTCCCAGAGATTCTATTTTAATTGTTCTGGGGTGGGAAATACAATTTTGTTGAAGAAACCATTGATCCAGTCAGTCCATGGGTCCTGTAGTTTAAAAAGTATCCCTTGCCCTGCTTTACTTTCTCCATAGCATTTATGTATCTCTCACATATGCTTACTTGTGTATTTATTTATTTTATTGTCCATCTCCACCCAGAATGAAATCAACAGGAGGCTAGGACTTGGTCAGTTTGTTCACTGTGTCCCCAGTACACAGAATGACACCTGGTATATGGTGAATGTGTAATACAGTTTTACCAGATTAGTGACGTATTGCTGTTTACTTTGGGATAGCTCCGACCAATTACAATAACACAGGAAACTGAAATATTCCGTACCCAGTGTGAACCTTGGTCTCTCATCAGGTTTTCTCCTATCAGTTGAAGGTTTGAATAAAATAAGTTGGTGCTGCCCCTACAACCTTCCTTTTAGATACTTGAGGTACATCCACTATCTGATTCATGATTTCAATGGTCCCCTGCTTTTGCAGGCAAGGAAACTGAGTAAGAGAGCAGTTCAGACCCGTGGAGCAGGTAATTTCTGGATTGGAGATTCAAATTATTTGAAGATCTGATCTTTCTTATAACCAAACCCATATTGTTCCTGCTAATGCTTGAAGTCCAAGAGAGAAAATGTCCCCTTACCTGTGGTTGAGTCCAAGGGTCATCTGGTGCCTCCATATAGAATTATCATTGAGAGGTTTGTTCTTACACCAACCAGTTTTTGATTCTCTGACGCCAAGAGAGTGCCTGACAGTTCAATTAAATTCTGACCCTATCTGGAGTTAGCCCAGACCCCACAGGTTAAGGGCTCAGTCCCACAGTACTGCCCCTAATTCAGATGCCAATGCAAATGGGATGCTGTGCCCACCCTCCTTTCTGCCTGACAAACCAGAGGACATATTTTTCTATGCAAAAATGCATCATGACTTTTCTAATAACCAATACAAATTTGGGTGTTTCCACACTCCCTGTTTCAGATTTCGATAATTTACTAGAGCAACTTACAGACTTAGGGTTTATTATAAAGAGCGCACTCTGAACAGCCAAACAGAAGGATAGGTAGGGCAAGGTAAGGGGGAGGAAGTGAAGGGCTTTCATGCCTTCTCCCTGCACCCCACTCTCAGCACCTCCATGTGTTCACCAGTCAGGAAGCTCTCCAAACCCTGTTGTTTAGGGAGGTTTCATAATTTGAGTGTGACTGCTAAGTTTTTGGCTGTTGTTGATTGAACTCAATCTCCAGCCCTTCTCCTTTCACTGGAGGTCACAGGATAGGGCTGAAAGTTCCGACCCTCTAACCACCTGATTGGTTTCTCAGGCAGGCAGGCCCCAAACTGAAGCTATGCAAGGGATAGCCCGCCATTGGCATGGTCAGGTATGGTTAAAATATGATTAACAGAAGACACCCGTATCAGGAAAGGTTAAGGGTTTGAGGATCTCTGTGCCAGGAACTGGGGACAAAACCAAATATATTTTTTACTATTCCACACTCATGAAGTGGATACATGAATGCGTTAGAAATAACTGTTTTTCTCTCCCTTAATTTGAATTGAAAATGAATTAATTTTTAAAAATTATTGAAAGAATAATACTCTAAATCATACTGGTTATGTTTTATAGTTAATAAGGGATTTGGAATAATTGGTCAAGAACTTGGAGAATACAATTAGAAATTGAAGGGGGCTAGCCAGTGGCATGGTGCTTAAGGAGGCTGGATCTCACATGACTGGCTGTACAGTTTGAGTCCCAGATGGTGGCCAAGAAACTACACCTGGTGCATGTGCATGTATGCCCAAAATGCTAAGAGGAAGATAGATGAGAAGGGATTGCAGTGTGGCCATCTGCCCAGAGGGTGTTTTCTTACTTTCCTGTCTCTTCCTGTCTCTGTCTTTTTCTAGTGAATACATGTGTCATATAGCAAAAAATAAACACATAAAAAATAAAATAATAAAAAATTAGGAATTTAAATAATTGACAGAGTTATAAACAAAATGGAGTTAGTAAATGACACAGAAATGTTCATTCACTTAGCACATTCAATTTTCATGATGAGACAAAAATTTACATATACAAAAACACATGTGTGTGCATATACACATGAGAGCATTATTTAAGATACTAGATAAATATATATATAAAATATAAATAAATATATATCATAGATAAATGTATATCTAGATAAATATATACATAACATTATGTTATTATTTTAAAAGAAAATTTAGGCAGGGATATATTAATAGGCATATATGCAAGGGATAACATAAGGAGATGCTTCGTTTTTATTTTTTGCCTCAGAATGTAGTCTGTATTGGTACAGTTTGGTTACTGTGGTGGAGGATATGGAATGATGTGGGAAAAGTTTAGAAAATAAATACATGGTAAAAGGGGTGGGATATAGCTCTGAGGCTGAATTAAGGAGCTGGCTCATTTTGCTTGGAAGAGAAGCATGGATTTCCAGATTTAAAGAACAATATGAGGCAGACAATGATGGCCAGCTGTTCTCCATAACTGACAAGTATGTAATTTGAGGAAATAAACTCAAGCTGAACTGGAAGGGATTCAGGTTGACTGTTGGAATAATCTCTCAATTATTGAAGAAATATTGGAAATAGTGAAGGCTCCTAACCAATTAGAATGACCAGTTCATGCTCTTCTAGAAGTCTCTATGACCACATGGGTTCACATAATTTTCAAATATGGGCAAAGGTGGAAAGGACTGAAAAGATAATGTCTCAAGTATTTTTTAGCCTTAGTGTTTTAGTTCTGCGATGATAATTTTTTACTTAAGAAAGAGAAAAGAAACAAGTCTGATCAGGTGGGTGAGATTTCCCTCTAGTGGTGTAGAAAGGAATTTGTAGTACAACTGCCTTTCACCACTAGGAGTGGAATTCAACTTGGGAAAGAAGCAGAGATGTTTAGATTTTCTTGTATTTCTACTCATTGAGGCGAATTATCTCCTGGAAGAGAAAACTCTAGGTCTATGGCTTTTTGTTTTTGTTTGTTTGTTCATTTTTTATGTTGCCAGAGGGTATGTGCCAGAGAGAGAGAGAGAGAGAGAGGGCACAAATGAGCACAAGCACCCCCGGTGGGGCATAGCCACATGGTAAACCTTTTTTTCCATTTCTCCATTCTGTCAGGATTTTGGTCACGTGTATGCGCCTGGTTTTTCAGGCTTCCAGGACCAGGATTCCAACGACAGTCATCCTTGTGGGATCCAGCTCCCAATTCTCAGTGCTTAATCATTGTATTATAGTCCTTTTTGTTGCGTAGATATTGAAATCTGGATTCACACTTTGCCATTACTATGCATCGTTTTCCCTGGGGCTAAGAATACCCAGGATGTTTGACCAAGTGATGGCAGGTGAAGAACTCCCTTGGACTGGAACTTTGACAAATGTTTTCCAGAGCTAGTGCCTCTCACAGACAGGGCTGTTCAGTTTTATAATGATGGGTCTCAGTTAGAGGATGATAAAACTGGACAGCTCTGTCTGTGAGAGGCACTAGTTCTAGAGGCTGTGATCAAAACTCCCTTCAAGACACTGAGTATGCCATTGTACTAAGACTAGGGAAAAAAAAAAAAGAGTGTGACGTCACTCTAAACCCTCGTTTCCATCCCATAGAGCCCACCTCCAATCGCCCTTTATGGTAGTATATACAGTAGAGACCCTTGTTCCAAATCTTCTAAGACTATCTTAGCACTGTCAGCTTAGCCTAAGAACATAGCAGTCTATGAACAGAAAACTGATTGAAGAGTTAAAAGTTATGTTTTGACCCTGGCTTTGGGGCAAGTTTAGATTATACTTTAGAGAGCCTTAAACTCTAGCCACTGGTCCAGTAACCTAGTAGTTAGGGGAGCTAGATCTCACATGGCTGACTGGTTTGAATCTAGGCCCTAAGCTGGAAAAGCATACCAGGTATATATGCATGTGTTCCCAGCATCCCAATAGGATGCAGAAATGGAGGAGAAGGAATTATGATGTGACCCTGCCCATTGGGAGGTGCTTCCACCCTCCCCCTGCCACCTCTCTCTGGTGAGTGCATGTGCTCTCTGGAAATTCAAAAAAAAAAAAAAAAAAGAGGGAAATTCTAAAACTCTGAAAAAATTATATTTTTCCTTCTCACTGTAGTTGTTCAAACAAAATTAACTTTAAAGATATATGTAATGAACTATAACAGAAGTTTTATTTGTTTCCCTTTTGATGTTATTCTGATCTTCTCTACAATATTAAATAGGTCAACTTCTTACCAAAATACTTTTTTTTTTTTTTTTTTTTTAATTTTGATTCCCCTGCTTTGCTACATCGGAGTGCATGCTTAACCAGCTACTGGTTAACACAGTGCTGTTTATGCCCACAAATCACCGAGTCTTGCTGGATCTTGTTTACTCAGCCTGAAAGGGAGCATGAATGAATTCACCTTGGTCACACAAGTACAGAGGGTCACTGGTCATAACTCCTCTTGCCAGATGAATGGGTTTGACAAGCTGTGCCCAGCACAATCTGGCTTTCCCAGCATCCTCTTTGTTCCAGCCAGATGCATAGCACCACCAATTTTCTGTGCCTTTCAGCAGAAAGCTATGCAAGTCTCATGGGCTGGTGGCAATTCAGGCTTTCTTTGAAGAGATACCCTTCTTCGGTGGATAGTAAATTATTTGCATTTGCTCATAAATAAGAGTATCTTGGCAAATGAATAATGATGGTGATCCTAGAGATGGGCTGTGACCTTCAGAAAAAAAGCTCAGGAGTATTTATTATATGCAGCCCACCAGACTTGGAAGAGGCATTGCCTGGGCTTCATTTGCATAGGAAATACAGGATCCAGGCTGTCCAGGGTGGAATGTGCCAGTTTTAGTTCTCCTGTCTACTCTTGCTGATTTTAAATTTGGCACCCTAAGCTCAGGAGGAGAACTCCTGTTCAGAATGCAGGTGACGGTTACCCCATACCTTGTTTTTGCCTCCCAGTAACGCAGAGAGTGGTGACAAACTCCAGGAGAGCAGCATTTCTATGCCAGAGTGCTTAGGCCTTGGGTGGGAGGGAAAGCAATTAAGGTTATATAAAATTCCTGTTTTATGATCCTTTTTTTGGTGGCGTTTTTATTGGTAGAAGACCTTATGCAAGGTGCTGCTTGGTAAGTTGGAGCGAGCCTGTGCACTCTGTGATGTGGAGACGGAAGGTAGAGGAGAGGTCTGAGAAGTTTCATGATGACTCAGATGTGGTGAGGCCAAGATGGCCATTAAAAAGATAGCCAGAGGACCAGCAGACAGTGTAATGGTTATGTCACTGAACTCCCTTGTAGTCGACCGTGGTTCGAGTCCCAGACCTGGCGGCTTAAAATTCATGCTGAGCACATGTGCATGTGTGCCCAAGATCCCCAGAGGAGAATGGAGGAGAAGGGATTGAGGTGTGGTCATCTCAGTGAGTGCACACACCCTGTAGCAAAACTCTCTCTCTCTAAAAAAAAAGAGCCAGTTACTGGGACCAGCAGTTAGCGTAATGGCTATGTAGCTGGACACTCATGTAGTCAACCGTGGTTCGCATCCCGGACCCGGTGGCTTAAAACTCACGCTGGATGCATGTGCGTGCGTGCCCAAGATCCCGAGAGGAGAATGGAGGAGAAGGGATTGCATGGCCATCCCCCCCGGGGGGTAATTTCTCGCTTTCTGTCTCTCTGTCTCTCTGTCTGGTGAGCGCACGTGCCCTATAGCAAAAACTTCTCCAGAAAAAACAGCTAGTCCCCATGGATGTACTGCCCTTATAAAAAAAACTTCCCCAAAAAAAAAAAAAAAAAAAAAAAAAAAGAGCCAGTTACTCAGTTCCAGAGAGAAAGGGGTACACATGCTGTACTAGGGTAGGGCTAAACAGAAAAAGCACCAGGGCAGATTATTTGCATTTGCCCATAAATAAGAGTATCTTGGCAAATGGATAATGATGGTGAGGTGGGATGGGCAAGGGGAATATGAGGGCAAGAGCCTTTTTTTGGGGGACTGGGGGGGTGGGGAGAGACAGGAAATGCAGGGGAAGCAAATGCAGGTTTAGGGCTGGCTACTTTGAATACTTTACACAGGCTCATGGGCACAGGGCCGTCCCTAATTGCCTGGTGCCTGATCCTGGGGTGATGTAGAAAACTGTTAGCCCAGATTAAGGGCCCACTGAATCTTGGATTAAAAACAAGTTGTTGGTTTGCATATGAAAGGCACTCTTCAGGGCGAGCTGTTTGCTGGTTTTGAGAATTAGCTAACCTTGCCTGGGAGGGGCTGCCCTTCCAGTGCCAGCAAAGCCCCAAATTTCAAACCATAGGAATTAGAATGCTTGAGGACAAGATGAAACTACTGTTCATTTTTACGGTGGCTTAAAATTACTTAGGGCCAATCACACAAGATTTCTTTCTTTCTTTCTTTCTTTCTTTCTTTCTTTCTTTCTTTCTTTCTTTCTTTCTTTCTTTCTTTCTTTCTTTCAAAGAGGGAGTCTTTTTGGCCATAGGACATGTGTGCTTGTCAGAGAGAGAGAGAGAGAAAGAGACAGAGAACAACAAATCACTCCCTGGGGGAATGGTCACATTGCAATCTCTTCTCCTCCATTCTCCTCTCAGGATTTTGGGCATGTATGTACACGAGCCAGTTGTGAGTTTCAAGCTGCAGGATCTGGGACTCAAACTGCACTTGGACATGTTAGAGTCTAGCACCTTAACCACTACCACATCTGCTGGTTCTTTGCTTTTTCTTATAACATCAAGGCTAGGTGGCCCCCAGTTTAGAAATTGGACTTTGGAATCAGATATCTTTGGTTTTGAGCCCTTGTTCTGCCATTTTCTAGCTCTCTGATTCATGGGCAATTTAATTTCTCTAAACTTCAATAACTCTGGAAGTCAAATGGAGATAATTTTTTTTGAGAGGTTTTTGCTATAGGGCGCGTGCACTCGCCAGACAGAGAGAGAGAGAGACAGAGAGATAGAAAGTAAGAAATCACCCCCCAGGGGGGGTGGCCATGCCACAATCCCCTCTCTTCCATTCTCCTCTTGGGATCTTGGGCATGCATGCACATGTGCCCGGTGTGAGTTTAAGGCACCGGGTCCGGGACTTGAACCGCAGTTGACTACGCGGGAGTCTAGCGACATAGCCATTATGCTAACTGCTGGTCCCAAGATAAAATATTTTTATATTATAGGATTCTTGTAGTAGCTAAATCACATAATTTATAAAAGTTTTGCACAATACCTGGTGCAGGAATAAATGCTCAACAAATGTTTTCATTAACATTATTGTTCCTACTGTTGTGTGTGTATGTGTCCACACATTTAGTTTTATTGTTAACAAAGTGAGTTGTTCACTTTTAACATTTAAAACTGAACATCATCTTTCCTTTCTAGTGAAACAAGTAGAAAACTTAAAAATAAACATGAACAAAGTTACAATAGAGAATGTCTATTCCAAGTAAGTGTCTATAGGTTCTGTTGATTCTCCCACCCAGTGGCAGGGCTCAAGTCTTCATTAGGAGAGAAATTTATTTTGAAAAGTGTCATCTTAAATTGCATGGGTGTCTGTTAAACAATTACAATTAAACATGCCAAAGGAGAAGCCATGTTGCCAAGATACCTGCTTAACCTGCCTAAACATCTCAACTCCACCCTTTGCTGGCCTCCTGTAACCCCATATTTCTTTCTTCTTCTTCTTCTTTTTTTTTTTGGACAGATTTTTTTGCTATAAGGCGTGTGTGCTCGCTCACTTACCAGAAAGACAGAAAGAGACAGAAAATGAGAAATCACCCCCCGGGGGGATGACTATACCACAATCCCTTCTCCTCCATTCTCCTCTCGGAATCTTGGGTACACATGCACATGCGCCTGGCGTGAGTTTATGCCACTGGGTCTGGGACTTGAACCGCAGTTGGCTACATGGGAGTTCAGTGACATAGCCATTACGTAATGCTAACTGCTGCTCCCCTTCTTTTTTTTTTTTAAAGAAAGGTTGTTGTTATAGGGCACGTGTGCTTGCCAGAGAGACAGAGAGAGTCAGAGAGACAGAAAGTGAGAAATCACCCTACTGGGGGGATGGCCATGCCACAGTACCTTCTCCATTGTCCTCTTGAGATTTTGGACATGCACACATGTGCCTGGCATAAGTTTTAAGCTGCTGGGTCCATACTGACTGTCCATATTCACATAGAGACACAGTGTAATATCTGAAGAAATATACAGAGAAAGGAGGAAAAAAGCTAGAATTCGATGCACTAGTTAGTTGGGGGCCTAGCACCCTCCAACTTCCAGCAGAGTGAAGGGAGCAGAAAGGTTTTATTTTTTCTCACAGAGCACGGAGGTGTTGATTCCAAACAGCTTGTGTTGAGACAAAGGGATAAAAATGAATTTGAGATTCTTTTCCCTTTGTATTCTGCTCAAGGTTGTTCTCCCTTAAATAAGTTGAGAATCATGGTGTAGAGAAAAGAGACCTCAAGAACAGGGCAACTGAGCACAGGGGTAGGGGGGACGAAGACTGCAACTTGCTCCCTGGGACTGGAGACAAGTTTTAGAAAAGGAGGATTGGAATCCATCTGTGTTTCTGTCAGTCTTCTCCTTCATCCTCCTCTCCTGCCTCCATCATCATCTTCATCTTCTTCACTTTCATCTTCATCTCCTTCATCAATATTTTCCAATCTTCCTCCTTCTTCATCTTCTTCTCCTTCCCTTTCTTCATCATCTATTTTGGGAGCCGAGCAGTACTGTAATGGATCTGACCAAATGTCATCTTTGATGACCTCCCCTGGTCGTCTACACATGCATCAGAATGGAAAGTTCTCTGGTTCCTCATGCTGCCTCTTTCTGCTGGCTTCGTTCTGCCTTTGACTTGAACATCTCATCAGATCCTTTCCAGATTTCCATTTGATTTCAGTGGACTTTGAAGATGGATCACCATTCTCATTCAGATGAAATTCTTTGGAGAGAACTTTAAAGAGAGATTTTTGCTATAGGATGTTTGCACTTGCAAGAGAGAGAGAGAGAGAGAGACAAAGAAATCACCCCCCAGGGGGGATGGTCACACCACAGTCCCTTCTCCTCCATTCTACTCTTGGGATTTTGGTTATGCATGTACCTGCTCCCTGTGTGAGCCACTGAGTCCAGGACTTGAACTGCGGTCAACTACATGGGAGTCCAGTGACATAACCATTATGCCATCTGCTGGTCCCAGAACTTTTTTTTTTTTTTGAAGTAAGGATTTTCATTAAAATAAAAATCTATTCTGTAACATGATTTAAGATCTTCAAATTCTGTCACTTCTGCTCTGGTCAAATAAAGCAGGACCTCTTCATCCTCCTCCTCAAGCAGTGTAGACATTTATGGATGGTTGACAGAAGTTCTTACCCACAAATTTGGGATTTTGGCCATCAATTCTGACCCCTTCTGAAAAAAATGAGTGGTGATGTCTGTTATATTTCTGTTTTACTTTCAAAATCTCAGTGGTTTGTTCATTAAATCTATTTTATTTTGTACTTTACTGATATTTTCTATTGCTTCTTGTCGCTCTTTCTCTCCTGTGGGTGAGTCCAGAGAGGCTGATAACTCCTCCAGCCAAGAGGCAGGCGGCAGTTTCGGTTTCTTTGTCAGAGGTATGAGTGAAGACTGTCGCTTGTGGGCCATACTTCCAGGAAAGTCCAGGGTCCAGACTCAAAGACCTCCTTGCTCACCAGGAGGAAGCTCTGAGAATTCTAGAAGGTCATCGTTTTTTTATTAATAATAACATAGACCGGTTTCTGATCATGTGGGGGGATAAAAGATTCTCAGACTAGTTAACAACTTGTTTTTTGTTTTGTTTGTTTGTTTTTCCTATAGAATGCATATGCTCACCAGAGAGAGAGAGAGAGGGAAAGTGAGAAATCATCCCCCGAGAACAACATCCATGCTACAATCCCTTCTCTTAGGATTTGGGTTATGCACACACACAAGCCTGGCATGTATTTCAAGCTGTCAGGTCCAAGACTCAAACTGCACAGTTGCCCATGTTGGACCCAGCTGCCTTAACCACCACCTCATCTGGCTGACACAGCAATTTGTTTTATAATGTAATTAGCCTGCCTTGTCTTTTCCTTTCTCTTTTAACATCTCAGAAAGCCAATGGATTTAAGGGAGGATTCCCAAGAGAACTGACAACTTCTAAAAGCCTAGGTCTTATAAGAGAGCTTCCAGGGCCCTCGGGAGGTGGCATTCTATTAATAGATGTGCCATACTGTGTTCAAAAATGAAGTAGAGATTCTCCACCAGTCTCTCCATTCTCTCCTCCTCTGTCGTTCCTCTCATCTTTTAGAATCCTTACATCCATGGAATGTATGAGAAAGGACTGGCTGCCTTTCTGGCTGGGAGCAAGAGGTACTGAGTTCGGGTTGTTCAATGACCTTTTTAAATCCGAGATCATGTGCAAGCTGTTGGTTGCTCCAAGTTCATTTCCCAGGGAGGAAGGGCTTAAATATGAGCACCGGTGTGAGGGGAAGGGCCGGTTCATCAGAGAGAGGATTTCTGGTGTCACGGCTGCTGGCCATGAGGCACGTGCTGACTGGCCTCAGGTGTTAAACACAGACATGTTCTCCTGCAGCAGGGGTCATCAGGCTTTGTCTGTGAAGGCCCCAAGAGTAAATAGTTGAGGCTTCGCTACCTGTATTCAATTGCTGGGACTGATATAACTAAGTACTGTAGTCTTGGTGAATTAAACAAGAGAAACTGCCTGAGTTCTGGGGGTTAGAAGGCATCTGTGGACCAGCAGATGGCATAATGGTTACGTGGCTGGACTCTCTCAGAGTCAACCACAGTTCAAATCCCAGACCCAGCAGCTTAAAACCCACGCCGGTTATGTGTGCATGCATGCCTAAAATCCCGAGAGGAGACTGGAGGAGAAGAGATTACGGTGTTTCTCACTTTCTGTCTCTCTGTGTCTCCCCAGCGAGTCTCTCTTTTGCCATAGGGCAAAAACTTCTCTATAAGTAAGTAAGTAAGTAAATAAAAAGGCATCCATAGGGATAGTGCTCTCTGACGACCTGAAAACAAAGTCTGTTCCAGGCTGTTCCCCATGGCTTGAACATAGTTATCTCTTTTTTTTGTCTCCTCACACTCTTTTCTTTCTATGTGCCTCTTTGAGTCTGAATTTCCTCTTTTTATAGAGAAATTATACAATTGGATTAGGGCCTACCCCAGTGACCTCATTTTAACTTGATTGCTTCTGTAAGACCCTATGTCCAAATAGAGTCCCGTTCTGAGGTCCTGGCAGTCAGGACTTCAACCCCTGAATGGGTGGGACACAAGTCAGCTGGAGCGCTGGTCATCTAGTCTGGGAAGCAGCTTCTCATGGCCATTGGAGCTCAAAAGCAGCACAGACAATACGTCAATGATTTAGTGAGGCTCTAGGCTAAATTCCAATCAAGTTATATTTATGGGCACTGATACTTGCATTTCATCTTGTCTTAATTCATCATAAAATCTTCCAGACTTTTTTCCAACCATTTGAAAGCACCATCCTTAGTTCATGGTCTATCCTGAAGCCAGATGGTGCCCTAGGTTTTTGGCCTGAGCACTGTAATTTTTGACCCTTTCCTTATAGATTTCTGAATATGACACAGTGTGTACAGTTTCTGATTACATTCACTGAAGCATGAGTTTGGCTAAACAGTATTTTTTTTATTTTTTGAGAGGTTTTTACTATGGGATGCGTGTGGTCGCCAGAAAGACAGAAAGCAAGAAATCACCCCCCGGGGGATAGCCACACCGCAATCCCTTCTCCTCAATTCTCCTCTCGGGATCTTGGGCACACGCGCACATGTGCCCAAAAACTGTCTATTTTGTAAAAGGTAAAGTTATATTTGTATATGTGTGTGTGTGTGTGTGTGTGTTTATATGAAGGTTAATTTCAAAGTTTTAGAAAAAAGTATCAAATATCTCTGAGGATCTCTCAGATTGTCCTTCTAAGATGGAATTCCCTTGCTTTTGACTGCAGCTAAACACGAAAGGAAAATGTCGTAGAGTATGTTTGTATTCATGGAATTAAATTCCTTTTCCAGGTGTTTGGTTTCTTGTCAGAGAGGTCCATCTTTTTCTACTTACAGCAGCTGCTCACAGATGATTTTCAGATGAGCAGCACTAAGATGTCAGGAGGCGGGAAGAATGCTCGGACATAGGGATGAAGACAGCGAAGGAGAGAGGCCACATGGTGGTGCGGCGGTAGTGCGGTCACCTGGGGAACAGATCACATGGGAAGGTCCTGGGTTCACACCTGGGGACCGCCCTGTCCATGCTGGGTGCATGTTCTTACCCGTGATCTAGGCCGGCTGGGGCTGGGAGTGCATCTTGTTGGGGATGTTTGTTTCTCTGTGTCTCCTCCTGTCTCTTTCTCTCATATAAGAAATAAGTGAATAAACATTAAAAAGAAATAAAAGGAGAAGAAGAAAAGTCTGAACATGAGTTCTGGTGAACACTTAGCAACATGTGAGAAACAAACACATGCCAGCACATCAGTTGCCCAAAGTCAGGGGGTGTTTTGATGTATTCTGGTGTAAGCAGGGCTTCTCACAGTAGGGAACAAGGTACTTTGCATTTAAGATGCTCTAACTGTAACCCTCAAACCCATTGTCCAAACAAGCCCCCATATACCCTAGGAAATGACAAGTCCGTTGTTGCTTTCTGTTCTTGGTTTGCTTTTAGTTACTGTGGGGACTTTACAGTCAGGATGGTCAGTGTGGTGTCCAAAAACAGCTAAGGTTCCTTGATGATATACTTAGATTTTTCCAGCCCAGCTGCAGTGGCACTGGTGGTAGGACACAGCTGTGTGATACTTGAGCCAGATGGGAGGCCAGGGTCTGGATCACAGGTTTACGAGAATATGCTAGGCATACCTGTGTGACGCTGGCTGGCTGAGGGATTAGAAGGAGGAATCATGGCATGTGAGAGCCGGTCAAAAATACCTATCTCCCCCTACGCCAAACACATATACCTTATGAAAGAGATAAACATTCAAAATATTTTTCCAGCTATGTTTCTTCCACTGTCTTTGACTACATATATTGACTTCCTTTTTCTCTCTTTCTTTCTCTCTGCTTTTCTTTTTCTCTCTTTCTTCCTTCCTTCCTACCCTTCCCTTTCTCCTTCCCCTTCCTTTCCCTCCCTTCTTCTCTCCTTTCTTTCTTGCTTGCTCGCTCGCTCTCTCTCTCTTTCTCTCTCTCTCTGACAGGGTCTTATTGTCATGTTTCTCCTGCCTCAGCCTCCCAGCTGGGACTACAGACATATGCCATAACTTCCAGCTGTTTCAGACAGGGAGACTCCCTCTGTTGACCAGGCCAGCCTCAGGCTCAGCAATCCTCCTGACACAGCCTCCATATTCTCTGAAATTGTAGTTGTGCACCACCATGTCTGGTTCTTAGGTTGGACCAAAAATTGAACTTAGGCTTTGCATGTGGTCCTAGCTTGCAGAACACAATTCTTAGCCTCATGGCACCATGCTCGGCCAACTTTGTGGGTATTTCTATTTTGGTGAATCAAGCCTCTGATTCCAACTCTTAACTAATGTGGTATATTTCATATTAATATTATTCAGAATTTGCAGTAATTCACTTTTAATGGATAAAATTCAATAGCAACTTTAAATGCAGGTATGTTTTAGATGTTTCTGACTTTCAAAGAGTCATACGTGGACGGGCAGCCTCAACTTCTCTTGGTTGCTACTTCCATTTTTTTTTTTCAGTGATAATTTCTGATTTACATATAATTGCTATACATCTTTGTGGGGTACAGGATTTTTTTAAAAAACATGTGTAAGTGTATAATAATCCAATCAAGGACACATGCATTCTCATATCTGTTAGAAATACAGAATCTGTTAGATGTGCAGAATCTTGGGCCCCATCCCCGGGCTACTGAATCAGATTCTGCGTTTTAACAAGCTCCTCAGATGATTCGTGTGCGCATGAATGTTTGAAAAATCTTGCAATAGATGACCTGTGGAATCCTTATTTCCATCTCTGTTTCTCAGGACTGATTTTCCTCCTAGACGAGTCCCTCTAATGGAAATCCAACTGTTGGGTCATTGGGAAAGTCATGACACATTTTGCACAGAAAAACTTAGGAAAATACATCACGACTTTCCCAATGACCTAGTAGGATGCATTTTTAGGAGTAATTGGCCTCTGCGATTTCTTTCCCCTTTTAGAAAATTCTAAGAGGTATAGAAAATAACTCAGACAAAAGTTCCAAGAAGATCTCTTCCTGATTCTCAGGTCAATTAACAAAAAGATACAAGAAAATTCAGCTTTGCTTTACGGCTCCATAGAAACCCTCCCTTAGTATCAGCTCAGCCGCATCATACTGTTTTCTTCACACGATCACGCT
This sequence comes from Tupaia belangeri chinensis, assembly GCF_000334495.1. Classification (NCBI taxonomy): domain Eukaryota; kingdom Metazoa; phylum Chordata; class Mammalia; order Scandentia; family Tupaiidae; genus Tupaia; species Tupaia belangeri. The sequence continues at coordinate 6,451,370 of NW_006159849.1, forward strand.
AGCTGAGCTGACAGATTCAAAATAACCTGTGGATGAAGTAAAGAAAGTTTTAATTTGATTTTGCCAAGACATGAAACCTTGTTGGAATTGTGTAGACAGTCTAGCACAACTTAAATTACTAGGAAGGGGTCAATTATTTAAAACCCTTAAGGGTGATATGGCAGCTGAGTTTTAAAAGGCAAAAGCTATAACAGAACATGATCTTTTGTCAAAATTGCACTCATAAAATGTATATTAGTCATAAATTCCACTAATAGTCTTTATATTGCAGAGAAGAATCTCCTTTTGTGTAGAAGGCTCATTTCTATCTTTTTAGTTCCCGTGTTAATGACTTTTCTGCTATACGTCCTCTTTCATTAGGCTTGGGTGGCTCTCGTGACAGAGGGCCAGATTTACAATTTGCTTCTGCTACTCAACTCTGCTACTCAACTTTGGTCAATGTAGCAGTCCTCGCTAACTCCACTCAGTGTACAGTCCTTGCTAACTGCTTTAGAAACTGATAACACTCTTACAGAATGTGTTCCAAATGCTCTGATGTCTTGTCTGTTTTCAGCATTGTTTGTCCAACTGCAATCTGATTATATCCCCTCTGGCTGGATATATGGGGCCTCAGTGCACACAAACACAAAGGAAGGTCAGCTTTCCTGGGCTGACAGTGTCTTCCTGACGCAGAGATGTTGCTTCTGATTCATGTATCTTTGGGTATCTTTCAGTCCGACAGCTGACAGCACTCTGACATTTTTCATCTCTTTTTATCTTATCTTTATCAGAAAATAAAATATGAACTTCATTTTATGGGCAAAGAAGCTGAAGCCAGAGGGGTTGTTGTCTGTCTTCCAAAGGTCAAATGCCGGGGCTGGAATGCTAGTCCACTCACTTCACCCTACTCTTACAACAAACTAGACTTTCTGCTTCAAAATAATAATAATTACAACAACAGTAATAATAATGTCCATTTGCACTTACTAGGTTCTAGCCTGTATATGCACTGGGTAGAATGCTGCCTGCTTTGGGCGTGTTATATCTTATTCTAACCACAGTCCTGAGCTATAGGTACTTACGCTATCCACCCATGTTTTATAGCTGAGAAAACTTTGGCCTGTGAATAACCCACTGTTTCCAAGAGTATAGTTGGTATTAGAACCTAAACTCTGGCCCCTGAGCCCAAGGTCTTCACTAGGATGCTGTATTATGTGCTATAAAAAATGTGGAGATACCCACCCACCTATGAAAAATTAATTAGTGTAACCAGGATGCTCATATTCAGTCTAGTATGTAATTAGCGTACCCCAATCCATCCTACAAGAGTTTTCAGAGTTCTCCAGACCCATACTTCCAGACTAGTAGAAAGTCTGGTGTCTCTTTTTGACTGCCTACTTTTTATGTCCCAAATCTTTTCCAAAGGGCTAGCCTTGTCTTAGAAGGCTGTGTGCCCTGAAGTTGGACAGTATCACAATGTTACTTGTCATTGGTTATTTCAGGTGCGCTGAGGGGGGGCAGTTGTGGGAAGTGCAGAGACTGTTTTCTTTTCCCCCAGAGGAGCAATATCACCACCCTAGAATGGGCTTCACTGTGTGTGGGCCTGAGGGGACAGGGCTGGGTCTCCTCTATCTAGCCACCGTGGGCCCCTGGCTAGAACTTGGTAATTCCTCAAGGTGGGATGGAGAAGAGAGACTATATATTCTCAGGGCTCTACTCAGCCAGGAGTTCCCCCTGCCAGATGGGTCTGGAGCTTTAGTCTCTCTGGTCTTCCACTTCCTTCACAAAACTGCTTTTCAAGGCTCTGGTGTAATCCCAGGAGGGCTGGGCTGAGTAGACACAGTTCCTGGGTTACAGTTCTGTGCCTTAGTCATGGTCAGTTCAGTCCATGCTAAGAGTTTGCATCTGAGGAATAGGGATTAGGAAGGACTGCGGTCTCTTTATTCCCCAAAAGATTCCTGGGCTCCTTATGCAAATCTATCAACCCTCCCCAGCAGTCTTCAAGCCTCTCATAGTGAGAATCTCTATTTCAAAAAAAAAAAAGAGAAATTTTTAATTAGAACTTTCTAGAGTCCTGGATTTGAAGTGGCTCGTAGGAAAAATCATGATGCATTTTTGCGTAGAAAGACATTGAGAAGTACGTCATGACTTTTCTGACAACTCAGTACTTATCCAGGTAAAATTCATGCTCATTAATATCTAAATCATTTCACTGCTTTTACTGCATCGTGACTTGTCCAGGGACAGTAAATTTAGCTGCCCACCAACACAGACAATAAATCCTACGTTGAGACAAGTTTAAGACAACAGAGCATGATGGGAACTCTGGTAACATTCAGTTCTAATTATTGCATTGTTAATTTATGAGCCCAAGGTTGCCAGACTTTTCTGCTTTTAAAAAAAGCAAGATATCACGTGAAACAAGATTTTCACTTGAAATTTCATTTTTAAATATTAGTGAAAAATGATTAGAAAACAAAACAAACCCCGTCTCTGTGTGAAGGACTTCTAGCTTCTAGTAATGGTGGACTGGATATTTCGGACTAACTCTCTGAAAGGAAAAAAGCTGAAAGAAATATAGAGAAGCATCTTTTACAACGTATCGACAACAGAAGACCTACTAAGATAGTAGCGGGGCAGGAAGGAGGTAAGAGCTCACGGAAAGAGCCAGTGCTCTTTCTGTCCTGGGGGGTTAGCCTGCCTAGGAGAGGCAGTAAAGAACAGTTTAGATCAATGGTAGCTCTTGTGCAGACCAGGTGGCCTGGCTTGGTCTGAATTTGGTTACAGACCAAGTTCTCTACCTACACAGGCGTGACATACAGGTGGGAACGTTGGTCTATTCTGACCTACTTCTGCTGCTCAGAAAATGACTCAAGAGGCAGCTAAGGGGTCAGTCTGCATAGCAGATTCATGCGACTTAAGGACAAAAGCTCAGAGTTGAGGATCACCTAAGGCAGAGATCCTCACATAACAGCCCCTGCACTGGATTGTAAAGTCAAAGAGAACCATTCCAAAGGTACAGTACAGACTATAATCAGCCGGTTATAAATGCATGGCCCTGAACTATTCACTCCCTCAAAAGTCTCAAGAAGGAATGGAATGAAACTAACAATACCTAGGTCTCAAGTTATTCTTATAAGTAATTTTTCAAACAAAATGGTCAGCAAATAATAAAAACTTATAAGGCACTTGAAAAGACAAAGTAACAGGTACTAAATCAACGGAAACAATATATAACATGAAAGGACCCACGGAGACTAGAATTTGTTTAATATAGGCTATAGGAGAGTTATTTTCACTCTGTTCATGGAAAGAAAATACCAAATATAAAAATACTAGCAAATAGCAGAAGACTATAAAAATATAATACCACCTACCTCATAGGCTATTATAGAGATTAACTTAATATATGAATTTAGAGTAGTGCTTGATGCCTAGCAGGTCAGCTATTAAAAATTGCAGAAGAGGGGCTAGCAGGTAGCATCATGGTTGAGGTCTTGAATTCCCATATGGCTGACTGTGGTTCAAGTTCTGGACCTGGTAGCTTGCTTTCTCACTTTCCCTTTCTCTCTCTCTCTTTCTGTGTGCCTCTCTCTAGTCAAATTAAAATAAATGAATAAATTAATTAAAATAATTCTTTTTAAAAAATTGCAAAAGATGGGCCAGCAGGTGGCATGATGGTTAAGATGTGGACTCCCACATGGCCAACAACGGGTCAAATCCCAGACCTGGTGACAGGCTTCCTCTCTCTCTCTCTCTCTCTCTCTCTCTCTCTGTCTGGTGAGAAAATTAAATAATAATGATAAATAAATATAAATAAGTAATTATTTTTAAAAAATGTAAAAAAAGAGTCTAAACTTCAGAACTTCAGGCACAAACTGCAGATGAAGACAAGAGCAGGCATTTGCTCTTCCCAAAACTTTTGCAAGCGAGTTAATTCTGTCTTGCTGTGAGATAAATTCTATTGCCTGTAACCTAAACCCAGCCAGGAAACACAACCATTTTTTGCCTTTCAAGTCTGCTTAAGTAAGAGCAGGAGTGTATTTCGCATCCATGAGTATGAAATAAATAAATGCATATTTACTAGGATGAGATCTCTTGGCAACTCTCAGTGACAGCTATGAATGTGTGGCTTGGGGCTACTGCTAAAGTCAGGCTGTTTATTCACCTGCCTGCCTGGTAAGCACCCTGTCCTCAGCTCTCAGATGCAGGAAGAGAACACCCTGCTGTGTGATGACATGAGGAAGATCCCTTCTTCTATGCACATAAACACCAATTTGCAAGAACAGCTCTGAAATATGACTTAAGGGCAATTTAAGGGCAGACAGGATATAGCCTTCAGATCTCTATTCTAATTGCTGGCTGGGAATGAAAAGAGCCAGCCAAACCAAGTCTGTGTCTAAGAGTTGATTTTTATCCCTGCGAAATAGTCAGTGGAAATATTGTGATTTTAAACTAACTGAGAACATTTAATAATACTATTATTACCTACCATCGATTGGCGCTTAGTGCATTACGTGTATTTCTCATCTCATGTTTACAACAGTCCTTTGAAATAGAAAATATTATTAGTAACCCAATTTCAAAATATTAGGTACAGAGAGATTAAGAACCTAGCCTAGTTAATGATAAGAGATGTCAATAAACTGAGGCCCTGCTGATTCATGCATTCAGTCAATGTGCTATGTGGTCTCCCATATCATTTAGTCCTGAACATTTTTCTCCACCTAGTGAACAGTCAAGTGCAAGTCAGCCTAAAACACTGTTCAGTCTGTGTACCGTTTGCTCTCATCATCACCTACTGTTGATTAGCAAACTGCCTCCATACTTGGTGGCACACTACAGCAATAATTTCCACATGTTCATGGATCCTGTGGGCCAAGAATGTGGATGTGTCACATGGGATGACTTGTCCCACTCTGCTCCATGGTGTCTGGGGTCTCAGATGGGAAAGCTAGAGAGACTGGGAGTGACTCAAATGACTGAAGCTGGAATCTTCTGGAGACCTCTTCACACCCAAGCCTAGTGCCCTCTGGATTGAGGATAGTCAGATTTCCTAATGTACCTGCTCAGGGATCTCTCTCTCTCTCTTCATTCATCCATTCATCCATCTCCAGCTAAAATAAAAGATCAATCAAAGATTGTTGGGCCATCCATTTGCATATCCTGATCTAGCCTTGGGGGCTGTATTGGAGACACTAGGGTGTTAGCTGGATTCAACTACTGTTTGTAGGATAATAGCAAATGCTTACACACTGTGGGCCAGCACTGTTCTTTGTTAGCTCATTTAATTCTCACCAGTGTTCCATGAAATAACTGTTCCCCATTTTATGTAAGGAAAATGAAATCTCAGAAAAGTTAAGTAGCTCACCTAGATTGCATAGCTCATAAAGGATAGAGCCAGCCTTTGATCTAGGTAGTTTGGCTTAGAGTCCATGCCTTTAACCACTACACAGCTACTTCAGGATAAGGAGCACAGCACCTTTTAAGAATGGCTCTCAGATCTGAGTATGCATCAGTACCAACTTGGGAGCTTGTCAGAGCTACATTTTCCTGTCTGGTTCACAGATACAGTAAAACAGCATCTCTATGACTGGAACCTACAACCAGGTGGTTCTTACCTGACTCTCAGATAGCAGTCTGCTGATCGATCTTTGGAAGGTTTCTTTCTTTTATTTATTTATTTTTTTTAATGTTGTAACATTCACTTTATTGTTCTGAAATCTTTTTGAAACATTTAAAACAATTAATTAATTTACATTAATTCCCTGAGTATCATGATAGCATAAAAAATGTGATTTTCCCATCCAGAATATACTGCATAGTGGCTTAATCATGCATGTTATTGTCAATAATTTTCCATTTCCAGTTTCATATAAATGTGTATGTATGTGTATGTGTGTGTGTGTGTGTGTATGTGTATATATATATATATGTATATATATATATACATATATATATATATACACATATTCACACACACACACACATACACATACATACACATTTATATGAAACTGGAAATGGAAAATTATTGACAAAGGTAGCACCTAGTTGATCCCACAGAGCTTACTATGGTCATTAAATAGGTATTTTTGAATATATTTTTTAATTTCAATAAAAGCAGTTTTAACTTTAATAAATCATAGAAATGCTAAGAAACTGCTCAAAACGTAAAGCCAGGAAACACGTTAGGATTCTGTTCAAATAGTAGGTACATGAATGTATTGACAGCTCAAGAAAGGACAAAAACCCTTAAAACTGGAAAACAAAGCCTAGAAAAAAAATCAGCAATGTTTTAGTCAAAAGTCATAAAATTCTATTTCACCAGTTCAGTCTCATGTACTTTATCTTTTGTTGTGTTGTGGTTTGATCTTCCCGATTAAATTCTTGGATATAATATTCAAATCCAGACTTATCCCTACAATTATGTTGGCCATTTTCTTTTGTCTGTATTTAATTTTTCTGGCATAGCACTCCTTTGAGAACTTCTTGAAAATCCAATCTGGTGTTGCTAAATTCTTTTAGGTTTTGTTTATCTGAGAATGTTCTTGTCTTTTCTTCCTATATGAAGGACAATCTTGATGGGTCCAGTATTCTTGGTTGAAATTGCTTTTCTTTTAACACTTTGAATATATTTTCCCATTCTTTCCTTGCTTGCATTTTTTTCTGATGAGAGGTCCACTGTTAGCCTGATGGGATATCCTTTGTAGGTAACTTGCTGTTTTTCTCTTGCCAATCTTAGTATCTTGTCTTTGTCTGTGGTTTTGGTTAATTTGGCTATAATGTGTCTTGGAGAAGATCTTCTTGGGTTGATTCTATTTGGGGTCCTTTGTATTTCTTGGGACTGGATCTTGAGTATCTCTCTAGGATTGGAAAGTTTTCTTGTAGAATTTCATGGAATAGATTATGAATGCCCTTATGAGTCTCTTTGCCTTCTGGGATACCAATTATATGGATGTTTTGACATTTGATGGTATCCAGTGTTTCTCATATATTACTCTCATGTTTTGGGGCAATTTTCTTAGTCTTTGTGGTGGATTTTTCTAGACCAGTGATTTTTTATCTTCTACGTCTAAGATTCTATTTTCTGTATGATCTAGTCTGCTTTTAATACTTTCAAGGGAGATTTTGACTTCCTATATTATAGCCTTCCTCTCTAACAGGTCCATGTTGATGCTTTAACTTCATCTTGAAGGAGCAAGGCTTCCTGGGATCCATAAGCAGAAAGCCTAGCTACATCACATCATTGTTCAAACTATAGAAATCCAATTTTTTTAAAAGGCATTGCAGACTTTTAATCTAGATCTTGGCTTCAGGTGTCATTTAGGGAACAAAAGGAGAGAGGAGGAAAATGAAGACAGTCCTTTGAGCCACAAAAACTGGAGAAACAATGGTCTTTTAGTTTTTTAACCTCTAGTGTCAATCTTGTAGTTACATTTTTGCTTACAATTTTGTAAGCAGGGGATGCTGGTTTCCCTTTAAATTAGTATGTGTACTCCCACATGAAGGAGATTTTTTTGAAGTCTGTTGTGGATATATGCAATAAAGAGAAGTGTGAAGACATGATAGGGGTATTTGATGGGAATAGGGGTCCAAACTAATTAGTAATTCCCTGTTCTTTTTATAGTATCTTTGGAAGTGAAAGGTAGGGAAGAGAATATAAAGAGAAGAGAGGGGCTAGCCATGGTGACATGGTGGTAGCACAATGCTCTGCAATACTGGAGCCATATGAACATGGGGGTTTGGTTCCCTGGATGACCTATAAGTGGCAGACATGCATGCAAACCAGTAATTCTGACTGGTTGAGAAGGTGTGGGGAGAGGACCCCATGAGACCTTTTGGGTGCTTAATTTTCTCTCTCTCTCTCTCACTAAACTTTTTAAAAAGAAAAAGTGAAAAGAGAAAAAGAGAAACAGTGACCAGGGAAGCTGTTCTATGCAACTTAAACTGTAAACATGTTTGGGTTGGTTTGTATTTTTGTATTTATGAGACAGAGTAACGAAAGGGCTTAGAGCTTTGCAGCTGCACCTGCAAACACCAGCCCTCCTGTTTGCTCTCTTCCCTTCTCCACCCCCACACAATACATCCTCACGGGGAGCCAAGTGGAGCTCATGTGTGAATAAGTAGGGAAATTGGCTTCATGGCTCCTGGATTTTATTTTGGATTTGCAATCTGAATGCCATTTTCACCTTCTTAAGTCCCAAGTCAATTACCAAAGGGGACAGAATGGTGGAGAAGGAGGCCAAACCTACCTGGTCAATTTGGTTTCTGTGAAGCAGGTTACCACATGCTCAGACATTAGCTTATCTTTGCTGTGGTGAACCTCTTTAGGAATATTTCATCTACTTCTATCTCAAAATGTTTTTTTTTTTTTTCCTGCTTAGAGGGGAGATTTTTTGGAGGCCAAATTTGTTATATGACAAGATAGATAGACTCTCTTAGTGTTGAACTCTATTCAGATATAGCTGTAGTCATTTTTCATATTGCCTGCTTTGGCTAATTTTAGGTTCCTTTTAGATCGAGATAGCTAGGTAGATTTATGATGTGAAGTGGGGATTAAAGTTAGGACTATTTTAGGTATTGTAAAAAAGACTAACATATCTGTAGCATTTAGCATTTCAATTTTTTTATTAGCAAAATGTATTTTATATTTCTTTGTGTGATGATTTCTATGTTTCCCAAATGCATTTAAAACAGGTAGTCATCTTCATTACCTAGAATCTGGGCTACTGTAAACAGGCAGCATCTAGCTTATAGGAGACCTTTGTGCAAAGTGTCCTGAGCAGGAATGT
>NW_006159849.1:6460174-6468591 GCF_000334495.1 Tupaia belangeri chinensis
GAGGAGACTGGGGACAGTGTTGTTGTGTGAAGACAAAGGTGTCCTCCTCTGGGAAAGACTCCTGGCTTGGTGCAAGGAACTTGGTATGAATTTCTACCCCACTCAACCCTGGAAAGGGCCCTTGCAATGTGGCCCTATCTGTTACATATCCTTGCACTTGGTTCTTTCTGCTACATTGTGTGAGTGTCCAGGATTTGAAGGGCATATGATTAATATTCCAAATCCACTGATTATTACTGTGAGCATTTTCTATATGCACAACATAAAATGTAGAAGCAAAGGCTTTTAAGAAAAAATATTTTTGGATGCAAAACCTCAAACTATCAAACTACTAATTTTATAGGGGAATCTCTTAAATACATTGAAGTAGGCAAAAAAGATTTATTAAATAAATCTCTTGAAGCACAGGCAATTATCCCCAAAATAGACAAGAGGGATTCTATTAAGCTAAAGAGCTCTGCACAGCAAAGAAAATAACAATTAGAGTGAACAGAAAACCATCAGAATGGGAGAAAATATTTATAAACTATCTTCAGGTAAGGGATTGATAATGAAAATATATAGGGAATTCATGCAGGTCATTCACAAAAAAAAAAAAAAAGAAAGAAAAGAAAAGAAACGAAACGAAACGAAACGAAACGAAACGAAACGAAACAAAACAAAACCCAGGTAGTCCAATTAAAAATGGGCAGGGCAAGCAGGTGGCATGGAGGTTAAAACATTGGATCCCACATGACTGACTGCATGGTTTGAGTTCCAGAACTGGTGGCTTGAAAAACATGTTGGACATGAGTGTGCATATGGCCCAAATCCTGATGAGACTGCAAGAGAAGAGATAGCAGTGTGACCATCCACCCTGGAATGTGATTTCTCCCTCTCCCTATCTCTTACTCATGAGTGCATATGACCTATAGCAAAAAGGTAAAATAAAAATAAAAAAGAAAATAACTGAAAAGATAATGGGCCAATGTGTTGAACAGATGACTCTATAAGGATGACATCTGAATGGCCAAAATGCATATGAAAATTATGTTCAGTATATCCTATCATAAGGGAAAAGCAAGTGAAAACCACAATGAGATACCATTTAATTCCAGTCAGAATAGCTATGATAAAATAAAGGAACGACAAGTGCTAATGAGGCTGTGGTGAAAGGGGAACCCTCCTACACTACTGGTGGGAATGTAAATTAGTACAGCCACTGTGAAAAACAATATGGAGGCTCCTCAACAACTTACAAATAGAACTATCATATGACCCTGTAATCCCACTCCTTAATATTTAACCAAAGGGTAGGAAAACACTCAGCTAGAAAGACACTTGCACACCCATGTTTATTGTAGCATTTTCACAGTTGCTAAGACGTGGAGCAACCTAAATGCGTAAGAACTGAAGAATAGGTTGAAAAAATGTGGCCCATATACACTATGGAATACTCAGTCATAAAGAACAATGAGACCCAGTCATCTGATTCAAAGTGGATGAATGTGAAAAATGTAATACTAAGCAAAATAAGCCAGACTATGAAAGACAAACATTGTATGGCCCCACTCAATATGTACCAAATGTCTACACTCTATGGCAGAAATGGAAAGATTTGAAGATACCACAGTAGGGTTGACAAGTGTAGATATCAGAGATTGTATTAGAGGGGAGTGGGTAATAGAAGATGTGTGGAAGGGGTGGAGGGAAGAATCACTTCACGGCCACAAGAATGCAAAGTTCTATGTTGAAAATGATGTATTTGATAATATCCTTGATTTGATTCAAGTATACTACATGTCTATTTTAAAAAAATCATACTGCGTGCCACAGGGATATACAATGATCAAATGTAGATAAGAAATAAAATAAATAAGGAGAAAAGTAGTCATCATTTTTCTTTCCAATACTAAGTTGCATTTCTCATCAGTCAAGCCCAGCAAAGGAGTGACCACACTTCTTCTAGTGGGTTGGCCAATAAGCTAACAATCTCACAGGCAAATCTACAAATACATAAACATCAAGCCACTTGAAAATTGGAGCATTGATCTCAATACTGAATACATGACTCACTTAGCACTGAAATATGTATTCCTAAACATAAGACTCATCCACATGGAACTGGCTAGCAGGGCTCAGTCTGACAGAGAAGTGTCTGCATTAGGTCTCTCCATAAGAGCCAATGTGATAACGTAGTTAAGAGGGTTTGGCAACTGCTTGGCTATTTGGAAAAAGGAGGAACTCTCATGTTGTTGAGCTGATGGGGAGCTTTGTGGGATCTGCTAATGGCAGAAAGGGAAGGGTAGACTTCATCTTTGGTGAAGAAGATAATTTTTATTTGTAAGAAGTTTAGATTTATAGAGAACTAGACTTTTTCACTGGTGGTAGAAAGATAGACAGTGATGTTTCCTCAAAATAATCCAAGAAAAACATACTTTGGGTGTTTATTTTATTAATGTGATGTTATTTTGATTTTCTTAAACTTTGATTTATATTAGTGCACAAAGAGACCAAAGTTAGCTCAAAGAATCCAAGAATTGGGGTTTGTCATAGGACCAAGTGTCAGAGACCACAACTGCAGCATAGTTACCAGCTTAGGCCCCCCTAGCAAGCGTTGATGGATCTTTAGAGATGATTTGGATTCATGCCTTTCTTTTCTGTCAACTTTCTAATTATTTCCCTCTGCTTTGTCTTTTTTGTTTTTGTTTGTTTGTTTGCCATATGGTGTGTGTGCTTGCCAGAGAGAGACAAGAGAGGGTGGGGGAGCAAGAAAGCCTCCTGGGGCATGGTCATACTGTAATTCCTTCTCCATTTCTCCCTCCTTTCAGGATTTTGAGCATACATGTACCCAGCATATTTTTCAAGCTTCTAGGTTTAGGACTCAAGTCACGTTGTCTACCAGGTGACATCCAGCCTCCTTAACCACAATGCCACAGGCTGGTTCCCATCCCCCTGCTCTCTTTAATGCTTACTTCTGGTTTTGTACTGCTTTCTTTTAATTACTTTTGTCAGGGTCTGCTCTCTCATAACCCCGGATTACCATGGAACCTTCTGCCCTCCCAGTTAATTCATTATAACCTGTGCTAAATGCCTGTTCTTTCATTACTTGCCAGTTCAAATCCCTGAAGGAAAGAATCTGATCAGCTAGTTCAAGTTTTTGTTTTAGGCTATATTGAATTGGGTTGTCAGGAAAGTCATGACACATTTCTGCGTAGAAAACATAGAAAAATACATCATGATGGGACCAGCGAATGGCATAATGGTTACCTCACTGGACTCTCACATGGCCAACCGTGGTTAGAGTCTTGGACCTGGTGGCTTGAAACTCATGCTGGGCACTTGTGTATGTGCCCAAAATCCTGAGAGGAGAATGGAGGAGAAGGGATTGTGGTGTGGCCTTCTTGCATTTTGTCTCTGGCGAGCACATGCACCCTATAGCTAAAATCTCTCTAAAAAAAAAAAGAAAAAGAAAAGAAAAATACTTCATGACTTTTTTGACCATCTAATAGGTCACTACACAGCCTATGGATCTGTTGCTTGTAGGTCAGTCACTCCTGTTCTCATCAGCTATGGCTAGTGAGTGGGATCCTGTGATACAAAGGTGGTCCTAGTCTTTAGCTGGAGCAAAGCATTTGACAGACACAGTAACCAGCCTAACTTAGAGCAAAGCCTCCCAGCTGACCTCTGTGCAACAGCTTTAGGATAACCCCCGAACTTGTTAGAAATGCCAGTTCTTGGGCCCTACTCCAGACCATATGAATCAGAAATTTATGAGGAGGTGCCCAGCAGTCTGCCCTGTGACAGACAGTCTTAGATGATTCTGGTACATTCTCAAGTTTGAGAACCACTGCCTTAAACTACACAAAAATCACATTCACTAAAAATAAATGATTGAATGAAATCATGAAAGTCTGCCATTCCAGATTTTAACCGAAGTGGAAGTGTTGATGTTAGTTGATGTTAGGAATCAGGAAAAAAATGACATTTGTTATAAGTTCCTATGATAAGTACCAGAATGTTAGTGTTTTCTGTTGTTGGCTAATCTGCATACTCTGGGTTGTATTATTTGCCCTCAAAGGTGAACTGTGGGAAGTACTGTCGTCCCTACCCACCGGCTCTCAACCCTCTGCCGTTGTCCCCACCCCTCTTCCCTAGCCCCACTACTTCCCTGACCTTGGGCATGCACATTCCTTATAGAGCCCAGCCTAGTGCTGGATTACTAAGCTCCACACCTTCTGAAAATCCTGTTTAATAAGTGATCGTGTTTCTGGTTAGTGGTTTTCTTTTTTTTTTTTTTTTTTTAAATGTTCTCTTTACTTTGAGTCTTGTGGCATTCAGAACATTTACACCTCTCCTGTGTATTGCTGGTCAGAGTAAGAAGTTCAGTTTGTTTTTATTTTTTTTATTATTATTACTTTGTTTTACGTAAGCGTGGGTTAAAACAACAGCAATGTGATGCAAGATGGAAGGTAGATGATAAAGAAAGTCAAAGGAGCAATGCTCTGTCTTTCCAGGAAGTACGAACAAGTTAAAAGCTAATATTGGGTGAGGCTGGCTGGGTGCAAAATTTAAGGAGGGGATGTTAGTGTCAATATACTCAGTAATCAAATCAGATATTATAATATTGTTTAAAAATCAAAATTAGTGCAAAAATCCATAATAAAGTATTGATGTTTTAATTAGAGACAGAATCTATTTCCCTCTGTAGGCTGGTACACTTAGTAACTTGGGATGACAGCAAGCCTACACCCAATCCTGCAAAGTGGACAAACGCTGGAGCCACATTGTGATACTGTTGAATGGATACATTGGCCACTTGGTCTAAGCCAAGATAAGCATTCACTTGGAACCAGCAGTTAGTGTAATGGCTATGTTGCTGGACTCTCACGTAGTTTGCGTCCTGGACCTGGTGGCTTAAAACTCACACCAGGCGCGTGTGTGTGTGTGCCCAAGATCCTGAGAGGAGAATGGAGGAGAAGGGATTGCGGCGTGACCATCCCCCCTGGGGGGTGATTTCTTGCTTCCTGTCTCTATGGCTCTCTCTGTCCGTCTGGCGAGCGCACATGCCCTATAGCGAAAAACTTCTCAAAAAAAAAAAAAAAAAAAAAACATATTCACTGTTTCCTACTCTCCATTGTAGAAGAACTATGTCAAATTCTCTCAGAAGCACTGGCATAGGGGGGAAAAAGGTGCTGTATTTCTAACATAATTGATTAAAGCCTCTATTTATTTATTTCCTTTATCACAGGAAGTCACTTTGAAATTTCCAATACAGTCATGTACCTATCCACATATCTGGTAACACTTTCTTCCCCACTGTGCACCTGTTCTTGGTCAGTCAGAATGGCTGGTCAGCCCTGTCTGACTCCTCTTTCAGTGCAGGATTTGTCTGGGACTGTGGATGGCCATTTCCATTTCTCCTACTGCTCCCCTTAGGCTGGTCGGTCTTCTCTATTCCTTCCTCATGCACTGGCCTTACATTCAGAATTGTGTGATGGAAAGAGCAGCAGATCAGGCCTCCCTGTGTTCTTATCCCCTCAAACACAGGTCAACCTTGTCTCCTCCCTAGACTTCACTTTCCTCATCTGTGACGTGAAGGAGTCAAACTAGATCATCTTATGTTCTCTGCTTCTTAAACTGTGCTTCCAGTTCTACCCGAGAAATCTCACATCTGCAGTTTTCGGCCCCTCTCCTCACTTCCCATTCCAAGGGCCTCTCTGACCACCCTCGGAAAATTAATCCCCACCTTGAACTCCTCTCTCTCTGTAGTGAGGCAGGGTTGATGATGAGAGAAGCTGGGATTTACATATCTCAAAGCCATGATTTCTAAAGAAAAATATGACAGTGACAATCGAGTGCAGCTGACCCTTGCGCAGGGCCAGCATGCCCATCAGTCACGAAGTCTGTGTCTGTCTCATCATCTTTTCGTCTGACTGATATGTATTCCACAATCATCTATTTAATATCTCCTAAGCAGCCAACCCTTTTCTAGGCCCTGAGTGAGACAAAGTTCCTGCCCTGATAATGGGGCTGTTTATTCTAGCACATACACATTTACTTTATTACATAGGGAATCAAACATACATTACTTTGTTATCCTTAAAAACGAGGGCTCAGGAGCTAGCAGATGGTGTAGCAATTACGTTGCTGACCGTGAATCCAGTTCCAGACTGGTGGCTTGAAAATCATGCCTGGTGTGTGCCTGTGTGTGTGTGTGTGTGTGTGTGTGTGTGTGTGTACCCAAGATCCCAAGAGAAGAATGGAGAAGGGATTGTGGCATGACCATCCCCCCCGGGGATGATTTCTCGTTTTCTCTCTCACTGTCTCAGGTCTCAGTCTCTCTCTCTGGTGAGTGTATGTGCCCTAAGACAAAAACCTTAAAAAAAAAAAAAAAAGAGTGGTTAGGGTTCCGAACTGAGGGCTTGAAAATCATGCCAGTCGCATGTGTGTGCCCAAAATTCCAGAAGAAGAATAAAGGATAAGGACTGTGGTGTGGTCACCCCCCTGGGGGAGTGATTTTTCAGTTTCCCTCTTTCTCTCTGGGAGTACACATGCCCTACGGCAAAAATTAAAAAAAAAATAAAAGGAAGAGGGGCTTGGGCCAGATAGTGATGCGGCAGTAAAATGCAATATTCTGTGAGGCAATCCCACGTGGAATGTTCTGCTTTTAGTCCCGAGATTGCCCTGAGTGTGCAGGGTGCTTGTGTGCCCATTACCCAGGGGTGGCTAAAGTCTAGGGTGGATCGGGGTGTCGAGACCCTGTTGGGGATTTTCACTCACACACACTGGCTCTCCATCTTTCTCACTCATGAAGAAATAAGTGAAAAAACTTTAAAAACAGTGGGAGTGTTACTTGAAGCTCAGGACTGGCCAAAAATTCAATCTTAAGCATTGTTAGGGACCTCTGCCCTGGTCTCCCTAGGTCATACAAAATTTAAAGAAGTTCTATAGGTCCTGAAAAATGGGTGAAAGGACTTGGCTCATGTTCAGTTCATGGTGCTAATCACTGAGGTCCTTCCTCCCAACCTTCACATTTCCTCGACAGCAGATGGCCCACGTCTTGTGGACCATGTTCTTTGCTCATGACGGGGGGCCCGTGTTCATGCCGGGTTTCCAGAACTGTGCTTCCTTCCCTGCAGTTTGCACAATTACTACTGAAGCCCTTTTTTCTGACACAAACAGGACAAGGAACAAGTCCTTGGTTTATTAATCCAGAAAGAGAAAAAAAAAAAAAAAGGTCCTTAAGTTCATACATATCTTGATCAGTGCATTTTTAGCATAAAGCATGTAAATCTCCATTCATTTGCCAACCTTTTAATTTTGGTCCAAGACTTTTTTCTTTTTTGAATATGGGCATATTGTTTGGCATTACGATAATCTTTGTTTCAAAAGATTCCGATCCATAGTTCATCTATAATGTCCACCTTTGATTATTTTATAGTATCATAGGAACTTAAACACAGTTGTGAAGCAATCTGAGGACAGAAGTTTTCTAGACTTTTTATTTATTTCTCCCCGGTATTTTTAGTCCCTCACCCACATCTCATTTAACTAAGACTTAGCTAATCACCATTGTTAATCTTTCCAAAACATTCAACTTAGTGTGCATCGACAAAAACTTGCCCTATTTATGTTCACATTTCACTGGTTTATATATAAATTACAGAGATCCAATAGCTGTGCTCCCCTGTTTTTTTTTTTGGCTACAGAGCACATGCGTTTATAAGAGAGACAGAGAAAGAGAGAGACAGAGAGACAGAGGGGGGAAGTGAGAAATTCCACTCCTTGGGGAGATATCCACACTACAATCCCTTTTTCTCTATTCTCCTCTTGGGATTTTGGCCATGCCCACTCATATACCTGGCTTGATTTTCAAGCTGCCAGGTCTGGAACTTCATCCTGTGGGATCCAGGGCCTGAACCTCTATATCACCTGCTGGCTTCCGTCCCCTACTCTTTTGCCTGTAGTTATCATCACTAAAGATATGAAATAGAAAACCCTGATTTTTAAAATTTATAATGATGTTACACATAATCACATAATAGGTTTTAATCTTTCAGTTCTCAAAGTTTCCAATTCAGTTGCCTTGCATTTTCTTAAAATAGCAGGATAGTATAAGTTTCTCTGCACTTGCCTTTTAGGACCTCAGTTAAACTGACTGATTTTTAATTTCGTTCTCCTCCTCTGTCCTGGTTTGACTTCTTTTTATAAGTGTGAATGAAGAATTACATAACAAAGAAAGAAGAAAGAGAAGACAGGAAGAGGTGTACTTGACTCCTAAAGAATTAGATTCCCTTTTCTGGGCATCACATAGACTATATCCTGAAAAAAAACTCAGTTTAAATCTTTCTGGGCACTAATTAGGTTATTAAAAGGAAAAGAAATGCTCTTCTTTCTTTCTTTCTTGCTTTCTTTCTTTTTTTTTTTTTTTTTTT
>NW_006159849.1:6468815-6497537 GCF_000334495.1 Tupaia belangeri chinensis
TTTTTTTTTTTTTTTTTTTTTTTTTTTTTTTTTTTTTTTTTTTTTTTTGCTACAGGGCCTGTGCGCTCGCTAGAAAGAGAGAAACAGAGAGACAGAGACAGACAGAAAGCAAGAAATCACCCCCAAGAGGGGATGACCACGCCACAATCCCTTTTCCTCCATTCTCCTCTCAGGATCTTTGGCATGCACGCACATGTGCCCGGCGTGTTTAAGCCATCGGGTCTGGGATTCAAACCATGGTCAACTACATGGGAGTTCAGCGACATAGCCATTACGCCAACTGCTGGTCCTAATGCTTCTGTTTTTATAAAACGTGTTTATGGATGCAGAACTGGAGAAGAGTGCCACTCGCTAGTGTGGCTATGAACGGCTCTGGATTTTCATCTCCCTCTAGCTTCTCCATCTAGACATCTTGCGAGAGTAAGACAATTTAATGTATTTTAGAAACCAGTGTATTAAGTGACTGGGCTTGCTGCCAGATCAAGCTTTCCAAAACACAGCTCTGATGGTGTCACCTTTCCGCTCACAGCACTGTCATCTCCGCTGGCCTACTGTGCAGTCCTTACACCTCACCCTAGCAATTAGATGCCTTCAAACCACCCTAGCCCATGTCGCCCTCAGGATTCCTTTGTGTCTACACGTCACTCAGGACCCACTGGACTACTTTTGCTATCTTGTACTCTGGGTGTTTGCTTGTGTTCTCGCCTAGCTCGGCATGCATGTACTCCTTTCATGTGTCTGCTAGGAATAGATTCGAGTGGCAAGTAACAGAATCCTCCTCCTCCCTCCCAAAATACTGACTTCATTTTCCTGGCTTATGGAATCTCTGTTTCTTCCCTTATTCCAGAGTTGCCAAATTTCTTTCCATTCGTATCTTTGTATTGACATTTGTCTTTAAATGGACCCACTTCAATTTATTTATTTATTTATTACAGAAAGTTGACACTGAGGCTCCACATGGAAGACACTACACTACTTCATAAATACAAAAGCACCATAAAAATGAATCCAGTAAAAAGTTGCAGCAACATTACCTTCTAGCTAGGGAACTCTTGTTTGAGGCCTGCACTGTCTTGGTTAAAGTGTGAAACATGGGCAGCAAACTAGGCTTCTCTTTGATGAAATCAAGGAGATTGAAGAAGAATCGAAAGTAGACCATTTTTTTTCCCTGTTATATTATTGGGTTGTTGGAAAAGTCATGATACATGTTTGCATAGAAAAATATGTCATGACATATCCAACGATGCAATAATTAGAGTAATTCCATGTTCATGCACCATCTAAAAATCCCTATAGGTTGTGTGTGCTCCATACTTTGAAAAACAATGCCTCATCCTATGATGCAATAAGCAACAGGTGATTCTCATTCCTTTACTGTCCTTTTTCTTTCCAAGAATCTGTTCATTAAGTCCCTAGACCTCATCTAAGGAATACTGAAGCACCTCATAAAGCAGAGCATTATATTAGAAAGGATGGTCTTTAGCCAACGTGTTGGTCTGTCTTCTCTGAAGCATCAAAGTTGTGGGTTCTTTAGACCCATAGTCTCAAGGCAGAGAATGAGTTTTTTATTTAGTTGTAGGTGTGGGGGTGGGGTGGGGAGAATACAATTGGAAAGGTGGATAGCAGTGGAAGATTGGGGTTTTCTGAACTTCCTTAATTTACAATGTTGTATTCATAAAATGCTCTTAACATTCAGGTAGTTGGGTTGTGTGCTTTCCTATCTTGGGTGAATTTGTTTTGGAGCTGAGTAAGACTTTGGAGATCATCTTCTCTCCCAACCTCTTGCCCTGCCCATTCCAATCTCCTTTGATGGAGGAGGAAACAAAGGTCCAGAGAGGATAGAAGACCTGCCCATGGTGACACAGCCTGTAAGCATCCAGTTGAAATTTGATCCCCTATGCCTGTGATAGAAACCATCAACACCCTGTCCTGTGACTGGCTGCCATTGTTCACAGACTTTCTTCCTCTTTCCAGGCAGTGCTGAGCCCTCTCATAGCCATCGCGCTGAAAATCTCCCAGATTCATGAGAGAACTGGCCGGAGGGGACCCACTGTCATCACTTGAACAAGGAAAGACCACTGGGCAGGGCTAAAGAAAGAGCTCAGCGGAAGATGCTTCACCGATGCCTTCTTGCTTCCTGTTTGTGCCTCTTATGACATTGGGGGGAAAAAAGATATTTTGCTGTTGGGGGATGGGAGCTAGGTGGAAAAAGAAAAGAAAGTCCCTTTTGTTGGGTTTCGTTGTTTCTCCAAATGCAACAGGGTCCTTAGTTGGCTGTTAAGCTACACTATCATATGTTATCTACATTTTATCACACAAAGGAACCTCCCCTTGTGCGAAGATTAAGTGGGCTAGGAATCTGTTCATTACAACATCTGTACATCATCGGTGCTGTGAGAACAGGTTCTGAAATAATGAAAAAGGGGGCAGTGCCGAATTAGACTGTCCTAAGCTACAGGCCCCTGGCCAGGCCAAAGAAGACACTTCCTCGCATAGAAGAGAAGTTAGCTTTTCATCCTAGGTTGAGTCTACAATGGGGAAAGGTTTTAGAACTCCCAATAGCCAACCTCACTCTCATCAACCACCTGATGGCCCATCTTCCCCAACTGCCCCCATCCCCTCCCCAATGTCCCCATGCCACCTTCTCTCACATCTTCTAAAGCCTCCTACAAATCACAATGGCACACTCCAACAACATGTATCAAGTGATGTTTTTCTCTCTAGTTTGTAAATAATATAATTGTACCTAGTAAGCTGGCTATGTTCCTTGCAATTCAGCCATTCATTGTTCAAGTGGGAAGAAGTTTCTTGACAAGATCCAGAAAAATGAATGCATTAAAACTTTGGAAGGGGTGGGGGAGGAGAATCTTTGCCTGATTACATCACAAATGTTGATATATAGATTTATACAAATTCCTCCTGAGAAGACAAGAATATCAGGATGTCCTCTATCAGTCTGACTTTCCTAGTAAGGGCCTATTTTAATATACTTGTTTGGACACACTTCTGATCTTAGTTGTAATGGCTGTAAAAGAAAATGAAATGCTGTTTACATAGGAAATGAAGTAGATGGGGAAGAAAACATGATTGTCGATACAGTTATGGGCTCAGTGAGATGGAGAGGAGATGGGGACCCTTGCTGAGAAACAGGGTCACAACCAGCCTTCTTGGCCTGAGATTGGGAAATTGCAGCTCTAGCCACCTCATCTGTACTCAGCCAGAACACTCGGGGCAGGGGACCTGTTTTCCAATGTTTTGCTTCCTTGGGAACGGCACACTCACTCATGTGTCATGTGCGGCAATGACCTGGTGCACTTTGACTGTTAAGCAATACATATTGCTGAAGTCAAGGTTAGTGCCAGCAAGAAAACATTTCCAGTAAGGTATTCGTTTCCATTTTCTGTCTATGCTTCTGTTAAAAACTTAGTAAGACATTTAGTAGCCAATAAAAAAGAAATTTCTTCTTTCAACTTTATCCTAGGATTGTAAGTTTCTGCTTATTTGTTTGTTTCACTATTTGAGAATCTCCAGTAGTGGTCACCTATATGGATAAATCTGCCTTCCAGAATACTTGCAAGAACTGTATTTCATTGTAATGACCTGGGGAATTTATTAAATAAATGGAACCCAAAAGGTGAACTACTCAGAACAGAACTGCCTTTGGGAGTCAGCAGAAAGTAAATGGCATCTAGTTTTGCATCATAACCATCTTCATTTCACAGTAATAGGAAGGTGGCTTTGAGCTAAGATTCTAAAAAACATAGGTATGGGGACCCAGCAGTTGGCATAACGGCTATGTCGCTGGACTCCCATGTAGTTGACTGTGGTTCGAGTCCTGGACCCAGTGGCTTAAACTTAGGCTGGGTGCGTGTGCGTGCGTGCCCAAGATCGCTAGAGGAGAATGGAAGAGCAGGGGTTGTGACATGGCCATCCCCCCTGGGGAGGTGATTTCTCGCTTTCTGTCTCTGTCTCTCTTTCTGACAAGTGCACGTGCCCTATAACAAAAACCTCTCCAAAAGAGAGAAGAAAAAAAAAATACAGTAAATGACTTGAGACGTGCAAAATGTTTGTGGGAGCCACAAGAGCCACTCATAGAAAAGACTGTAGATAGAGAATGATAACTGTCAGGACCATGTTAGTGATCTGCTAACCCTGAAGGGTTCTCTCACTGCAATATGTGCCTCCAGAAAATGTCAAGGACTGTACACAACATACTGACTCTCTCCCAGGGAAATACCACCACCCACTCAGGCAGGGGGTGTTAGCAAATGTGTGTATCTATGTGGCAAAGAGGCATTTAGTGGAAAGAAACCAAGGATTCTTAGTAGGTGTCAGTCAGTCTCCAAGAACAAAAAGTGGCCTTTAAAAAAATGTATTTATTCCATAAGTGAGGGAGGGAGACAGCATCTCCAACAGGATCTTGACACCACACTCCACCACAAGTCTTAGCCAGCCCTGGATAGTGAGTATGCACTTGTCCAGCGTGCTCAGGAGGTCTCCAGACATGAACCTGGAATCTTCCCATGTGGGCCAGCCTTGCAGTGCATCACATTTCACTGCCACACCACCATCCAGTCTCCCACCTCTCTCCGGAGTCTTGAATCCATCAACTGTTCTTAAAAATGGGTAAGCAGAGATTATTAAAATGAGATCATATCTTCCTGACCCAAGATACAGCATTGATCCATAGTGTGGATGAGGAAATAGACAAACATTGAAGACTGAAGTGCTTGGACATGACATGAAGGGTTTATGTACAGGAAGCCTCAGACTGATGAACTGTCCCGTGGCGGCACATCGAGGGGGGAGTTGGCTGCACCGAGTCATGACAGAGCTAATGGTATGGTGACTCCTGATTGGACACCTGTGGGTCAGTGTGAGGCATGGGATTAACTTTGGCAGCTAGCTCCATTGGTCTCGGCAGGTGTGAGGAATTTGGAATGCACCTATGGGAACTGGTAATGACGTAACAAGATGATTCCATTCAACCGCTTGCTTACACTGGATGCTCTCAAAACGTGGACACTGAAATCCCAGACACCTCCTTGGGGAGATTTCCATTTCTGAGTGTTGAAGGGCCTGAGAAATTGTTCATATTTAGAAATGATGTAACTGCTAGTAAATCAATCTTTGGCCCTTAACGGTTACTAGCTGCCAGAGATTATCTGAGGCAGCAGGGTTTAGGAGAATGCCTGTTGCACTCCAACCACCTGGAGTCCTTATCAGTAGAAATAGCTTGTCATGGAACTTTATAGAATACAGTGAAGATATCAATTATAAACCCATGTCTCTATCATCTTTCCAAGAAGTATTATTACATCTTTTAACACCTATATGTGCCTTGTCAGAGATAAGATATTTGCGTCAAGTCCAAAGGATGGGTAGGTGGGTCAGTAAAGGCACTTTTGAGTTTTTGCATGGAGGGTTTGAAAATGAAAATAGTACATCTTAAATATGCAAAAGGTGCAGCATAATTGATCCTATAACTGACTTTGCTTCCTCATCTTCTAGGACTGATAGTGGTGATTATTTAAATTCGCTGCTCAAAGAGACACTATGAGGTTACAATACTGGAGAGTATGGAGGACTTTGAGAACTCTCCTTCCCCACTGACATGTTAGCTTGCCATTCACATCTGAGAGGAGGGAGCGAACAGACTGTAGTGGAGACTTTCCTCTTTCCACTTTCTCATAGTCCGAGTGCCTTCCCCACCAATCTTGGGGCTACAAATCCCAATCCATCACCATTAATTTTATCATAAATTTGATAAGGAAGAGGAGATAGAATATCTATTTTCCCTAGGTGAATCCTCCAGGGGATGACTGATTTATTACTGTCGGTCACAATAGATGTTTTTGTCTGACCTGCCCAGTGGATTTTAGTTGCTGGAGCTCTTAAATGTAAGATTTGCTTTGGGGAATACCCGTCTTCTGGATCTTGATTCAGAATACATATGTTATCAAAAAAAAAAAAAAATGGCCAGGCCTATGGCTTAGTAGTTAAGGAGAAAATCAGATCTCACATGGCTGAAGGTGGTTTGAATCCCAGCCTGGTTGCTTTAAAAACACACTGGGTGCATACAACTGTATGCCCCAAGTCCTGACAGGATGGAGAAATGGAGAAAGGATTGTGCTATGACCATACCCCATTGAGGGATGCTTTCTTCCTTTCCCATTCTCACTCTCTTTGGCAAATACTTATGCCTGCTGGTAATTTAAAAGAAAACCAATAAGTGCTTATAAAGAGCCAGGCAAGAGACCAGCAGTTAGCATAATGGCTATGTCACTGATCTCCCATGTAGTCGACCGCAGTTCGAGTCCCAGATCCAGTGACTTAAACTTATGCTGGGCACGTGGGCATGTATGCCCAAGATCCCGAGAGGAGAATGGAGAAGAAGGGATTGTGGTATGGCCATCCCCCCCAGGAGGTGATTTCTCACTTTCTGTCTCTCTCTCTCTGTCGGGGGGGCGGACGGCAAGCAATGGTCTAGCCATAATAAAACTGAACCAAATATGGTAAAGGTCCTGGATTCATGTCCTGGGGCCTCTCCAAACATGTTTGCTTGTTCAAATTGAGGGTAGGTCATGGCATGAAGATTCTGTTGGGGGTGTCTGTCTCTCTCTTTCCTTCTGTCTATCTTATGTAAGAAATAAATAAGCTTTACAAAATAAGTACCCATTAGTATTTTCCTAAAAGAAGCCATGGCTATTTTCTGAATCAACAGCTGGTGTTCAATAATATTTGGGTTTTATAGGAAGATTAAGTTATCTTGATACTGTATTAGTTTTACATGGAGAATAATATTTTTTTAATTTTTTAATTTTTTTAATTTTAATTTTTATTATCATTATAATATTCTTTATATTACATTGGAATTCATATAACTTTACTGTGTATTGCACATTGTTTTTTCAAAAGGGAATGCCATGCATGTCAGTCAGTACAGAGACATTAATCTCCCCACTTCAACATTCAATATCTTTTCTGTTTTCCCCAATCATTATTTTTATTATTCTAATTATTTTTATAAAACAGTCAATTGTTATTTCTCGTTTTGCTTGTAAAAATACTTTGCCCATCATGAAATACTTCTCAGACCAATCCAGTTGAGAATACTATACATGTCATCATCAACAGTTAATAACCCCTATCTGTTTCTCACTAACGTCCTGTCTCTCTATTGTTCACTTGCTATCTTTCTCTATCCTCTTCTCTTCACTTACCCCATTCCACACTGTCCTATTCTCATTAAGTACCTTCACTGTGTTTATGTCCTCCGAATTTTTGCTCTCTATTATAGAGTGCGGATAGTCGGTATATATTGAGTGGATACATACAATATCTTTCTTTCATAGCCTGGCTTACTTCACTCAGCAATAGATCCTCCATATCTGACCATTTTCTATCAAATTCCAGGGTCTTGTTATTTTTTATGGCTGAGTAGTATTCCATAGAGTATATATACCACACTTTTCCAATCCATTCATCAGTTTGTGGACATTTAGGTTGGTTCCATGTCTTGGCAATTGTGAATAATGCTGCAATAAACATGGATGTGCAAGCACTTTTCTGACTGAGCGTTCTCCTGTCTTTTGGGTAAATACCCAGAAGTGGGATTGCTGGATCAAATGGTAGTTCTATTTGTAGATCTTTGAGGAACCTCCATATTGTTCTCCACAGTGGTTGAACTAGTTTACATTCCCACCAACAGTGTAGGAGGGTTCCCTTTTCACCACATCCCCGCCAACACTTATCACTTTTTATATTCTTAATCTTTGCCATTCTGACAGGGGTTAGGTGGTATCTCATTGTGGTTTTTATCTGCATTTCCCTTATGATGAGGGATGTCGAGCATTTCCTCATATGCTTTTTGGCTGTTCGTATGTCTTCCTTAGAGAGACTTTTGTTCAGCTCACTTTCCCATCTTTTAATCGGGTTAATCATTTTTTTTCGCATAAGGCACTTGAGTTCCCTATGTATTCTCGTTATCAGTCCCTTGTCTGAGGCATATTTAACAAAAATATTTTCCCATTCTGAGGGTTGTCGGTTCACACTTGTTACTGTGTCCTTTGCTGTGCAGAAACTTCTTAGTCTAATATAGTCCCACTTGTCTATTTTAGGGATTATTGCCTGTGCTTTGGGAGTCTTATTTAAGAAGTCTTTGCCTACTCCAATGTCTCCCAGAGTTTCCCCAGCATTTTCCACAAGTAGTTTTATTGTCTGAGGTCTTAGGTTCAGATCTTTGATCCATTTTGAGTTGACTGTTGTTAATGGTGAAAGATGGGGGTTCAGTTTCATCTTTCTGCAGGTGGATACCCAGTTTTTCCAGCACCATTTACTAAAGAGGTTTTCCTTTTCCCAATGGATTGACTGATATCCTTTGTCAAAGATCAGTTGGCTATAAGCTTTGGGAGTTATTTCTGGGGTCTCTATTCTCTTCCATTGGTCCACATGTCTGTTTTTATGCCAATACCATGCTGTTTTGATGACCACAGCTTTATAGTATATCTTGGGATCAGGGAGTGATATGCCTCCTACTCCATTCTTCTTACGCAGGATTGCTTTTGCAATACGAGGTCTTTTATGGTTCCAGACAAATTCTATAATTGTCTTTTCTAGATCTCTGAAGAATATCTCTGGTATTTTGATTGGAATTGCATTAAACATGTAGATTAATTTGGGTAGAATTGCCATTTTGATTATGTTAATTCTACCAATCCAGGAGCATGGGATGTCCTTCCACTTTTTTATGTCACTTTCAATGTCTTTTTTAAGATTCTCGTAGTTTTCTTTATAAAGGTCTTTGACTTTCTTAGTTAGGTTTATCCCTAGATATCTTATACATCTTGTGGCTATGGTGAAAGGGATTCCTTTCTTCAGCTCTGCTTCATTCAACTTGTTGTTCATAAATAGAAATGCTATAGATTTTTGGATATTGATTTTGTATCCTGCCACCTTACTGTATTCACTTATTACTTCAAGCAGTTTTTTCATGGATACCTTTGGGTCTTCTAAGTATACCATCATGTCATCTGCAAATAAAGATATTTTCAACTCTTCTTTGCCTATTCGAATGCCTTTAATACTGTTCTCTTCTCTGATTGCAATAGCTAAGACTTCCAGTACTATATTAAAGAGCAGTGGAGAAAGTGGGCAGCCTTGCCTAGTACCTGTTTTCAGAGGAAAAGCTTTCAGCTTTTCCCCATTCAGTATAATATTAGCTGTAGGTTTTTCATAGATTGCTTTTATTGTGTTCAGAAATGACCCTTCTATACCAATCTTACTGAGAGTCTTAATCATAAAAGGATGTTGTATTTTATCAAACGCTTTCTCCGCATCAATTGAGATGATCATATGGTTTTTATCTTTCTTTCTGTTAATGTGGTGTATTACATTTATGGTCTTGCGTATATTGAACCACCCTTGCATCCCTGGTATAAAGCCTACCTGGTCGTGATGAATGATCTTTGTTATATGTTGTTGGATACGATTTGCGAGTATCTTGTTGAGAATTTTCGCATCTATATTCATCAATGATATTGGTCTGTAGTTTTCCTTTTTTGTCATATCCTTATCTGTTTTGGGGATGAGGATGATGGAGGCTTCATAAAATGAATTTGGAAGGTTTCCTTCCTTTTGAATCTTTAGAAATAATTTTAGTAAGATAGGGGTTAATTCTTCCTTGAAAGTTTTGTAGAATTCACAAGTGAAGCCATCTGGGCCTGGGCTTTTCTTTGTTGGGAGATTATTAATTACTGATTCAATCTCCTGGCTTGTTATAGGTCTATTCAGATTCTCTATGTCTTCCTGATCCAATCTTGGTAGTTTATATGCATCCAGGAATTTGTCCATCTCCTCCAGGTTATCTTGTTTGTTGGCGTAAAGTCGCTCATAGTATCCTCTAATGATATTATGTATTTCTGCTATGTCCGTGGTAATATTGCCTGTTTCATCACATATTTGATTAATCTGGTTTCTTTCTTTCTTCTTCTTGATCAGTCTAGCCAATGGAGTATCGATCTTGTTGATCTTTTCAAAGAACCAGCTTTTGCTTTCATTTATTTTCTGTATGGTTCGTTTATTTTCTATTTCATTTATTTCTGCTCGAACCTTTATTATTTCTTTTCGCCTGGCATTTTGGGGGTTCGTTTGTTGTTGTTTTTCCAGTTCTCTGAGGCATGATGATAAGTTATCTACTTGCCATCTTTCCATCCTTTTCTTATGTGCACTAATTGCTATGAATTTCCCTCTTATGACTGCTTTTGCTGTGTCCCATAGGTTCTGGACACTTGTGTCCTCATTATCATTTGTTTCCATAAATTTGTTTATTTCAGCCTTAATTTCTTCAGTAGTGAAGAAGTCATTCAGAAGTAGGTTGTTCAGTTTCCATGTGTTCGTGTGTTTTCGGGGTTGTTTCTTGAAATTAATCTTGAGTTTAATTCCATCATGGTCAGAGAAGATGCTGGGTACAGTTTCTATGCCTTTGAATCTGTAAAGGCTTGATTTGTGTCCTAATATATGATCTATCTTTGAAAAGGTTCCATGTCGGGGTGAGAAAAATGTATATGTTGTGGATGTAGGGTGGAAAGTTCTATAGATATCTGTCAAGCCCATTCCATTTATAGTATCATTTAAGTCCTGTATCTCTCTATTTATTTTCTGTCTAGAAGATCTGTCTATAGGAGATAACGGGGTGTTGAGATCTCCAACAATTATAGTATTTTTCCCTATGTCTCCTTTTAGCTCCAGCAGTCTTTCCTTCACATATTTAGGCGCACCTGAGTTGGGTGCGTAGATATTTATAAGGGTTATATCTTCTTGCTGGATTACCCCATCTACTATTATATAATGCCCTTCTTTGTCTCTTCTTACAGTCTTTGTTTTAAAATCTATTTTGTCTGAGATCAATATCGCTACTCCAGCCTTTTTCTGATTTCCATTTGCATGGAATATCTTTTTCCAGCCCTTGACTTTTAGTCTATGTATATCTTTATCCATAAAGTGAGTTTCTTGTAGGCAACAGATAGAGGGTTTCTGTTTTCTTATCCATTCAGCTAGTCTATGTCTCTTAACTGGGGAATTTAATCCATTGACATTCAATGTAATTATCGATATTTCCATACCTGATCCTATCATTAAGTGAGCCATTTTCTTAGTTGTTTTTTGTTCTCGTATAACTGTCTCTGATTTTTTAGTTTTCCTGGTATAGTACTCCCTTCAAAACCTCTTGAAGAGCTGGTCTGGTGTTGGTAAATTCCTTCAAATTTTGTTTATTTGAGAATGTTTTTATCTTTTTTTCCCATATAAAAGATAATTTTGCCGGGTATAGTATTCTTGGTTGAAATTGTTTTTCACTCAACACTTTGACTATGCTTCCCCATTCTTTCCTTTCCTGCATTGTTTCTGCTGAGAGATCCGATGTTAGCCTGATGGGGTGACCTTTGTAAGTAACCTGGCGTTTCCCTCTTGCCAACTTTAGTATCTTGTCTTTGTCTGTTGTTTTTGCCAGTCTGGCTATGATGTGCCTTGGAGATGATCTTCTTGGGTTGATTCTACTTGGGGTCCTCTGTATTTCTTGGGTCTGGATATTTGAATGCCTTTCTAGATTTGGAAAGTTTTCTTCCAGGATCTCATGGAATAAATTTTCCAGGCCCTTATTATTTTCTTCCTCCTCCGGAATACCAATTATCCGAATGTTGGGGCGCTTGATGGTGTCCAGTATTCCTCGTATATTATCCTCATTTTTCATGGTTGTTTTCTCAATCTTCTTGATACTTTTATCTAGGTCAGATGTTTTGTCTTCTACGTTAGAGATTCGGTCTTCTGCCTGGTCTAACCTACTTTTAATGCTTTCAAGGGAGGTTTTGATTTCCTGTATCACATTCTTCAAACCTAGAAGTTCCATCTGGTTCTTGTTTAGGGTATCCATTTCTTCTTTCAAGTCATTAAAGGACTTCCTCATCTCCTGGAGCTCCTTGTCTCTTTTCTCTTCCATCTCAGTTAGTTTGGTCACTACAAATATTCTGAATTCCTTATCAGACATGTCCACGACATCCATTGTATTGACTGTGAGTGATGTAGGCTTGATGATTTCCCTTGAGGGAGAGGCCTTTTGTTAGTTGCTCATATTTCTTGAGCCTCTGCGATTGTTCCTAGTCATCAGGTAATCTATATGTTTCTTCTTAACTACTTAAGGTATCTCTGAGTGTTCAAAGTTGTACCAGATTAGAAAATTGATGATTTCTCTTATGGTTGGCCTACCTGTTGCTCACAATTACCACTAACTGTTGCCACTAGCCCTGGATAGCCCAAAATTCTCCCTGTTTCTAAGGAGTGGTGAGCCTCCAACTGACCTAATAAGCAACACCTTAAGAACAAAGAAAACAAAATGAAAAAAAGAAATCACACGGTGCAAAACGCATGCCGCACGCTATTCAAATCACCAAAATTCAAAGAGTCCAAAGGCTAGTGGGAAAGGGTCAAAGGATGAGTGACAGGACCAGGTTGGTCGGGCCTGCAGCCTCAGTCCGCCTGGTGTCCGGAACTACTGGCCAGCTTGATCCAGATTGCAGGTGGGGTGGGGTGGGAGTTTGCCTTAAAGTCCCAGACAACCAACCTGGGGTCCAAGGAGGAGAAACGGTGGGGATTCGCGAAGATTTGGAAGGGTCGGGCCTGCAGCCTCAGTTCACCTCGAGAATAATATTTTGACTTATGATCTTCTTGATTTTTTTATACAAGAAAAATGGCAAAAATGAAAGTTTAAGTACATGATTTATTGCATTACAAAGATTCAAACAATTTCTTACATAAATCCCCATTAACATTTATTTCACCTGACTACCAGGAATTGCAAAAACTGTCAGTATTACAACTGCAAACTCTTGATGAAAGCCCAGTGATATTGCTTATTTGGCTCAATGCATGTGCTGAGACCTGCAGGGAAATTTTCAGTTTAACAGGCTGACCTCATAGCCTAGTAGTTAAGGTGAGCTGGATCCCACATAGTGGACCATGGTTCAAATCCCAGCTCTGGCAGCTTCAAGAACATACTGGACACATATACATGTATGTCCCATACCTGACAGAAATGGAGGAGAAGGGATTGTGCCATGACCATGGCCCATTGAGGGGTGCTTTCTCTTTATCCTCCCTTCTGTCTCTCTCTGGTGAGCACAAATGTCCTCTGGCAATTAAAAATTAATAATTTTTCAAAGTTTCAGAATAACTGTCTTAGTAAAGGGATAGAAAGAGATGATGAGAAGAGTTACTACATTACTAGTGAGTGACAGCCTTCCTACTGGACAACCATGTGGGAGCTTCACTCACATGTATGCCCTCTGTGTCAAAGAGGCAAATTACAGTCCCAAATTCATGCTTTACAGACCAGGATATCTTTTTATGTGATTTCTTGTACATTTGTCAGGACAATATTTAATCTGTGCTCTCAGTGATGATGGGGAAGAGGAGGGCACAGAGGCTACATCTCATCTCGACACTCTCCTTCTCTTCTACATTCTTCCCTTCACCTTTCTGAAGCCTTCCAATGCCCATTCACCAGGGCTGCCGTCCACTAGAAAGTGTTCTTCATCATCAGTATAACGATCAGATTAGGTGAAACTACACTGTGAGGCGAGGGCCCAGCTCCTAGGCCGAAAACAGGGCAGGCTCATTTATATTTTAAAAGAGAAACCATTAACCTACAGCAACCTCTCCTGCCTTTCCTGTCTCTCCAAGGGCTTTGAGATATTTCAGCAACCCCAGAGCTCCACTTTCTATTAGGGCCCATTTTCTGAACAGGGAGAGAAATCCAAACCACTCCTTGGAAGGAGGGAAGATGACTCACCGAACCCAGAAGTTTTAAATGAACTAGGTCCTCCCACATGCCTTATGACGCTTCTTCACCCTCCTGGAAGTCACTGTGTGTTACTTCTCGAAGTCTCCATTTGATGCATGTAAAGTGGGAATAAGCACCTATTTCTTAAAGGTGGAATGAGCGCTAAATAACAAACATGAAAGGTTCATAGCACCCAGTTTGCCGTATAAAAGGCATTCTATAACTGTTAGATATTAATCCTAGCAAAAATTCCTCGCATGGGAGAGGAAGAAACCGAGGCCTAGAGAGATGAAAACCTCATCTAAGTTCACAACCATTGGGCTGCATCCCTTTCCATCACCTGGCTACCCAACTTCTCTTGAATTAAAAATACAGTAAAATATAACAAAGCTGAGGAGGAATCATTGGGCTTTGAAATCATTGTCCTGAGTCTTAAAGTCAAGATCTGTATCTTGACACAGAAGGAATTTCTGTTAATGATGAGTTATGTCATTATCGTCTCTTGTCTCTTAAGTTCTAGAGATTTATGAGGGGTTATTTAAAGTATGTACAAATATTTTTAAAACTGTAAGGAGTTATATCAAATTTTATTTTTAGACCATCTATGACTAGTGCAAAATTTCCCCCTGCAGTAAGTATTCTATCCATTTACATCTATGAGAAATTGTATCCTAGCTTCTTATATGAGGATTTCTTTTAAAAAATAACTCATATAAGATTTTATGTTTGAACCATTTTGGCAGCAAATATTATAGTCACTTTCCTTTTATGTTAAAAAATCTACATAATTTAAAATAATACAAAACACATTCATGGGTTCTACGGGCATGAGGTGAATTACTGTGTTACTCTGGTAACATGGTCAATGGGTAACTGAAATCAGCTAACCAAACCCTGAGCAACTCTTACATTAAACAGCAGCAATCCTTCCTGGCTGATACTTTCCATGTGTGCTTATTAGGTAACACCATGCTTCAAGGAACATGGCTGTCCTGACTGGCTACATCTATTCCTTCCTGGTTGGGGCTGAGGAAACGAGGGAGGGGTTGAACAAGAGCAAAAGGCCCCACTGTGAGCAAAGCTCTCCCAACAGGTTTGGGGGGCCCAAGGCTCCTCTGGGCTGGGATTATTGGGAATCCTCTGAAATGTCTGCTTGGGGCTGGTCACACGCTTGCAGAGCCCCCCTCCTGCGCTGGCCTGGCTAGTATGTCTTGGACGTCCATGGCTGTCACATACAGCATCTCCTCCGTGAACCCTTGTGCAGAGTTGCTGAGGTGACTTTTCCTTCCACCATCCATTGTCTGTCTTTATGATCAGCACCTGGTTCCCATAAGGGTGTGTGTGAGTGCTGGGGAACCTGCGTGATTTTCAGCATTCTCAGCTCTGCCTCTCAGCTCCCTCGGATGTAGCTGCAGACTCCAGGTCTGCTACAGACTCTTCGTAGGATGGTGGAGCCTCAGGGTGGCCATCATTTTCCTCTTCAAAGTCAAGGCCTGTCTCTGTATACACAGGTGGAGGGCCGTCAGAGACCTCTCCCTCTGCAACACCCGTCTGTTTTTCTGCATCGAGACTTTCTTCATAAGCCGGAGGGTAAAAGTCTGGCCTGGGAGACAAAATACCACAAACATACACATGTTATTTAAGCAGCAGTGCCAAAAGAGGCAGCACATGTCTGCCTCGCAAGTCACATCGTGCAGAGTTGAACTGTTAAGAAACATTGATTTTTGAAACAGATGTACTTCATCCCTGTAATAGTCCATTTTTTTTAATGTGTGGTTTTTTCAGAAGATTGATTGAAGTCACAGTATGTGTCTACATATATATATATATAAATAATATATATCTAAATTTTCCCCAGTGGGTTATTCCAAGCTTTTCCCTCTCTCTTGCTCATTCACTAGTGGAAACAACCTTTCAGTGTAAAATCTGTATCAGCAGTAGGAGACCTGGGGACTTTGACGGGGACCTTCTCTCTCTCTCTCTCTACTCCTTTATCCACTCGCTCTTGTTCCCACTCACACACGTCATCTTCTACTCCACTGCACTCACTGTGCCAGATCTGCACAGCCAACAAAGCCATGAATGGAACTCAGCTACATGCAGATCTCTGAACTGTGCCAGATGCTTCTCAACCTACCACCCTTGCAAGTCTCAGCAGCAAGTTTCAACATACGAACTTAACTCCTTTCCAAAACTATTTCAACTGACAACTTGATGCAGACTTTAGTTGTAGCCCTTTCATGCCAGCAGGCCAATGACTAACAGAGCCGCTCATGCCAGGGTTGATGTATTCACTGGTAGTCTTGCCCAACATTACTCATTGCTAAACCCTCTGGCTTCTCCATCATGAATGAGACTGAGTGGGGTAGAGATGAGGAAGGCAGGGTGAGCTTGGTTGAGTTGTGTATTTATAGAAAGAGTCGTTCCAGTGCCTACAGGGAGTGTTGATGGTATGTAACCACAACAGAACAGGCACTGCTGTTTGTAGCCACAGCTTCATTCCAAATGTTACCAGGACCAAAGCCAAATAGCTGAAGAAGCTGTCTGTTATACGGCATAATTCTTAGCTCTCTCTCGGAATAGCCAAGGCTGAGTCACAGGCACATGTGTGAAGGCATTCGGGACAGGAAGGTGAGCTGTTCCCTGGAGTGATCTCCAAGGCTCCAGCATGACTGCTGCCTGCCCTCCAATCCCATCCACTTCTCCCAATCCTGCTCTTCTTCCACGGCTATCTAAATATTTAGTGCCCTGAATTCTACCACTGGAGGTTCATTTGCTTTGATATCTCTACCTGGGAACTCATTTTTAATGTAAATGCTTCCAAGAAATGTAACTTCCCAGTTTGATCTACCAGCCATTCTGAGTGGGCTGGACTTCTATAAAATGCAGCAAAAAGAGGCAGTAAAATGTGTATCATGCAGTCCATCATTTAAAATATTTCAGCACAGATGGCAAAAATATTACGAATGTGTTAGTAATTGTAAGCTACAGGCTAAAGACAATCAGTTACTCTTATCAGGAATTCACATTCTAGAAATAGTCATCTAACATCCATACACACGCAAACACAATGCATCACTCTAGAATTATCTTCTATAACCACTTTAAGTGTCTTGAGTTTTAAAAAAATATATTTATTTATTTATTTTTAGATTTTTGCCATAGAGTGTGTGTGTTCACTGGAGAGAGAGACTGTGAGAGGGAAAGCGAGAAATCACCCCGCTTTACAATTCCTTCTTCTCCATTCTCCTCCTGGAATTTTGGGCACACTCTCACACATGCCCAGCATCAGTTTCAAGCCCCAGATCAGGACTTGAGCCATCATCAGCCACGTAGGAATCCAACACCTTAACCACTATGCTACCTCTTGGTCTTAAGGTATCTTGATTTTTAATTGAACCAGAGACTTTGCTGACTGGTCTGATAAACATTGGAAATGGGTTTTAGTTGTTATAATTAGTATCTTATTAGTTGGCAAAATGGATTTTTAAAAATGGACCATAACAGTTAAAATTACTTACTATAGATACATAGAGAAGCTAAAATATTATAACTATTCCCTCTCTTGCATAAAGAAAGCAAAAGAATTTCTGGAGTCTTGCAGCCTGTAATGATGCCTACGGATATATTCTGAATTTTTGGCTGAGAATTGAAGGTTTCTGGTTACTTGATATTGATCATAGGGTAGGCTGAATGTTTTTTTCTTATGAAAAAATATATAACATAAGCTTTACTTTCTCTCTCTCTCCATGTATGTCTGTGTATGTGTGTGTGTGTGTATAATATATACACAATATAACAATACACACACAAAGAATTAGTATCTTATTAGTTATATATACTAATTATACACACACACACACACATACATATTTAGTTTTTTGCCATAGGGCATGTATGCTCACCAGAGAAAACAGGAACAGAGGGAGGAAAGGTGAGAAATCACTCTCCCCTGGGGGGTAGCCACAACACAATCCCTTCTCCTTTATTATCTTCAGATTTGGGGCGTGCACACACATGCACCTGGTGTGATTTTCAAGCCACTGGGTCCAAAAATGGAATCGTAGTTGACCATGTGGGAATCTAGTACTCTAATCACCTGCTGGCTTTACTCTATGTTTCAGTGTATGGTTTACTGTCATCAAGCACACTCATATTGTTGTGCGACCACCACCAAAACTTTCCCATCATCCTCAACTGAAATTCTGTACTCATTGAACAATAAATCCCCTTTCCCCCTCGCCCGAGCTCACAGTGGTAACCACAGTTCTACTTTCCATCTCTGAATTTTACCACTCTAGGTAGTCATCCAAGTAGAATCTTCTAACATGTGTCTTTTTTGACTGGCTTATTTCGCTTCTCAAGATCTATTCGTATTGTAGCATATATCATGATTTCATTCCTTTTTAAGCGTGAGTAATATTCCATTGTCTGTATTGTCAACATTTTGCCCATCATTGATGGACATTAGGGTTATTTTTTTGTTTTTTAGCGAGATTTTTGCTATAGGGTATGTGTGCTTGCTGGAGAGACAGAGAAAGAGAGATAGAAAGTGAGAAATCATTCTCCAGGAGGGATGGTCATGCCATAGTCCTTTCTCTTCTAATCTCCTCTTGGGATTTTGGGCATGCACACACACACACACACGTCTGGCACATGAGTATTCGTTTTAGGCCACCAGGTCTGAGACTCAAACCATCATCCACTATGTGGAAGTGCAGCAACATAACCATTATGCTACCTGCTGGCCCCTAGGGTTGTTTCTTTTTCTTTTCTTTTCTTTCTTTTTTTTTTTTTTTAAATATATAGATAGATAAATATACACATACATATATATTTATCTTTTTTTTTAAAGGTGTTTGCCATAGGGCATGTGTACTCACTATACCTCTAGTATATTTTTGCCTTGCTGTGAATAAATCCTGCACATAAGATGAGATCAGAATATTTAAAAAGATAGTGCCGGATTTCACTGAGCTCACAAAGGTTATGGGACTGATTTTATGCCTGCTTACTAATTTGTTGTGTGGCAAAATTTAGTCTGGGGCTAAACTTTCCTTAGAACCTGCAGGACAAGTGGTGGGGAATAACTAACCTGTCTGTTACTGATGATAGCTCCTACAATACAATGAAAGAGCCTAAGAACTGGGCCTAGTAAGTTGGCTTAACTGGGTTTTCACCAGGGGTAGGATGGTCGTGGTGCTGTTCTACTGAGATAAATCCCCCTACCTCACCGTTTCCCCCAAATCAAACTATTCTTCCCAATGATGAACCCCAGAATAACTTCCTATCACTAAAACTGAAGTTGCAGACATACAAGCGTGGGAGCCATGTAAGTCACTCCACAGTAGGATTAAAAAATCATTCAGGGGTCCAGCAGATGGTGTAATGGTTACATCGCTGGACTCCCATGTGGCTGACCACAGTTCAAGTCGCAGACCTGATAGCTTGAAAATCATGCTGGGTGCTTGTGCATGTGTGCCCAAGATCCCAGGAAGAGAATGGAGGAGAGGGGTTTGTGGGGTGGCTATACCCCTGGAGGGTGATTTTTCACTTTCCCTCTCACTGTCTTTGTCTCTTTCTCTCCAGCAAGCACACATGCCCTAAGACAAAAACCTCTTAAAGAAAAAAAAAAAAGAAAAGAAAGAAAAGAAGAGAAAATTTTAAGAAGAGAAAGGGAAGGAAAGGAAAGGAAAGGAAAGGAAAGGAAAGGAAAGGAAAGGAAAGGAAAGGAAAGGAAAGGAAAGGAAAGGAAAGGAAAGGAAAGGAAAGGGGAAGAGGGACGAGAAGAGTGGGAAGGGAGGGGAAGGGAAGAGAAGGGAAGGGAAGGGAAGAGAAGACTAGAGAAGACTAGAGAAGAGAAGAGAAAAAAAATAAAAGAAATTATTCAGAGGGAAATTGGCCCTGTAGTCCAGTGGTTAAGAGAGCTGGATCTCATATGGCTGACACAACTCAAACTCTGCCCCTGAGACTTGAAAAACATGCTCTGTGTGTGTGTGTGTGTGTGTGTGTGTGTGTGTGTGTGTGTGTGTGTCTATAAACCGTGTGTGTGTGTGCATGTGTTTCTAAATCCTGACAAGATGGAAAAATGGAGGAGAAGGAATTGCAGCATGACTATGCCTGTTGGGGGGTGCTTTGGCATATTCTCTCTCATTCTATATCTCTCGCTCCTCCATCTCTCTCTAACTAGCACACACACTCTCTGACAACTAAAAATCATCCTGTGTTGACGCAGCTCAGCCCCTTTCAGTTCCCCTGGCTCTCAGCACATACCTGTCCACTGTGACCACAGGCAGGGTCCCTTGCACGAGGTGTTGCCTGAGCACATGGCTGAATACCCTTTTGCCTTCACTCGCCTGGCGGTAGGTGCTCCAGAAAATTCCACTCAGAAGGATCACAAACCCCAGAGGCAGAAGCAAATAGGCCATGACCAAGTTCCCCCGACAGTTGAATGTGGAACCTGAGGAGATGAAGAAAGCTCCCAGGCAGATCATCAGGAAACCTGTCAGGAGGGCAAGAGCGCAGAGAATTAGGCCAGTTCTGTTCCGCATCCCTGCTCCTCGGGAACCCAGCGCCCTGACCCTACCACTCCCTGGCTTCCACAGTTGCTGGAAGAGAATGTGGTGGTTAGCCAGCTGGCAGCTTTATACGCTCTGGGACCAACTGGCCTTTGGACAATTACATGAAACCGGCACTCCGAAGCTATTCATTAACCATTGAAAGTAACTGTGGTATCCTTGGAGGATTAACCTAAATGCACAGCAGCGTGTGGCAGGAGGGAGTGGCTTCTCATGGCTGTTTTGCTCTTTGAAGCTGGGTAGGACCCTCACCTGCTCCCAGTTATTTGAGGGGATGCCATTCATCCTTTAAGGGGATGCCTTTTCATCCTCTTAATCCCCAGATTCCCCAGTAAAAGCTAGAGAAATGAACATTCCTTCAAGGACTGTCTTCTTGGTGGTTTGGTAAGAAAACCTTTTCTGATTTTTCTTTCTCTTTACTAGGCATTTCTTCAAGGTACTTTCTTAATCTTTTTCAAGAGAAAAGTTCAGGATGGGAATTCCCTGATTCCTTCTCTGTTGACAAGAAGATGAGCTTCAGTAGGAGGTGAAGGAGAGTGCTGGAGAGAAAGATTGTAACAGACAGAGCCTTGGGAATTTGGGGGCTTTTTGGGGATAGCTGTAAAAGATGACCTGATGGCTTTTACCCTGGTTTTGAAACTTTCCCATTGTTGGGGTTCAAACACTGAGAGCTCATGGTCATTTCTCACTAACGCATAGATGTTTAATGAGTACTTTTTGCTTATTGCTCAACCATTGGCCACCATTCCTGGTTTACTAGAAATATTTGAACCACGTCCCATTCTTCCTGTTCTCAAATGAGGCCACAGGCATTTAATATAAGAGCAATTTCTTAAAGTTTACAGTGTATTCCCACCTCTGTGCAAAACTATGAATACATGCAAAGTACTACCTATTCAATCCCCATCCTCCACCATACAGACTTTTTTAGAGCACACTAGCATATTAGATTCTAAAAATCCTACAATTTATTTTCCCTCTTGGGAAACACATATTGAATAAAATTTGTTTTAGTGGATGCTGCTAAAAATGTTCCTTAGCCTTTTCCTGACACCATTGCTTTTTTATTTTCTTTTAATTTTAGGTTTTTGCCATAGGACTCCTGT
Organism: Tupaia belangeri chinensis; assembly: GCF_000334495.1. Taxonomy (NCBI): domain Eukaryota; kingdom Metazoa; phylum Chordata; class Mammalia; order Scandentia; family Tupaiidae; genus Tupaia; species Tupaia belangeri. Next base: position 6,490,334 of record NW_006159849.1, read on the forward strand.
GCTTGCCAGAGAAAGACAGATAAGTGAGAAATCACCCCCCCTCCCACCAGGGGGGATGGCCATGCTGATCCCTTCTCCTCCAGTCTCCTCTCAGGGTTTTGGGCACACACACACCTGGCATGATTTTCAAGTTGCCAGTTCTGAGACATGAACCCTAGTTAGCCATGTAGGAGTGCGGCACCTTAAGCATCATGCCACCCGCTAACACCAACATCTTTGCTTTATGGAGCATCGCCTCATATTTTTTCCCCAGAACTGCCTTCTGTTTTCTGGATGAATTTATTTCCTTCACCTTCATTCTCTTTGGTTGCAGACACTTTATTCCTGATCTGGTTCATGTCTTGATTTCTTCCCTCTCTACTTGCTGCCTTGGCATGCCCCAGTCAAAAGCCCCCTTCCCAGAGAAACTCCAGGTCACTTTTGCCCAGAGAGCTTATCGTCAGTCCTTCTTAGTCTTCCATTCCACTACCCCATTAGCATTACTTTCCATTTACTTTCCCGAGGGGAGAAGCAGCTGCTTGTGCAGTGCCCTAATGCTTTCCTATAAACCCTGTGGCCCTGTACGCAACATCTTCCTAGTTCTACCTTCATGTCAGGACTAGAAGAGAGAAGAAGACACTGACCCTTTCCACTCCCTAACCATACTTTTATTAGCTTCAATCCTGACCCTGAATTTCTGATACTTCCATCTTCTAGTCTTGATACCATCTTTGTAATCTTGAAATAACTCTTTCTCCCTACTTCCCCAGTTGGTCTTGACCCCAGTTAGTCTTGAGTTAGATAGATTTTTTAAGATGGCCTCCAATATCCTCACCTCCTTGTACCCATGCCTTTGTGTAAAGAATCACCTCCCTTCAGTATGGGCTGAACCTAGTGAGTTTGAAGGCCAGGGATGTTGCCTCCATGATATGATTACAAAGGCCGTGACTTCTGTCTTGCTGGCAAACTCTCTCTGTTAACTCCTTGGTTTATACCAAAGAGGAAGGAAGCTGCCGTATTGAATCTACCTGTGTGGCAAGGGACAGAGGGTGACTCTGGCCAACCATCAGTGAAACACAAAGACCCTTAGTTCACTAGCCCTTGAGGAACTGTACTGAAAGATAGGTTCTTCCAGAGACCAGCAGATGGTGTAATGGGTACGTCACTGGACTCCCATGTAGTTGACTGTGGTTCGAGTCCTGGCCCCGGTGGCTTAAAATCATGCTGGCACGTGTGCGCCAGATCCTGAGAAGAGAATGGAGGAGAAGGGATTGTGGCATGGCCATTCCCCCTGGAGGGTGATTTCTTGCTTTCTGTCTCTCTGTCTCTCTGTCTCTCTATGTCTCTCTGGCAAACACACACACCCTATAGCAAAAACAACTTTTCCAATAAATAAATAAATAAATAAATAAATAAATAAATAAATAAATAAGGTTCTTCCAGTGGCCACATGAACTTGGAATCAAATCACTGCACAGAAGAGAACTGGGATGCCAGTACTCCCAAGTAGGACTTGATCGAGAGACCCTGAAGTAGAGGACCCAGCTAAGTCATGCCAAAATTCCTGACCCTCAGAAACTGTAAGATAATAAATGTGTGTTGTTCTAAGCTGCTGAATTTCATAGTGATTGTTTTTTAGCAGGAAGAGATGGCTAAAACAGTTCTATTAGGATTTTGAAATCAAAGACAATGGTTAAATGTTTATCACAGTAACTGGCACAGACAGTACCCTATGAAAATTAATCATTACTATTATTGCTATTATTGTTACTGTTGTAATTCTTAAAACTGTGAAGTTCTGAACATTCCCAGCTGAAAGATTTGCACTAAGAGTTGGGTCCGAAGAACAGCTAGTTGATAGATCCCCTGAGGTACTATTAAGTATCAGATTAAGGAAGCATCACACTCTATTTTTTATGTTTATTTATTTATTTGGAGAGGTTTTTGCTATAGGGCGCATGCACTCGCCAGAAAGAGAGAGAGAGACAGAGAGACAGAAAGCGAGAAATCACCCCCCAGGGGGGATGGCCACACCACAATCCCTTCTCCATTCTACTCTCGGGATCTTGGGCACATATGCACACATGCCCGGCATGAGTTTAAGCCACTGGGTCCAGGACTCAAACTGCAGTCGACTATATGGGAATCCAGCGACATAGCCATTACACCAACTGCTAGTCCCAAGAATCACACTCTAGACGAAAACTGCCCACACATAAGGATTTGGCTTCTTTATTTTAGACCAACATAAAGGGATAAGTAAGACTGGAGATTATGATAGATCAGGCTTGGTTCCTGTGACCACAAGAACATATGAATAAAGAAGTGTCTCTGTATTTCCCTTCCTCTAGTACCAACAAAAACCTTTATAATAAGCAGTGCCGTACAGGTTCTTCCCCTCCAGCGCCCTTAAGGAGGATCCTATCATCCTAGAGCAGAGTTTTCCTGTTGTTATTGGTGGTGGAAATGGTGGTATTTTGGGATGAGAAATTGTGTAAGAAAGAGCAAAATCCAGGGAGTGGTAGAGGTATGAATGAACTTGGTTCCTTTGCATAAAATTTATATAAAAATAAAGAGTAAGTTCATGGATTTAGGGTATTTGAGGAGCTTATCTGGGATGAGATGGGGCATTAAGAGGAAAGATACAAAATAATTTGCAGTAAATGGGAGAAGTGGGAAAAGAAAAAATATATATATATAGAAATTTTAAGTATCACCAGGAACCATTTGTCTCCTCTATGACAATTAATAAATACAAGGGAAGTTGAGGTCATTTTTCCATGTTTCAGTTTATTATTATTAAATATGTACTATTAGATCATTTTTTTTCTGTGACTTTACTTCAGTTCTCAACAACAAAGACCACTGCTTGATGAGTATTATTTCTCATTGATGTCTTAAAAGGACCAAGGATCAGAAAAACAAATGACTTGTAGTTTTAGAAACATGCATATTACTATGATTTTCCTATTATTTCGTTTGTGGTATGATTTACTTTTCTGTAATTACTAGCAATAAAAACACTTGGGGAAAAAAAGAAAGTAGGTATGTATTTGCTTCAATAGTAGTGAAATAGCATAAACATTGAGAGAAAGTCCCATGTTCGTTAGGTGTCTTGAAGGAGCAGAAGAAACCCAAGCAGAAGAGCAACTGTAATGACAGAAGAGAAAAGCAAGCCAAATTTTCAGGGCTGGGAGAAAATAAAATAATCTAGTAAAGAACCAATCGAATACCAAGATGTTACTCAAAGAGACATTTCAAAAGACGTTCTATCTTTTGGAGGGAGTTTCTTAGGCATTACTCTGTCTTCTGAGTTTGTCTTCTTGTCAGGCCAACTTAATATCTTGCCACTATGCAGCACTGATTATGAGAGTCAAGGGCTATATAGAGGTAGGGGAACTGCAGGAGAGAGACTCAGGACTCACCTAAATTTATGTGGACAGCATGAGATGATGGAAAATGGATACTCTTGGAGGAGCACAGCCCACCCCTCTATGGAGAAAAGTTCTAAGACCTAATGGAAACCAAGCCAAAGACCTTCTATCCCTATTCCATCCACTCCGTAAGAGATCCACTAAGCAAATTATGTCTTACCTTTAAATCAGTCTATTAATGTATTATTGCTATTCTTGAAAATTCACCAATTAATCAAAATATCTGACTTGAAAGAAGGCAGTTGGGGCCAATAGATGGCATGGTGGTTAAGGCACTGGACTCCCACATCGCCAACCATGGTGAGTTCCAGATTTGGTGACTTGTTTTCTCAGTTTCCTTCTCTCTCTTTCTCTCTCTCTCTCCCTGTAGCAAATTTAAAAAAATAGTAATGATAAATAAATTTAAATGAGTAATTCTTTTCTAAAAAATGGAAGTGGGCAGTAATATGTTACTTGGTTGACGTCCAAACTATCTTAAACCATAACCACATTTTCAACACTCTGTTCCTTTGCGCATGACAGACCCATGAGGACTGTTCTGAACGTTGTGTGCAGCTGAGTTCCAGGCACTGTTCTGCCTTCCCATTTACGTCAGAGCCCCCTGAAACCTCACCCTTCTTTCCAATTTTCTCATGCAATAGGTAAATGCCTTTGAACTTCTCACAGCCCAGCACCCTCCACTTGCTATTTACTGGGCACCTTGGCCAACACCCATTTCTTGAAAACAGAAGAAGCATATTGCTTTGAATGAGAAGTTGATAGGGACTTTGGAAGGGAGTTAATGATGTGTAGAAGCTGTTGTGTAGGAGGGGCCTAGGGCCAAAAGCTGAAGCACAATGGCCAGGTTTCAGAAGGTCACTTTGGTTTAGGAAATGCAGTTTTGTGGGAGGTGGGGAAGGTGAGTATATTCTTGCAAGAGATGTCAACTCTGTCTGATTTCATGGTGGTGATTACTGAGTGATCTCCGGATTAGCCTTTCACACTTGAGGGTTCATTGAGCACTGGCTACTTCCTCCTCCTCCTCTCCCTGTTTTCTTTGCTTCTGAACTTCTCCTTCTTTTCCCCCTCCCCCATTTAAAAGAAGATTTAAATAAAGGCCTTTTATACATTGGCAAAGGACAAATAGCTTCTCAGAAAATGCACAGCAGGGTCAGAGAAGCTGGTGTTTGAATAGCATATGAGGCTCTCACTCACCTTGGACTGAACCTAGTAAATCTCTAGACAGAGGACTCTGGACAAGGCAGGGACTGGTCTCTTGCTTTGAGTGCAAAATGTGTATGGGGGGACATGAGAGTGCCAAAAAACTTAGTAGTCAAGACAAACCATATTTTCTAGCAGTGTTCTAAAAATATCAGATTGGCAGGTCTGACTCGGCTGGCTGCCTGTTTCTGTAAATACAGTTTTGGTGAGGACACTAGGTCATGTCTGAGCACTGAATAAGAAAACAACTTCTGTTCTAGAAAGCTCACCTTTCAATTTAATGCACAAAAGAGCTAGAACAGTTTAAGTTTGGGAGGGGGATGGTCCTTGGATGCCTGAAAGGAGATCACACTTCTGCAGCCCACGTTAGGTCAACCATCAGTGAAAAACGAGCTCTTAGTCCATTAGCGCAGAAAGAACTGCATTAGAAGATGGGATCTTGGGGACCAGCAGTTAGCATAATGACTATGTAGCTGGATTCCCATGTAGTCAACTGTGGTTTGAGTTCCGGACCCGGTGGCTTAAACTTACACCGGGTGCGTGTGCGTGCATGCCCAAGATCATGAGAGGAGAATGGAGGAGAAGGGATTGCAGCGTGGCCTTCGCCCCCTCTCTGTCTCTCTCTCTCTGTCTTTCTGGAAAGCGCACGAATCCTATAGCAAAAACCCCTCCAAAAAAATGAAGAAGATGGGGTCTTCCAATAGTCACATGAACTTGGAATCAAATCACTGCACAAGGGACACTGAGATGCCTGTAGTCCCAAATAACACTTGTTCGAGATAATTTTCCCCATGTTCCTCCTCCATGCTCATCAACTTGGGACCTTTGCTGAGCACCTACACCTCACAGAGATCTTTGCACTCTTGCTTATTCAGCTGCACGTGCCCAGTGTGCTCAGGGAGGTCCTAGGACAGAAACCCAGTGCCTATCTGTGTGGGTCTGGGCATGTTACTGCTGAGCCATTACCTGGCCCTGTATTTTGTCATTTTTTATATTGAACACCAGATTCTGCTTGCAGGACAGTTAAAGACCGAGATAAGTAATTTGTATATCATGCCTGGAAACAGGCATACCTCTTCCCTGCTCAACTATCAGTGTAGGGGATTAAGTAAACCTAGTCAAGATTTGAGTAGAGTTCAGATTTTGTGGTCCTTGTGGTTCCCTTCTGCATTGCTGATGAGTTGGTTGACAGCTGGATTGCTGGGTAGTTTTTCCCAATGTTCCTCCTCTACGCTCAACTTGAGACCTTTGCTGAGCACCTACACCTCACAGAGGTCTTTGCACTCTTGCTCATTCAGCCAGGCTGTGGTTGCTTGGTAGATGGTGCTTGCTGGCTGGGGGCTAGTGGCAGGGGTATTCTGTTGCACTGACCCACCTCAGTCTTGGCAGGCCCTGTGATCCTGAGCCTTGGGGCTGGTGACTTTCTCAGTAGCCTTTTTTATCTGGCTCTGGTTGCCTTTATTGGCCTGACCTTAGGGTTGTTTCCTGATCTTCTCCTACAAGCAGAGAATATTTTCATTTCACTTTCTCCATCCACGAGGGATTTTACTTGTGTCCTGGGGGAAAGAGGTTTGCTTCCTCCCCTATCCCAACTCCTTACTCTACACGAGTAGCTAAATGGCAATTCTGGTGAGGCCCTGACACTTTCCTATAGCAGCTCCTGGAGATCCATAGAAAAGAGCCTAGAAGTGGAATCAAACTGCCCACGTGTCTACAGCTCCCAGTGATTCCATACTTTCACATTAACTCACATTTGACAGCTAACGATACATTAAAAATTTAGGTGACTTCTTCTTAACGGCTTGTATGTCATGCATCTCTTCTTCCTGGGCTCTGCCATGGGGGAGCCAAGGTTTGCGTCCTAGCTTCCCTTGGGGGATCCTGTCTTTCTTTAAGTTTCAGGCTGTTTAGTTGTCCTGTAACCTCGGCTAGCTGATGAATTCAAGAAAAAATATGATTGTGTAGATTATCAGGCATTTTTGTTATTCTTAGAATGAGAGCACTGTACTTTCCAGCCTTCTACATCCTAGGATACTCCGCAAAAGCGGGACATTCTTGGCACCGTTTCTTTATGAATAAACTTTGATTCGTTTTTCAAATCCATCTAGGGATTTAAGCTTATCTCTTATTTTTTGGATCAATTTTCATAGTTTATAATTTCCTAGATTACTCTTTTTTCCTTAGACTAGCCAAAGTAGCCAAAGCTATTTTGTTAGTTTTTTTAACACTATCTGTTATGTGTTGATCTTTTCAAGAGTCAGCATTTGATCTTATTATTTTTCCCCCCTTCTAAAAAAAATGTACCGTGTCTTATTTTATATGTTTATATTAATAATTTCTGCTTTTATCATTAATAGCCTAATTTCTTTTGTCATTTTTTGGTACTATCCCCAATAAGTCAGGCCTTTTTTTTTTTTTTTTTAATGTTTTCAGTAGAGTTTTTGTTTTTGTTTTTTTGTTTTTTTGTTTGTTTGTTTGTTTGTTTTTGGAGAGGTTTTTGCCATTGAGTGTGTGCTCTCTCCAGAAAGACAGAGAGAGACAGAGAGACGGAAAGCGAGAAATCACAGCCCCCCCCCCCCCCCCGGGGGGGG
>NW_006159849.1:6501111-6551058 GCF_000334495.1 Tupaia belangeri chinensis
CCAGGGGGGATGGCCACGCTGCAATCCCTTCTCCTCCATTCTCCTCTCGGGATCTTGGGCACGCACGCACACGCGCCCGGCGTGAGTTTAAGTCACCGGGTCCGGGACTCGAATCCCAGTCTACTACGTGGGAGTCCAGCAACATAGCCATTTCGCTAACTGCTGTTTCCTATTTCAGTACTTTATATTTCATCAGTTTTGGCTTTTATCAATAAGCCCTTTCCCCTATCTTTAATGATTGCTTTTCTCATTATTTTTGTAGTATCTTCTGCAGTGTACTTAATTTATTTGCAGTCTGGATTGTTTTCTAATGGATTTAATTAGGACTACCCATTTTATTCTATTTGTCACTTTCAAACAAATTTCACAAGTTTTTATAAACCATGTTCTGATTGTCATTCAATTCTGAATAATAAGTAATTTAATGTAAGAGAAAAATGAGCAAAATATATAAATATATGTGATAGGAAAAGAAATTCAAGCAGCTCTTAAACAATTTAAAGATACCAAACTTACTTATAATAAGGGGAACACTAAACACAATTTCTAACCTATCAGGTTGGCAAACATTTCCGAGTTTGACAACACACTCACTTGGCAAGGCTGTAGAATAGAGGCTCTCTGGATATCACTGGTAGAAATACATCTAGCAAAATTACATTTGCGTGTTTTTTTCTGAGCCTGAAATCACACTTCTGGAAATGCATTTCATAGGCGCACTGGTAAAAGTACAAAATTATAAATGCACATTAAGCATCACTATTTGATATTATATAAGACTAGAAAGCCTCAGATGGCCATGAATATGGGACCAATTAAGTAAACCAAGCCTCATAACAGAATGCTGTATGGTTGTAAAAAGGAATGAGTAATCTCTCCGTATTACCTTAGAGTGATCTAAGATGTACCTTATCAAAATATGTTGATAAGATAAAAAAGCAACGAGAACAACAGTTTATTGCATTAAAAAGGGAGGAGTGCAATGTACATATGTTTATATTTTCAAAAAGAAACAATAACTGTCAAACAAAAATCATTTTAAAAATGGCTTTCTTTAGGAGGAGGGAAGGAATAGGGTAATAGAAACAAAGTTGTAAGATAAACTTGTCTGAATGTGCCTTATAAAAGGAGTTTGGGGCTGGGGCCATCAGGTGGCGTAGTGGTTATGGTGTTGGAGTCCCACATGGACAACTGTGGTTCCAGTTCCAAACCGCAGCTTGAAAATCATACCAGGCATGTGCAGATTGTGACTAAAATCCCAGGAAGAGAATGAAGAAGGGATTGTGATGTGGCCATCCCCACTGGGAGTGTTTCTCACTTTCCCTCTTACTGTTTCTCTCTGTTTTTTTTTTTTCTCGCGAATGCATGTACCCTTTTGAAAAACAAACAAACAAAAAACCCCACAAAACTAAATAATTAAATTAAATTAAATTTTAAAATATATATAGTTTTGACATTGGTATTATATGCATGTTTTACATGATTAAAATAAAAACTAAAAAAGGAAACAATCTCTAAAAATTTTTTTTTGGGGGGGAGAGGTTTTTGCTATAGGGTGCGTACACTCGCCAGAAAGACAGAGAGAGACAGAGACACAGAAAGCGATAAATCACCCCCCGGGGGGAATGGCAATGCTGCAATCCCTTCTCCTCCATTCTTCTCTTGGGATCTTGGGCACACATGCATACATGCCTGGCATGAGTTTAAGCCACCGGGTCCAGGACTCAAACCATGGTCAACTACATGGAAGTTCAATGACATAGCCATTCCACTAACTGATAGTCCTTCTAAAAGATTTTTTTTTGTTATGGAAACAAATGAACCTAATGCTTTATCAGGTTAATTGCTTATCATAAAGAAAATGATTATTGTAAGTAAATTTAAAATTCAGTATTTTCACCCAGTTAAAATATTCTAATATAAAAATAAAACCTATGAATAAATTCTAATATACAGTCAATAACCTTATTGTTAGTAAAAATATTTTCAAATTTCTCTCTCTCTATATATATATACACACACATACATATATATAGACATATATATATACACATATATATGTGTGTGCATATATATGTGTGTGTGCATATAGAGAGAGTATATGTATATATGTACATATATATGAGTGTGTATGTATATATGTACTTATATATGTGTGTGCATATATAGAGAGTATATGTATATATGTACATACACACACACACACACACATACAGTAGGCTAAAAGAAGTAGCCTAACATCCATATGGACCAAGATTTTCAGTGTAAGAAAAAGGAGATGCAAATAAAAATAGAAGAAGCTAAGTAAAATAGGCATAGTTTTAAATTTGAGCTTAAAATCTTCATGGTCTTATAAATTATTCTGTTCTTTCTGAAAAACACATATAACCCAGCACTGAAAGGTCTTTTAAAAGTAATGGCAATGCAGTAGCAATGCTCCATGGCACTGAGATTGTGATCTCCACATACCACCAAAATAAACTGTCTTTGCAGAAATGGGTGATTCTAGGTCTCAGGTAGAAGACCAAGAGACATACTATTGAACTAGAAAGAAAACTAACGCAAACTCCAGGAATTATGCCTAAGAAATACAGGAGCCAGCATGAAGGGGCCTCCCAGTAGCCCAGGGTTTCAGAACCTCTGCACTATTATGGCGTGGAGTCCCACACTCCTTCGCTGTGCTCTGTGGGGCCCTCCCATGAATTGCATGATGTGCAGTAGCAACCCTGACCTCTAGGTGCTCTCAGGGTATCCAGCCATGTCACCACCCCCAAATGGGACAATTTGAGGACCAAAGCCTCAAAACACTGAAATGAACTGAAACAAATCAAACACATAAAATCCATGAGTTCATCAAGTTTCTTAAGCACTAGAAAACAGTTGTCTCTGAATTTTAAAATGCCTTCCATTTATTCCCTTTGTCTCCTTCCTTACAAACTCTTAAGGTAGATGGAGGAGCTTCTGGAAATTTCTTTCTCTGCATGGTGTTCTGCAAGACACAAGCTCAATGTTCTGGCTCATTAACTTAATATTTATGTGTCTATTCAGATACTTGGAACACGTTTTAAGTAATGGTGATTGTATTTTCAACTATGCAGACGTCTGATTACTTCTTCCACATAGCTGCTTTTCTGTTGTATGGCTGTTATAGTTACTCCGATGAAGCCACCTTCCAGAATGTGCAGTGTAGACCCCTGCAGGCATACAGGCAGCTCATCACTGTGTGGGGGTACCTCTCCCAGCCTCAGAAGTCTGGGAACCTGTTATATCAGAAGAAACCCATGGCTTCTTTTTCTTCTCAGTTCTCTTCACCCCAACTCTTGTATTCATGGAGTTGTAAAGTTCTATTTTACTTCTCTCAGTCAACCCTTCTGCTAGGAGACTCTCCAGGTTTGCTGTTTAAAGCAGTTGTTGATGCTTTAAAATGAGAACAACCACCACTGTTGCTAGGATTTCAGCATAAGAGGAAGCAAGGAGGCTCTCCATGGGCCAGAAATACATCATACAATTTTTACCTTTATTAACCAGATAGTTTTAGAGATGGCCCTGTACTGTACAGGTTAACCCAGAGCTTGAAATTCCTAGACCATTATTGTACAAAAAAGCTCTTACCTTTGCAGTACACTTCTTTGATTTTTTTTATTGTTTTGTAAGTCTCATTCTATTTTTGGACTACATTACAGGAAATTTTCAAAATTTCTGATCTTTGATGGCAACTTTTCTCCCTTGGCATTTCAGTGGAATTTAGAGTGGAAGGGAAAGTAAACAAGTGTGCTCACTCCACCGATTAGATCTCCCATTTTTTTCTGAGTGTCTGAGACTATGAGAGACTATTATTTACAAAATTACGATCTCATTGTATACGTAATTTTCCTTTTTAACTAGAACAACATGCTTTTTGAAAACATTGCATTTAATAATGATATGTTTTAAAAGAGCCTTCATTGACATGATAGACTTATACTAGAGTATAAGTACGAATTTTCTTTTATTTATTCGACACTAAATAAGGTCCTTGAGCAAGGAGAAAACATTAGCTTCCTAGATGCTCAAGACAATTGAAATGTCTGGCATGTAATAGCTCTGTAAATCATTCTGATTTTTTTCCAATTGGATAGGTAAGGACCAAGGCAGAGACTTGTGGTAGAGAGTGAAGGGGAAAGCAGGAAGTGAGCTTGACTTAGAAGAAAAGAAGGCTCAATGTGTTCACTCTGTTCTCTGCTTTTGGTTCCCTCTCTCCTATGTTTTTGCTGCCATTATGGAAGCAGACTCCTTAGCTGAGTTGATAAATATGGATGTTGAGATTCTCCCCCCTCTGGAAAAAAAAGAAAAAAGAAAAGAAAAGAAAAGGAGATTTTCTTCCCTCTTAATAAAGCCCTAGAAACAAGGACCTATATCTTTGGAGCATAATGTTTCTTTCAGCACACACTGCAGGGTGTAGTGAGTATTTCTGAGGGGGATGTGTTCCTAAGTTACAGGCGTATTAAGAAGTGTAGAGATGGAGTGGGTCTACCCACAATGCTATTTACTGCCTCTGCGGGATGAGTCATTCTCTGTTTCTGTTGAGGGACTGAAGTTGTGTCTCCTTACAGCCAGCAGTCTAATCAAGTCATGAACATGAACATGCCATGGCAGTAGCTATAAACTATCATGAGATTGTGACATTAGAATTGGAGAGAATTTTATGGAAGCATATGGGGATGAAGAGTTCACTGCACTTGAACGAGTGTTGGAAATCAAAATACGAAGGCATAACACAACGTTGTCCTCACATAGAAAATTTACCATCAAGCTCAGGAGTCTACTTTTCAATTTTATCAGTATAATTGAAGACCTCAAAATCAGATGATTCCTAATTTTTATTCACCCCCCCCCAAAAAAAAATCAAATCCTGGATCTTTTTTTCCCCTCTTTTCCTTTTTTCAGTGTATGTGTATATCAACTATGAGTCACTGGTGTCTAGCACAGGGAAAATGGTATAATTCATTACAAATATTTCTTTCTCCGAATGAGAAAATGAGATTTAGATCTAAATTAGTATCGCTCCACATATGGTAATTCGTAGATTTAAAAAAAAATCACTAAAGACCCAAATTTATTTAACCTTTGAAAGAGGGTGAAAGAAGGATGGAGGGATGAAATTGCCGCTGACCTGTAGGATGGAGTAGCAGTGGCTAAGACTGAGATGTACTGTCTCTTATTTGTCTTACTTTTTACATAATTCGGTGTGAAAAATATATCTAAACCCATTGTAACAGTAATTTATCTGAGTATCTGTGCCAGGCACTTTTCATTTGTTATTTGTAATCCTTACAACAATATTGTAAGGTAGATATTCTAAGCTCCCACCAACATCAGAGGACGCTCAGTCCTGAGAGGATTAGTGACCTTTTCAGGGTCATTTAGAGCCCCTTTGCTAACCCGCACCTAACTGGCTCTGTAGCCTACATACTGTTCATCTTACATCACAACGCCTAAGTCTAAGGTTGGCAATTTTAGCTAATAAATTTACACTGAATGATGCAATGATTAGCTACGGTTTATTATGGATTTGTAAAAACTTACAAGCATTTATTACCTGCCCATTACAAGTGCAACCATCAGGATTATCTGGGTTTTGCTTTAGTAGCAACAACTCTAGATCTCGGTGACTCTAAACGATACGGATTTATTTCTTGTTCACTCACAGTGTTCATCAAAGATCAGCTGGGACTCTGCTGTAAGTTGACATTGTCCTCATTTTAGGAACTAGATGAGAGAGTTTCTATTCTGAACATTATAGTCAAAAGGCAGGAGAAAAGAGGAAACTGAAGAGTCTTGCATTAGTAATTAGAGTTTTGGCCGAGGTGTCCCACATTACATTGTTATAAGTCACTGGCAATAATTGGCCACATGGCTCTAGCCAACTCCTGGGAAGCCAAGAAGTGTAAACCGAAAGCCAAGAAGTGTAAGCTGAAAAGACTCAAATAGCCAGAACTATTTGGTGAACTGAATTAACTCTACTTCACCAGGCATGCAACTAAGTGCTGGCAAGAACACCAGAATTAATGCTTCTGCTTTGTCCTTTGAAAACTTACCATGCGAGGGATCAACAGTTAGCATAATGGCTATGTTATTGGACTCCTATGTAGTCGACCGTGGTTCGAGTCCTGGACCTGGTGACTTAAACTCACACTGGGCACGTGTGTATGTGTGCCCAAGATCCCGAGAGGAGAATGGAGGAGAAGGGATTGCAGTGTGGCCATCCCCCCGGGGGATGATTTCTCGCTTTCTGTCTCTCTGTCTCTCTCTGTCTGGCTGGCGAGCTCACATGCCCTATAGCAAAAACCTTTTCAAAAAAAAAAAAAAAACTTACCATGCGACATGCAAACGAGCAACCATATGCAAAGGAGGAGGCAGTGAGTGCCGACCTGAGATATAAGCACCCTGTTAGTGGAGCACAGAGGGAAGGGTGATGAGTTTTAAATGGTGAGGTTACAGAAGGCTTTGCAGAGAATCTTACAGATGCACTTTCAAAGCTTGAAAGGTTTGAAGCATTGAAGGATGTTTTAGAGAGAAAGATACTTGGACCGAGAGATTTGCATGAAAAGGTTTGCCACGTTCAAGGCAAAAATGAGTAGAATGATAATATGGGAGAGGCAGGTTAATGAAATAAGATGTCAAAAAGTCATTTGGGGTCAGATCGTGGACGTTTGAATGCCACGTACAGTAATGATTCCTTTAATATTGAGGTGGTCACAGTTTTACAAGAACTACCAGAGACGTTGTCTCAAATAAATCAATATTTCTATTTTGACATATTTATGTTTCATAGACGAATGCGTACTCATGCAATTACATTAAATAACAGGATTGTCAGAAGATAGTGCCTAATATATAATGGTAATCAGTAAATACGAATGAATAAATACAGAAGAATAAAACTGAGGAAGATAACTATATGTTAATCCTTTCTTAATCTATCAAATTCTGAATACATACACCTGATTTTATTTTAAAGATTTTTTTTACAACTGATTTGTGCTATTATTTGCTCACAGACCTATAGAAAAAACCTTTTAAAAAAAAAAAAAAAACTTACCATGCGACATGCAAACGAGCAACCATATGCAAAGGAGGAGGCAGTGAGTGCCGACCTGAGATATAAGCATCCTGTTAGTGGAGCACAGAGGGAAGGGTGATGAGTTTTAAATGGTGAGGTTACAGAAGGCTTTGCAGAGAATCTTACAGATGCACTTTCAAAGCTTGAAAGGTTTGAAGCATTGAAGGATGTTTTAGAGAGAAAGATACTTGGACCGAGAGATTTGCATGAAAAGGTTTGCCACGTTCAAGGCAAAAATGAGTAGAATGATAATATGGGAGAGGCAGGTTAATGAAATAAGATGTCAAAAAGTCATTTGGGGTCAGATCGTGGACGTTTGAATGCCACGTACAGTAATGATTCCTTTAATATTGAGGTGGTCACAGTTTTACAAGAACTACCAGAGACGTTGTCTCAAATAAATCAATATTTCTATTTTGACATATTTATGTTTCATAGACGAATGCGTACTCATGCAATTACATTAAATAACAGGATTGTCAGAAGATAGTGCCTAATATATAATGGTAATCAGTAAATACGAATGAATAAATACAGAAGAATAAAACTGAGGAAGATAACTATATGTTAATCCTTTCTTAATCTATCAAATTCTGAATACATACACCTGATTTTATTTTAAAGATTTTTTTTTTTTTTTTTTTTTTGCCATAGGGCTTTTATGCTTGCTGGAGAGAGAGACAGAGGGAAAGTGTAGGGGATTGCAGCATGGCCATCCCTCCTCCATTCTCCCCTCAGGATTTTGGACTTTCACACATGTGCACCTAGCGTGAACTTCAAGCCATTATTAGATCCAGGACTTGAACCATGATCATCCATGTGGGATTCCAGCACCTTAACCACCATACCAAATGCTGGCCCCACACCTGATTTTTTTAAAGAAAGAAAAAATTACTGAAGAGAACTTCTTGGGTGATGCTACAGTAAAAATCTATCCAATTCTAACATGTTTAATTACTTCTCATTCTTCTTTTTTCAACCTAAGGTTGTAGAATTCTTTCAACAGTTTTACTTATATCTGTTCCTCCCAATTCTTCTTCCTTTTTTTTTTTTTTTTTTTTTTTTTTTTTTTATTTTTTTTTTTATGTGGGTTTCCCCTCCCAAGTTATTTTTTTCTGAATATAAAGAAGAAAGCTATTTATTTTCATTGTGCTACAGAAATATGATACACCATGGAAATATAAGGTTATCATTAGGAAACTCAGGGCAGAATAGAGAAGGACCTGGAATAAATTCTCATTTTTTCATAACATCATTGAGAGCTACAAGATGGTTAACCTAGGTCCTCATATGCTAAGACTCAGGGTTTTTTGTTTTTTGTTTGTTTTGCTTTGTTTTGTTCTGTTCATTGTTCTTGTTTTTTTCATTTCATTTTATTATTTTATTTTATTTTTTGAGAATTTTTGCTATAGGGTGCATGCACTCGCCAGAAAGACAGAGGGAGACAGGGAGACAGAAGGCGAGAAATCACCCCCCGGGGGGGATGACCAAACCGCAATCCCTTTTCCTCCATTCTCCTCTCAGCATCTTGGGCACACATGCACACACGCCCGGCGTGAGTTTAAGCCGCCGGGTCCAGGACTCAAACTGAGGTCGACTACATGAGAGTCCAGCGACATAGCCATTACACTAACTGCTGGTCCCCCAATTCTTTAGTAAAATTTGTTCTTTTCTGAAATTTTGTAAGCCTTATGTGTCTCTTAAAGTCTCCAATCCTCAAATAGAACTCACTAGATGAGAGCTTGTTCCAATACTTAATATTTTCTGGGGCTTCAGGGACAGGGTTGACTCTCAGTCTCTATGTATAGACGTTCTGGACTAGAATCTCCAATTCTATGGTCTCAGTAAAAATAATTAAAGAAAAAAAGAACTAAAACAAAGAAAATCCCCAAGTCCCTCCTAGAGCTATTAAGGAATACAGAACTTTCCAGCAGCCAAGTGACATTGTCAGCCCTGGGGTAGATTACCACACTGTTGGTGAAGGGCAGGGTAATTCCCAAGGGAAAATGCTAAGAGCTTAAACTTATTGCAGCTGGACAGTTTCTGAGTTTATACTAAACCCTGTTCTCCCTCCTTCTGCAGAAAATGAAAAGAGGACTTGATAACAGAGCAAATTAGCAGAACTTTGCAAAGCACGTGTGGTGCTCTGGGATCTGTGGTGGAAGACAAGGAAGAGAGACAAGGAGCGGGGCAGCGTGAGGGAGCGGGGCAGACACTGTGGGCACCACTGGTATCTGGGCTGGGGCTTCTCACACTGCAAGGCCATGGAAATCATATGGGGAATCTCAAGAACCCGTAGATTCAGATTCTGCTGACTTCTGATAACAGAGAGGGAGGCTTTACTTATTTTATTTTCCATGCTCTTCAACATGTTAGTCTTCAATATGTCCCCCAGGGGATACAGCATAATCCTCTTGGCCTCTCTTTGAAGTTGGAGTAAGCAGGACTGGAGTAGACCTTGAAATTCTGCATCTCTACCAAGCTCCCAGGTGGTACAGATGCTGCTGGTCTCTTGACCACACGTTATGTAGCCAGGTTTCTAGGCAACGGTTTCCTTTAGTCCCCTTCTTGTGATTAGAGCTCTAATGTTCAAACGTCCACCCTACCCTGTGCTCAGAGAAAATAATCCCTCGCTAGCCCCATGGGGTGAGGATGTTAATCAACCTAGGATAACCATGGTACTTCTTCATTGATCAATGATTGGTTTGGGCCTGGTCATATGACCAACACTAGTCAATGAGACAAAAGGGAAGGTTGGTAGGGCTCTTCAGAAGTGCTTTCTTGGGACCAGCAGATGGTGTAATGGTTACCTCACTGGACTCCTACCTTATCCACTGAGGTTCAAGTTCTGGACTGGTGGCTTAAAATACACAGCAGGCGCATGTGCACACATGTCCAAAATCTTGAGGTGAGATTGGAGAAGGGATTGAGGTATGACCATCCACCTGAGGGTGATTTCTCCCTTTCTGTCTCTGTCTCTCCAGCGAGTGTATGTGGCCTATAGCAAAATATCTCTTTAAAAAATAAAATAAAAAAGAAGGGCTTTCTTGTTCTACTAATGGAGCCCAGTGTGGAGGTTTGTGCTTCCTGTCACTGGGGTTACTTGGTGAGGGCATGATCCTCACAGCTACTATATTTGTCCCACATGTGAAAGGCCATACTTTATGGTCCTGGATTCCTCTGTCCAGCTCTCCACTGGACCCCTTCTATCTTGTCTGTGGTCATCACTTCTCTAGCTGGCTGTGCAGTGGACTGCCCGGCCCCCACCACTTCCTGTCCAGGGCTGCTTGCAGCTTTGCATGCGCTGTACTCTCATGTCTGGGCCTCTGGAAATGCTTTTCTTTCCAGGAGTTCTCTTCTCACCTCATCTCTTCATATACCCAGTTCTCTTTATTCAGTCATGTCTCAGGTGATGTTTACCCTCTTGGGGAAGCTTTCCATGGTTACTATAATAAGTAACAGTATGTCCTTTCAAACTGATGAACAGCACAATTGCAATTATCCATTGTTCTAAGGTTCTCTGTCAAGGCAAAGCCCGTGTTTACCTTTCTGCTTTCCCTTGGTACTCACAACATCATGCCCAAGGTGTGGCACTTGGCAGTGGCCCGTTCACTATATTTTGAATAGAAAATAATTGTGTTAGAATAGACACATTGTGTTAAAGACATTTCTTTAAATAATTATGGTGGCCAATTGCAATTTTATACTACTAGAAATACTTGATTGTCTAAAAGTGCACTGTTGCCATTTGAAATATTCTGGGAGGTTTGAGACTGTTTATTTGTCCAAATAAGGACTGTTAACTCCAACAGATGTTCCCATGTCTACCAAAAGCATATGTGTTCATTAGGATCTGATTTTGTCACTCATCTGACAAATCACAAATTTCCTGGCAAATCACCTCCCCGCCATGGTTTATTCTCAGTCTGACTTCTCTGTTTCTCTGTTCATCAGAATACACACGCACAAACATGCCCTAGTGACACCTGAAATAGTGTGAGCCTTTCTCACACTTCGGCTGTCACTTGTTAGTTGTCTGTCTCATCCCAGACCAATGCCAGACCTATGAACAGAAGGCGCCACCAAGGCTGTTGATTCTGCTAACAGAGTTCCTACTTATTTTATTTTTCATGCTCATCAACCCGTTACTCCTCAATGGGTCCCCAGGGGATACTATAATCATCCTCATGGCCTTGGCCTCTCTTTGAAGTTGAAAATTAAAATGAAGTTTCTCCAGTTGCTTTTAAGTAATATAGTTAAATATTACAGTGTGGTTGACCCCTGGCCCCCAAACCCCTACCCTCATGACGTGCTTCTGACTTGTGCTGACCAGCCTGCTGATCAGAAAAACATGGGTGCACTGTGAAGGGAGGTAACAGGTAAAACGCATGTTTACATTCCCAAGAGACTTATCTGGGGACAGGCTATAGGGGTTCATGCACCACATCTTAGGAAAATGACAAAGGGCAGACCTCGCCCAGAGTCCCTCTTCTCTTCCGCCCAGCCAGTGCAGCAGACTGTGGTCGGAAAGACTCCTTCCTCTGCAGCTGGTCCTCTTTTCTATTCAGGCTGGGTAGGTGTCCAGAAGGGATAAAACCTGGCATCCTGCCATGGATTGGGACTCTTGGTCAACAGGAAGGGAGTACAGGCCATTTTGCTACCATCCCAGGCCATTGACCACATATGCAAAACCGGCAGATGTAAAGCTGTTAGGCAGAAAAGACCTCTGCTGGTAGAGAGTCGCAGTCAAATGAAGTCTTTAGTAGTATTTCCACTGCTCCATCCATTTAAGTTTTTGGGAGACAGCAAAGGCTGAGACGGCTGCTTGGGAATGATATTTGCCAAAGTTGATGGAAAAGTTCCAAGGAAATCATTATGCTCCTCTTCTTTTTTTGCATTGCCAGAGGGTGTATATACATCAGCCAGTGAGAGAAAATGCTTCCAGTGGGATATTATCACACCACAATTCCATTTCCGTAATTTCTCTATTTCAATAGGCTTTGGGGCATGCATGCACATGCACCCGGTGTATTTTTAAAATTAATTAATTAATTATCTATTTATTTTTACATTTTCCCAGAAATATTTACTTTACATATCAAAAAATTTTTGCCCAAACTCCATAGTTCTTGACAGTTAATAAACAACTTGCAAAATTTTTAAAAACTGAGTTTTAGATATAATGTTCAAAGTATTTGTTATCATTTTGTTTGTGACTCTGTAACAGAGACAGAATGGTTTTAAGTATTTCTGAGAAAATGTTTACATGTCAGCTACTCAAACTGTTGAAAAGCAAACACCCAGCACACAAGTCACACATAAACCTTCTCAATTCAGCCCTGCCTACCAAGTATTCTCGTATATACCATCTGCTAGGAAAGATCAGTCTCTTTTCCTTGAAAGTCTTCCTCGAAATAATCCTCTGGTTGTGGTTGTTCTTTTGCAATCTCTACTGATTACAACGCATGGCTGGAAAAGTCCAGGTTATTTTATGGTACAAATTCTTTCATATAACTTCTTTAATCCTGGTTCCAGGCCATCTTTCTAAGAGCTTCTATTAGCTTTCTTGAGATTTACCTTAGTTCCATAGTTTTCTGGTTAATCTTCAGATATGACATTCCAGTCAAAGCCCTGTTCAATAATGAGTATTTCCAATTTCTGATTCAATGTAACAGGTATTATTGAACTTATGCAAATGACCATTCTGTCACAAAATAAGAATATTCTCAAATATTTTCCAATTCCAGAGGGGTGGTTAGGAAGGAAGAAAAGTTTATGTTTCCATTTAGAGAAATAAGCAAACAATAAGAAAAAATATTCTAACAAACTGCTGAAACTATCAACAGCCCAAAAGAAAGCAAAATCCTTAAATTGGGAAAACAAAGCATAGTAAAAAATATCAGTAATGTTATACTCAAAGTCATAAAATTCTATTTCACCAGTTCAGTCTTATATTCAATCTCTCTTCTGTTGAATCTGAAGTGTCACTATACTCTGATCTTTCCATTTAAATCCTGGAAGTTGACATTCAGTGTTATTATTGATATTGCTTGTCCCTAGCATTAATTTGGTCATTTTCTTGGTTGCTTTTTGTTCCCTTATTTCTGCATGTGTGTCTTTAGTTTTCCTGGTAGAGCACTCCTTTCAGAACTTCTTGAAGAGTGAGTCTGGTATTGACAAATTCTTTCAGGTCTTGTTTATCTGAGAATGTTTTTATCCTTTCTTTCCATATGAAGGATAATCTTGCCAGGTATAGTATTCTTGGTTGAAACTATTTTTCACTTACCAGTTTGAATATATTTTCCCATTTTTTCCTTGCTTGCATTGTATCTAATGAGAGATCTGATGTTAGCCCAATAGGATAACCTTTATAAGTAACTTGACATTCCTCTCTTGCCAGTTTTAATATCTTGTCTTTGTGGATTTGGTCAATCTGGCTATGATGCCCCTTGGAGAAGATCTTCTTGGGTTGATTCTATTAGGGATCCTTTGTATTTATTGGGTCTGGATATTTGAATACCTCTCTAGATTTATAAAGTTTTCTTCCAGAATTTCATGGAATAGATTATCAGTGCCCTTATTAGTTTCTTCACCTTCTGGGATACCTAATATTTAGGGTGTTTAATGACCTGAGAGAGGTTTTAATTTCTTGTACTGCAGCCTTCACCTCCAACAGCTCCATTGATTCTTTTTTATGGGGTGTATTTCCTCTTTCAGATCATGCAAGAACTTCCTCACCTCCTGGAACTTGTTCTCTCTTTTCTCCTGCACCTTTTGGAGAGCTTTGTCTCTCAGCTCTTGCATGTGGTTTAGTTTTGTCACTATGAATATTCTGAAATCTCTGTTGGACATTTCCATGAGTTCCACTGCACTGTTTGTGGACGATGAAGAATTGTTCTTTTCCCTTAGGGGAGAGATATTTTCTTGGTTTCTCATGTATCTTATGCCTCTGTGGGAAAAAAAAAAAAAAAACCAAAACCTCTCCTCAACTGTGCTTTGCAACGTGGTATCCACAGAACGAGATGCGATGAATTCAGATTTAGAAGTTCCTTCCTTGAAGCAGGAGTTTCAATAAGTATTGAGGATTTCAATGACTCTAAAAGTATTCAGATGGCTTGGCTACTGTGCACCTAGTCCTGTTTAGACACTCGGTGTGCGGAGAGTGAAGACTAGAGAGGGAAAATGAGGTTTAAAAAAAAAAATTAAAAGGCAAACAAAAAAAAGAAAAATAACTAGACAAAAATCAACCAATAAAAGAGAACAAAAAAAAATTTTTAAGGTAAAAAATAAAAACCAGATGGTGCAAAACAGACAGACCGACAGGGACAAAGTCAGAGAGAGGACAGAGGTTGCCCTACCTCGTCTGAGTATTTTGGGGGTCTGGAAGATGGAGTCTAGAGCATAGCTTCCCTGGACATGCCAGGACACACCACAGATTTAAAATGGTTTCTGAAATTAGCAAGAGAAAGAAAGGCCCAAGGTGAGGAGAAGTGGTTTAAAAATTATAAATAAATTAATTAATTAATTAATTAATTAAAGAGAGAGAACATGAAACAGACAGAGACAGAGAGAGGACAGAGGTCACCCTACCTGTCTGAGTATTTCGGAGGTCTGGAAGATGGAGTTTAGAACATAGCTTCCCTGGACATGCCAAGACACACCTCAGATTTAAAATGTTTTTTTGTCTGAGTATTTCAGGGTTCTGGAAGATGGAGTTCACCCAGTGTATTTTTAGAGCTGCTGGGGGTTGATTCAAACTGTGGTTGGTCATTTGGTATCTGGCTTAGTATTCAAAACACTTAGCTGCTTTGTTATGGGGGGGCCCTATTGTGCCCTTACTGACTATGTTGCATCTGGGTACTCTTCCTTTCACCTCTATTTAATAATTCATGCTGACTTTCCCAATTATTCTTTCTCTTCGGTTTCCTCTCATGACCCTGTGACCCTAGTTCCTTTCTTTCCTCCTTCTTCCCATTTGAATACTTTTTGGTATGCCTAACGGTTTTTCTGCTTTGTTACATGCTTCCTAAATGAGCGCAATGCTCAGTCTGTCAAATAGAGAAGGCTTGCCATAGGCTGGTTTCCTGGACATAACCTCACATGGGTATCTCCATGCAGAAGGTTATTGGCAGGGCCCTTGGGAGCTATACGCACGAAGGAGTGAAGGTGGACCTGAGCAGGGAGAGAAGCTGCCCCCTCATGGGATTACAACCCAGAGGCCTTAGCCCCAGAATCTTCCAGAGGTTCTATTCTGGGTGGCCCTCCACAGGTATCTCCAGTTGCAGTTAAGGACAAGTCCTTTGTTTCCCTGCATCAGTGGGTCACTCGCCACAGGCTGCCTCTTGGGAAGGAGCTTACACTTAGACAAGGTAGTTGTCTTCAGTGAGAAGATGTTCCCATTGGAGCTGTGGAGCTGGGACCTGGCCTCTGAAGAGAGGGAACCATGCGGCAGCTGCTAGTACTTTTGAGGGGGCCCTGTTAAGACTGGTTCTGGGAACAGCAAGGAAACCAGCTGTTCCTGTCAAAAAGAAAGTAGTTGCTGGGGCGATGCTGATGGAGTGATGTCGTTTCATCACGAAGTCCAGTAGGAGATAGAAAAGAGCAAGTCCCTTATCTCCAGCTCCTGCCATCCAGTCTCCCTCTAGTGCCCTTTACTGGCAGAACCTAACCGGAAGGGCCTAGCATCACTGAGCTGCATGTAGAAGAGTAGATCATAGCTCGATGACTGGTACAGCCGGCAGGTCTGCACCCCCGTTCTGGTACGGGGGTAACTGGCAGGGACTGTGCATGAACTGCCCTTTTGTCTTTTATTTTTTTGTTAAGTTTATTATTTATTTCTTCCATGAGCAAGAGAGAGACAGAGGGACAGCATTCCCAACAGAATCCTGACCCACAATTTACCCCCATTTTCAGCCAGCCCCAGGTCATGGGCATGTACATACTAAGGGAAGTCTCTGGATGTGAACCCAGAACTTTCCTATGTGAGTTACTGCTATATCATTAAAACACAATAAGATGCCTTTATAAGAAGAGGCATGTGGAACCAGCAGATAGTGTAATGGTTAGGTCGCTGGACTCCCACGTAGTCAGCTGTGGTTCAAGTCCCAGACCTGGTGACTTAAAACTCATGCCAGGTATGTGAGCACGCATACCCAAGCTCCTGAGAGGAGAATGGAGAAGTGATTGCAGCATGCCTATTCCCCGCAGGTTTTTCATTGTCTGTCTCTCTGGTGAGCGCATGCATCCTATCGCAAAAATCTCTCTTAAAATAATAATAATAATAAAGGTATGTACTCTCTAGTTTACTGGATACCCCCTTGACTGTCCTGTCACTCACTGACCTCCCCAGGCAGGACCTTGTGGGCATTTATTTGCTATCCTTGTCAGCAGGTGGCAACATGGTTGGGAGCTAGACTCCCACATAGCTGACCATGGTTTGAGTCCCAGACCTGGTGACTTCTTTCTCATTTTCTTTTCTCTCTCTCTGGTCAAATTTAATAATAATAATAATAAAATAATAAAATTAAATAAATAATTCTTTAAAAGAAATCTGTTTCCCCAGAAGAATCTGAATCTTTTCTTAAGAAGCATCCCAGGAATGAGCACAGGATTTAATGTTCAAAACATTAGTCACAGCTAACACAACTTCATGATGTTGTTTCTGCTGGGACTAAATGACTCCTCCTGTCGTGACAATCTGTAGGCACCCTCTCCCAGCTCCCCTTGCTAGGGGAGTCTGGGGATTTTGCATTCCTGATTTATCTGGCCTTTAGCTGTACCACTCAGCACTGGGTTTTTAAGCTGTCACTCAAGCTCTATTTTGTTTTCACCCTCATTACCCTTCCCCTCCTGAGAGCCGGGCTGCAAAGGCCAGGTCGGTTTTCCACAGCAGGCAGCTCAGCAAGTGCTGTCTCATGGAATAAAAATTCCCTTGAGATAGGCCAGGACCCTAAGTGGAACTATTTTCCCTTTGTATGGATCTGAATTTTAGAGTGTCCCTGTAATCAGGGCTTGGCAAGAAAACCATGTCTTCTGTTTTCTTCTAAGAAAGGCTATGAACATCTTAGTAAATTAGTAGATAGCATTGAAGCCAATAATCGTTTTGTAAATTAAGATCCTGGGGCCCAGAACATGGAGATGTGGGGTAGAGGTCTCTAATGCCTTCCCACTTCCAGGGCCTGGAGTGCTCCGAAAGAGCCTGGCAAGCCTGGTGCAGGAGAGGCAGATGGGAGGATCACAGCGTGGGTGGAGTGCCCTGAGGGAAGACCCTGGGGCTTGGGTCTGCCGCTTAGAAACTACCATGCTTGTATTGCTATAAACCATCATGAAGTTGGGGGGTCCTGTCATCCAAAGGCTCAGAGGCCTCACTCACGAGCTGAGAGGGACTGAATTCTGTGATCTCTCTTGTTTTCCTAGTTTTGAGGCCTTCCAAGTTGAAGTCTCCTGTGTATTCTTCCCACACTCTCAGGACTCCCTGCCGATGGGCAGGTCCTCACATCAACGCCTCCAAGCACCTTCTTCGCCTTGGCACTCTTGTCTCTGCTGACTCTGAATTGCCACCTCACCCTCACCCCCATCTGTTCCTGCCCTGCCGATCTTCTAGAAGAAAACAGTAACATGCCCCAGCCAGACTAAGGCACACAGCTAAGGTATTGAGTGTACTTTTCTCTGCCGCCACGAAGTGACCACTGGCCGTAAGGACTTCCTGAGTGCCGGCTACGTGCCACACTTCAAGCGGATGTGATGCCTACACCCGTGAGCTGGTTCTATTTTCAGAGAAAAGCGAGGCCCAGGACAATTAGGTGGCACGGGGCAAGGAAGGGACAAAGTCGGGTTTGGAAACCAGATCACATGATAAGAAAGGTATGATGGGCAAAGCCTTTTCCTTCATTACAATTATGTGGAAGAGAAAGCTTCACTCTGGTATTAATACATATTTCTAAGCTGTTAAATGTGTTGTTTCTTTATGCTGTCCTACCTTCGCATTTTGGTTTTAATATATTTTAACACCCTCACAATGCTTGTATTCCTCCACTGTCTCCTTTCCTTCAAACAAAGAGACAGCAAGTCTTAGACTCCTGCGGAATTGAATAACACTGTTTCGCATTCGTTGTATCTATTTTCATAGTTACCTCCTATTTATGGCAAGTGAGACTGAGTTTCCATTTACAGGAGAGACATGAAGTTTCATTTGAAAATAAACTGAAGTTTAAAAAAAGAGTCACGTTCTAAAACAAGTAAGTACCTGGTGGCCAAGGTGGTACTTGGCTGTGGCAGGTGTCGTGAAGGGACGGCCTTGCATGATGTTTCTGAATATCCCCATGCCTCAGTTTCCTCGGGATGAGAATAGTTCCTACCTCACCAGGTCATTGTGAGGATGAAACATGTTACTGTTTGCCCAGGTGTACATCAGTCCCAGGGCCCAGTATCACACGTACATGAGCACTAGACGATGTTGTTACTGTGCAGATGCGTGACGTGGAGAAAAGATTGCCCTTTAGTTCTTGCATGCCTCCTGAGGAAGGCTGACTGGTAAGGCAAAGCACCCAGAGAGACCTAACATGGAAATGTAGATTTAGTGGTAAAAGCTACACCTAGCTTCACAGTGTTCTACAAAATTGCAGGTTTTTTTTTTGTTAATTGCAGAGTTTGAGGGGGATTTTACTGTGCTTGGTGGATATTAACATATAATTTTTTTTCTTTTTTTTATCTTTAAATTGCGTTTACTGCAATTAGGAATTTAAAGTCTTAGCACAGTATTTTTAACAAGCTTCCCCCACTGCCCCCTCCCACATGCAGCCACAGGAAATTGAGAACAGTAGTCAAGTTGCAGACACTAATTCGGTAATCATTTACCAAGGACAAAGCTTAATTTTTAAAAGTCCAGAGACCTTTAGATAATGCATTTTACTCACCAGGGGTACAATTATAAGAGGGCATAACTTTGATGGCATCTTTATTTATTTATTTTAAATTTATGTCTTGAGAAAGAGAGAGAGAGAGATCCCTGAAAGGATCTTGTCCTGCCTCGATCCTACCCCAGCCTTCCAGCCAGCCAGGACCACAGGTGCACTCACGGGGCACATTTGGGTTGGCCAAGGACCTGAACCCCAAGTCTTGTCATATGGCCACTGCCAGTGTCACCATGGGTGCGCTGGATAGAATCTTGGTTTTTTTTGGAGAGGTTTTTGCTATAGGGCACGTGTGCTCGCCAGACAGACAGAGAGAGACAGAGAGACAGAAAGCGAGAAATCACCCCCCAGAAGGGATGGTCATGCCACAATCCCTTCTCCTCCATTCTCAAGGAGCTTACACTTAGACAAGGTAGTTGTCTTCAGTGAGAAGATGTTCCCATTGGAGCTGTGGAGCTGGGACCTGGCCTCTGAAGAGAGGGAACCATGCGGCAGCTGCTAGTACTTTTGAGGGGGCCCTGTTAAGACTGGTTCTGGGAACAGCAAGGAAACCAGCTGTTCCTGTCAAAAAGAAAGTAGTTGCTGGGGCGATGCTGATGGAGTGATGTCGTTTCATCACGAAGTCCAGTAGGAGATAGAAAAGAGCAAGTCCCTTATCTCCAGCTCCTGCCATCCAGTCTCCCTCTAGTGCCCTTTACTGGCAGAACCTAACCGGAAGGGCCTAGCATCACTGAGCTGCATGTAGAAGAGTAGATCATAGCTCGATGACTGGTACAGCCGGCAGGTCTGCACCCCCGTTCTGGTACGGGGGTAACTGGCAGGGACTGTGCATGAACTGCCCTTTTGTCTTTTATTTTTTTGTTAAGTTTATTATTTATTTCTTCCATGAGCAAGAGAGAGACAGAGGGACAGCATTCCCAACAGAATCCTGACCCACAATTTACCCCCATTTTCAGCCAGCCCCAGGTCATGGGCATGTACATACTAAGGGAAGTCTCTGGATGTGAACCCAGAACTTTCCTATGTGAGTTACTGCTATATCATTAAAACACAATAAGATGCCTTTATAAGAAGAGGCATGTGGAACCAGCAGATAGTGTAATGGTTAGGTCGCTGGACTCCCACGTAGTCAGCTGTGGTTCAAGTCCCAGACCTGGTGACTTAAAACTCATGCCAGGTATGTGAGCACGCATACCCAAGCTCCTGAGAGGAGAATGGAGAAGTGATTGCAGCATGCCTATTCCCCGCAGGTTTTTCATTGTCTGTCTCTCTGGTGAGCGCATGCATCCTATCGCAAAAATCTCTCTTAAAATAATAATAATAATAAAGGTATGTACTCTCTAGTTTACTGGATACCCCCTTGACTGTCCTGTCACTCACTGACCTCCCCAGGCAGGACCTTGTGGGCATTTATTTGCTATCCTTGTCAGCAGGTGGCAACATGGTTGGGAGCTAGACTCCCACATAGCTGACCATGGTTTGAGTCCCAGACCTGGTGACTTCTTTCTCATTTTCTTTTCTCTCTCTCTGGTCAAATTTAATAATAATAATAATAAAATAATAAAATTAAATAAATAATTCTTTAAAAGAAATCTGTTTCCCCAGAAGAATCTGAATCTTTTCTTAAGAAGCATCCCAGGAATGAGCACAGGATTTAATGTTCAAAACATTAGTCACAGCTAACACAACTTCATGATGTTGTTTCTGCTGGGACTAAATGACTCCTCCTGTCGTGACAATCTGTAGGCACCCTCTCCCAGCTCCCCTTGCTAGGGGAGTCTGGGGATTTTGCATTCCTGATTTATCTGGCCTTTAGCTGTACCACTCAGCACTGGGTTTTTAAGCTGTCACTCAAGCTCTATTTTGTTTTCACCCTCATTACCCTTCCCCTCCTGAGAGCCGGGCTGCAAAGGCCAGGTCGGTTTTCCACAGCAGGCAGCTCAGCAAGTGCTGTCTCATGGAATAAAAATTCCCTTGAGATAGGCCAGGACCCTAAGTGGAACTATTTTCCCTTTGTATGGATCTGAATTTTAGAGTGTCCCTGTAATCAGGGCTTGGCAAGAAAACCATGTCTTCTGTTTTCTTCTAAGAAAGGCTATGAACATCTTAGTAAATTAGTAGATAGCATTGAAGCCAATAATCGTTTTGTAAATTAAGATCCTGGGGCCCAGAACATGGAGATGTGGGGTAGAGGTCTCTAATGCCTTCCCACTTCCAGGGCCTGGAGTGCTCCGAAAGAGCCTGGCAAGCCTGGTGCAGGAGAGGCAGATGGGAGGATCACAGCGTGGGTGGAGTGCCCTGAGGGAAGACCCTGGGGCTTGGGTCTGCCGCTTAGAAACTACCATGCTTGTATTGCTATAAACCATCATGAAGTTGGGGGGTCCTGTCATCCAAAGGCTCAGAGGCCTCACTCACGAGCTGAGAGGGACTGAATTCTGTGATCTCTCTTGTTTTCCTAGTTTTGAGGCCTTCCAAGTTGAAGTCTCCTGTGTATTCTTCCCACACTCTCAGGACTCCCTGCCGATGGGCAGGTCCTCACATCAACGCCTCCAAGCACCTTCTTCGCCTTGGCACTCTTGTCTCTGCTGACTCTGAATTGCCACCTCACCCTCACCCCCATCTGTTCCTGCCCTGCCGATCTTCTAGAAGAAAACAGTAACATGCCCCAGCCAGACTAAGGCACACAGCTAAGGTATTGAGTGTACTTTTCTCTGCCGCCACGAAGTGACCACTGGCCGTAAGGACTTCCTGAGTGCCGGCTACGTGCCACACTTCAAGCGGATGTGATGCCTACACCCGTGAGCTGGTTCTATTTTCAGAGAAAAGCGAGGCCCAGGACAATTAGGTGGCACGGGGCAAGGAAGGGACAAAGTCGGGTTTGGAAACCAGATCACATGATAAGAAAGGTATGATGGGCAAAGCCTTTTCCTTCATTACAATTATGTGGAAGAGAAAGCTTCACTCTGGTATTAATACATATTTCTAAGCTGTTAAATGTGTTGTTTCTTTATGCTGTCCTACCTTCGCATTTTGGTTTTAATATATTTTAACACCCTCACAATGCTTGTATTCCTCCACTGTCTCCTTTCCTTCAAACAAAGAGACAGCAAGTCTTAGACTCCTGCGGAATTGAATAACACTGTTTCGCATTCGTTGTATCTATTTTCATAGTTACCTCCTATTTATGGCAAGTGAGACTGAGTTTCCATTTACAGGAGAGACATGAAGTTTCATTTGAAAATAAACTGAAGTTTAAAAAAAGAGTCACGTTCTAAAACAAGTAAGTACCTGGTGGCCAAGGTGGTACTTGGCTGTGGCAGGTGTCGTGAAGGGACGGCCTTGCATGATGTTTCTGAATATCCCCATGCCTCAGTTTCCTCGGGATGAGAATAGTTCCTACCTCACCAGGTCATTGTGAGGATGAAACATGTTACTGTTTGCCCAGGTGTACATCAGTCCCAGGGCCCAGTATCACACGTACATGAGCACTAGACGATGTTGTTACTGTGCAGATGCGTGACGTGGAGAAAAGATTGCCCTTTAGTTCTTGCATGCCTCCTGAGGAAGGCTGACTGGTAAGGCAAAGCACCCAGAGAGACCTAACATGGAAATGTAGATTTAGTGGTAAAAGCTACACCTAGCTTCACAGTGTTCTACAAAATTGCAGGTTTTTTTTTTGTTAATTGCAGAGTTTGAGGGGGATTTTACTGTGCTTGGTGGATATTAACATATAATTTTTTTTCTTTTTTTTATCTTTAAATTGCGTTTACTGCAATTAGGAATTTAAAGTCTTAGCACAGTATTTTTAACAAGCTTCCCCCACTGCCCCCTCCCACATGCAGCCACAGGAAATTGAGAACAGTAGTCAAGTTGCAGACACTAATTCGGTAATCATTTACCAAGGACAAAGCTTAATTTTTAAAAGTCCAGAGACCTTTAGATAATGCATTTTACTCACCAGGGGTACAATTATAAGAGGGCATAACTTTGATGGCATCTTTATTTATTTATTTTAAATTTATGTCTTGAGAAAGAGAGAGAGAGAGATCCCTGAAAGGATCTTGTCCTGCCTCGATCCTACCCCAGCCTTCCAGCCAGCCAGGACCACAGGTGCACTCACGGGGCACATTTGGGTTGGCCAAGGACCTGAACCCCAAGTCTTGTCATATGGCCACTGCCAGTGTCACCATGGGTGCGCTGGATAGAATCTTGGTTTTTTTTGGAGAGGTTTTTGCTATAGGGCACGTGTGCTCGCCAGACAGACAGAGAGAGACAGAGAGACAGAAAGCGAGAAATCACCCCCCAGAAGGGATGGTCATGCCACAATCCCTTCTCCTCCATTCTCCTCTTGGGATCTTGGGCATGCACACACACGCGCCTGGCGTGAGTTTTAAGCCACTGGGTCCAGGACGCGAACCGCAGTTGACTACGTGGGAGTCCAGCAACGTAGCCATTACACTAACTGCTGGTTCCCGGCTGGATAGAATCTTTAAAACACTGAAAAATCTGAAAGTTAAAGTAGAATCATATTGTAGTGTTACCATGGAGTTTCAACAGGAATTCACTTTTTCAAATCCTCTGCTGTCATTTAGGAGAGAAAGGCTCAGTAGACACTGGTTACCCCAGAATGAAATGAATTTAATGGGCTCTCGGGTATGAGACATTTGGTGGTCAAAGCATTGACTAAGTCCCCAGGTATCCACTATCTTTGAAGTACCAAGATTCCAAAAGGGCACAAAAGGACATTATAGAAAGACAGTGAGGTCACCCTGATTCCTTTACTGAACTATGGGAAACAGTAGGATTATTTAGGATGCTGTAATCTCTTGACTTCAGAGCCACATGAGCATCACCTGGGAACTTGTTAAAAAGGCATATTTCAGGTCCCATTCCAGAACAACTGAATCAGAAATTTGGGGGTAGGTCTGAGCAGTATGTGGTTTCACACGTCTTCCAGGTGGCTCTGTAATGGCACAGGACCGCTGTTTAGGGGAAAGACAACCAACATTTTACGGCATCAGTCTAAAAATAATTCTTTCAGATGGTGACCATAGACATAAATGGGAAGCGATCTTTCCCCCTTTCTAACAAGAGGAGACAAACACAACAGCCTTCAAGCCAAGGAGGACGATATTGTGATGACGCCAGGTTCTTCAGGGCAGCCACAGTGTCCTGGTGCGCAGAGCTTGACTCACAGAAAGCACGGCATTAGAACTTTCTGATTCTTCTTTTAACTTAAGACATAGCAACTCAACATGCAGGATAAGGCGTAGAGGGGTTCCCCCTGAAATGACTGCTAATTCTACCAGGGTCCATGGTCCATATCCTAGGCAGCTCACAGAACGGGAGAGGAAAGGCACGTCTGAGGGCAAGCAAGAAGAGACTGAGGGAGCAGGGCCGGGGCTGGGCACCTAGTCAGCTTAGCTTGGTTTGCTCTGCATGGCCTGGAACCTGTTCACTGGATGTTTTGTTTAGTGGGTTGTGTTTTTTTGTTTGTTTTTAGAGATTTTTTGCTATAGAGTTCATGTGCTCGCTAGAGAGACAGAGAGAAACAGAGTGAGAGAGACAGCAAGAACCCACCCTCCGCCCCCATGGGCACTGGGCAAGCACAATCCCTTCTCCTCCACTCTCATTTTGGGATTTGGGGCACGCATGTACATATGCCCAGCATGAGTTTTAAGCCACTGAGTCTGAGACTTGAACCATGGTCAACTACATAGGAGTCCAGCGACACAACCACTGTAACCTACTGGTCCCACCTGTTCATTGGATCAAACTGACTTTGTCTCTTGGCATCTCTGGGACTCAATAAGTTGAGAAAACAGAAACCATGGTGATTATAGCTCAGTTCCACACAGGCACAAAGGAAAAGGAGCCTTCCTCTCTTCATTGTGTCTCCAGGGCCTGCCACATTGCCTGCTACGTAGCTGATAGGCGTTGGACAAATATCAGCGAGATTGGGGGTAGATTCTGTTCTCAGGGTGAGAGGTAGAAGAGGCGTCCTCTCTTAGAAAACCAAAAAAGGAAAGAAGTGAAGGCTGATACTCTTTTTTTAAAAAAAATTTTTAAGATAATATTTTTTTAATGTATTTATCATCATAACCTTGTCTATATTACATTGAATTGCATATAAATTTACAGTGTATTACATTGCTTTTTCTTTTTTTAATTTTTAATTTTTATTTATTTATTTACATTTATTCACTGTACATCATTATAGCATACAAAATGAGATTTTTCCATTCATAGTACCCTGTATATTGGCTCAATCAAGCACATCAACATATGTGTTATTGTCATCACATAATTTTCCATTTCTTGTTTTCTGTATATTTTGCCTTTTTTCCCATCTTTGATTCCCTATCTCACCCTCTGCCATCTCCCACCCTCCTCCCACACTGTGTCTGGTATCTATTGTTGCTTTCTCTGCCTCCCCGATTTTATTGTTTCACTAAATATCTTAATAAATCTAAATCTTTTCAATAGCAAGCACAGCTGATATATACATATCCATGAACACAAGTCTGACTTTGGCACAAACCTCAGTGAACAGAATGAACATACTACAATGTAGCACCTACCTAGGGCTATATAGCTTACTGCACTCATCAAATAGGTATTTTTAATGCTTTTTTTTTCTTCTGAGATTTTTTTTTTTATTAATTTACATTCATTCCCTGAGCATCATCACAACATACAAAATGTGGTTTCCCATCTAGAATAAACTGGATAGTGGCTTAATCATGCATGTTATGATCCATAATATTCCATTTCTACTTTCATGTATATGTTTTTTACCCCATGTCTGACCCTCTGCCCTATTCCACTCTCTTATTACACTATCTCTGCTGTCTACAGTTATCTTCAATAAGGCTGACACTCTTTGTAGTGTACCTTGATCAATTCAAGGAAATCAGGATTAATTTGAAAGTCCTAAAGCAAGGAATAAGTATGAAAACTGGAGACAGCCAGGGGCCAGGACGTGGACATCACTGAACTTAAGTGAGATCAGGAAGAGGACATGAGGTAAGGGTAGTCCTGGCGTCCACAAACTGCCTGGCACGTGATTAGGCTGGTAAATGAGACTGAAGTAAGGCTATGTTAGCTCATGTTCAACAAGCACATATGAAGTTTCTCTGTGTGCCAGATACTATTCTAAGAGGCACTTGTGATTTTGCAGCAAACAAAACAAACAAAAATCTCTACAGTCATGTAGTAGATAGCAGGTGGCTCTAAGGTGAATACTAATGATAGCAATATATTGACTTTAAATCAGCAATTAATGATTGCTCACCATGTGCCAGGCATTGCCACTAATATCTTTTTGTTTGTTTGTTTGTTTTTGCCATTGGGAATGGGCTTTGTGAGGAGAGTTAGATAGAGAGAGAGAGGGAAAGTGAGAAATCACCTCCCAGGAAGGATGGCCACAGCAGTTCCTTCTCCTCCATTCTCCTCTTGGGAGTTTGGGCATGAATGCACATGCACCTGGTCTGATTTTCAGGCCATGAGGTGCAGGACTCAAACCGTGGTCAGCCATGTGGGAGTCCAGTGCCTTAGCCACTATGCTGATTGCTGGCCCCGTCATCGGTATCTTACATAGACGTTGTAACCGACTGATGAAGGAGGAAGTTCTGGGCTTGTCTCAGTGCTTGCTTTTCCCAGGGCCATCCTTCCGGAGACCATGATGTCGGGGCACACTAACCTCAGGACTGAGTAGAGTCAGAGCGATGGTCTTGGTTAGTAACAAGGAGTCAAGTCTCCTCCTCACTTAGCATACGTTACTGAGAAATTGAATGACTCAATTCCATGTAATGAAATAATATGAGGCTTTTGGTGCTTTAAATGAATAATAAATAAAAGAGAAGGTTTTAAAAGAATGAGCATCACATGTCTCTATCTGCAATCCTTCGTGGCATGTTGTCAGAGGAATATTGATGATGAACTATCCCATAAATTCTCTTGATAATGCCTTTATAACAAATAATATCATTCAGTTGACATGAGTTTAATTAAAAATTCCAGCCAGATGGTGATTACTTTAAAAAGAAATCCTTATCAGCTAGACATCTTGAGTATGTGTAAAAATTTCTGTAACAGAAAATTAGATACATAGAAACATATATTTGCATGACTATATATAGATAAGGGGTCTTTAAAAAGTTCATAGAGGTTGTATGGGGGCCAGCAGGTAGCATAGTGTTTATGGCACTGGACTCTTTAACATGGCCTACCACAGTTTGAATCCCTAATCTGGTGGCTTGAAAATCACACCAGGCACATGTGCATGTGTATCCAAAAATCCTATGAGGGGAATGGAGGAGAAAGGGTTGCAGCATAGCCATCTCCATGGGGCGATTTCTCACTTTCTCTCTCTCTGGTTCTCTTTGGCAAGCACAAGTGCTCTGTAGCAAAAACCGAAAGAAAGAAAGAAAAAGAAAGAAAGAAAGAAAGAAAGAAAGAAAGAAAGAAAGGAAGGAAGGAAGGAAGGAAAAGAAAGAAAGAAAAAGGAAGATTAAAAAATTGTATATTATGGGACCAGTAGTTAGCGTAATGGCTATGTCGCTGGACTCCCACGTAGTCGACCGCAGTTCACGTCCCGGACCGGGTGGCTTAAACTCATGCTGGGCGCGTGTGCATGCGTGCCCAAGATCCCGAGAGGAGAAGGGATTGCGGCGTGGCCATCCCCCCTGGGGGGTGATTTCTCGCTTTCTGTCTCTCTGTCTCTCTCTTTCTGGTGAGCACACGTGCCCTATAACAAAAACCTCTCAAAAAACATTATAAATTATGAAACGATTATGCATGGGTTTCAAACTTTTGTACCAAAATAAACTTGTACCTTAATCCCATTTCCCCACACACTTTCTGAAGTTCCCCCCATTTATATTCCAGCCACAGGTACCTGTAGGACAATAGTACTTTCAAACATCAAATAAGTTCTTCAAGAATTTTCAACCTTAACAAGGAGTTTTCTCCTTTTATCTCACATACTTTACATACACAGAGCTTGCTATATGAAAACAAAAACCCCACTCCACTAACTTCAGCCTGCACTATTTAACACATTTCTGTGTATTTCTGGGGCTGTCCTTGGTGAATGTGCGGCAGAACATGAACCATCTGGATAAGACCCCAGGCTCGGGAGACGAGCTGCCTAGGTTCAGTTTTTAGCTGTCACTTCCTAGCTCCTTGGTACTGATC
Organism: Tupaia belangeri chinensis; assembly: GCF_000334495.1. NCBI lineage: Eukaryota > Metazoa > Chordata > Mammalia > Scandentia > Tupaiidae > Tupaia > Tupaia belangeri. The sequence continues at coordinate 6,529,324 of NW_006159849.1, forward strand.
AAGTCATTTAACTTGTCCGTGCTCATTCTTTCCCACCTGTAAAATGGAGTAACAGTGCATCGGAGAATGACTAGGAGGCTCGCATGTGTTCATGAAGTGCTCAGAGCGGTCCCGGCGCAGGCTAAGTGCTCCATGAGGCACTGGTATGGCTCTGCTTTTGCCAGCCGGCCTGGCCAGCCTTCGCCCCTCAGTGGCCCTGCACTGCTGCTCTTCCCTTCTGAAGTCACCAAACATCCGTCTTTCCATGGCTGCTGCTCTCTCCTCCACCTCAGCTTACCTCCCAGAGATATACTCAGAGACGTAGACCGGGGGGCAGCACAGAGAGTACCTTCCCTCTCTGGGATACGTCCACACCCATTTTAGGGCTAATTCCTGAGCTGGTTCATGACCTGGTCCCAGCCTCTCCAGAGTGACCAGAGACAGTTGTTCCCAGTCTTCTACTCCAGCCCACTCCATAGCTCCGACTTTGTCTTTAGAAGAAAGGGACCATATTTTCCCTCACCCTAGGTTGAGGATTGACCCTTTCCTAGGCTGGCAGAGAATAAGAGGATTTCTTCTCTTCAGGGCAAGCCCACCCCGCCCACAACAATGTGAGACAACCCTAAACCCTGCCAAGGCACTCCCATCAGAGCTGAATTTAGGGATTGTTGGGAAGCATACTCATAGCCGCATAGGAGGCCCCACCAGCTGTACCACGCTCAGTTCAGACCCCTCATCCAGCTCCTTCTTACTGCGGTTTCCAAAAAGCTTAGGGGCCAGTCTCACCCAAGGTCACCTTGAGCCAGGGGAGGTTGTTGTTCTGAGAGGTCCAGCTGGTGTTCTAGGATTTGGAGTTCCTTGTTCCATGAAGGATTATTTTAGCTATTTTACAGTTTAGGAAGAAGCTGAGGGTCCCTCTGGGAACTTAACTCTATTTTTAGCATTGTGTCTATGGGAAAGAACATTCCAAGTGACAATCAATTTTAAATGAATTGCTTAGAACACAGTCTTCTCACTGCTGGAGGACTGCTGGTAATTGTTTCTTCACATGTAGAAGTTATATTGAGGTTTAAAAAAATCTAGTATAAACAAATAGAACAAGAGAAAAGCAGGTGTTGCTTCTTGATTTTTAGGGACCTTTTAAAAAGTTTTTTTTAAAAGAAACAAAGTTTATATTAAAAGGTAACATTTATGGAGCATTGGCTGTTTCCTAACCCTTGAATTAAAGGGCGTATGTGTGCAATCTCATAGCAACTCTCTAAGATGGTGTAGTAAAAAAAATCTGGCTTCATGTTTTATAGAAAGTGTAGACACTGACAGCTTTCAGCCTCTCCCCTCCTCCCACTCCCTTCTCTCTATGGCCTGGCAAGCTGCTACAAAAGTCCAGATGCTCCCTCTGTTGTCATCGAGGGGAATTTCAAACCATGTACCCCCAGCTAAGGAGGAAATCTCAGTCCAGCCCCAGCCTCTCATTGCCATGTAACCCCAAAGCCAGTTTCCTTTTTGCATTCCCTAATCCATGGTTGGACATGCTTGGGAGCTCACCTTACTCCCCCCTAGAAAGCCCCATTGTGTGAGTTATTAATCTTTTTTAAAAAGAATTATTTTATTTAACTTTATTTATTATTATTATTTTTCAGTTTGATTAGCCAGAGAGAGAGAGAGAAAGTGAGAAAGCAAGCCACCAGGTCTGGTACTCAAACCATCTTTGGCCATATGGGAGTGTCCAGCGCCTTAACCACCACGCCACCTGCTGGTCCCCAGAGTTATTAATCTTTTAATATCCTCTTTGTGGTCTATGTGGTATCATCAGAGTCAACATCTAAGCCCAACTTTTTTTTTTTTTTGGAGAGGATTTTTGCTACAGGGCGCGTGCGCTTGCCAGAGAGAGAGAGACATAGAGATAAAAAGTGAGAAATCACCCCCCCCAGGGGGGATGGTCACGCCGCAATCCCCTCTCCTCCATTCTCCTCTCGGGATCTTGGGCACGCACGCACACGAGCCTGGCATGAGTTTTAAACCACCGGATCCGGGACGCGAACCGCGGTCGACTACGTGGGAGTCCAGTGACATAGCCATCACACTAACTGCTGGTTCCCTAAACCCAACTTTGAGGGCTCCATCTCATCTTCACAAAGTAACTACAGTGGGATGGGGGGGGGGCAAGCTAGTCTTATTTTACAGATGAGGAGACTGAGGCTTAGAGAGATGAAGTGGTTTGCCAAAGGTCATAGAGCTAGATAATAACTTCATCCTGAATACTCTGCACTTTCTCTAGTTCAGGTCAGATAAGTTCCTTTTGAAAATTGGTGAATGAGGGACCAGCAGTTATTGTAATGGCTATGTCGCTAAACTCCCATGTAATCAACTGCGGTTCGAGTCCTGAACCCAGTAGCTTAAACTCATGCCAGGCGGGTGTGCGTGCGTGCCCAGGATCTCAAGAGGAGGATGGAGGGGAAGGGACCGTGGCATGTCTTTCTCCCCTGGGGGGTGATTTCTCGCTTTCTGTCTCTCTATCTCTCTCTGTCTTTCTGGCAAGCACACATGCTCTATAGCAAAAACCTCCCCCCCTCCAAATAAAAAAGTGGTGAATGAAGTTACAGTGACGGCTTACACCTCTTGCTAATACTTAGTATGCACTGAATCCCTACCCTGTTCCAAGCCTTTTCCATGCATTAACTCCTATTATCCTCTTAACAACTCTATGAACTAAATACCAGTGTTATTCCCATTTTTATAGATGAAGAAACTGAGAATCAGCTAAGTTAATTAACATATAGATAGGGCTGGGATTTGAACACATACAATGGGCTCAGAACCCATGCTATTAGCCACAGGGCTATCAAACTTCTTATATAGCTATAAATAAATAAACTGATAATTAACTCAGATTATAAGAATTATCCTCTTGCCATTGCCTATTGGACAGCAGTTTAAAGAACAGCCCTATCCTAACGATAGGTGCATTGATTTCATTATTGCATATTATTTTATACAGTGTTGTTATATTATCTGTATGTATTTTACTCAATACGGTAAACTTCTAGAAATAAAAGGCGATGCTTTACTGTCTTTGACATCTCCCCGCCCCTCCCAATAACTAGGAGACTGGTTTTAAGACGACCGGGGCACCAGCCATTTGAATAGCTTAAAATCAGTAGGTTTTGCAGAAATTTCACCTTCACCCTAGAAACTGTACCACATTCACATCACTACAAATAGGCCAAGGCTCTACAGCAATTGCCATGGAAACTCTCTAGAATTCTTATATTCCATCTTGTGCCATCTGCCTGACTAAAGGTATAACAAAGAAAATAATGATCTGTAATTTCTCATAGGAAAATATCCCAAATTCACAGGGACAGAATTTGCTTTGAACCATCTGCTTTTCCCTTCAGCCTTTCCAGCATCTTCTCTGCAGCTAATAAATAAGATCGTGTGAAATTTTTGGTGGCTGAGTCACCATACACAGTTCCTGGCTCTAGAAATCCAGATACATGAGAGGTTAGGATCAACAACCTCAAAAGCTATGATTCAAATAACATCAGCATAGATTATAGCCCTAACAGTTTGAACAAATGTTAAAATGAGTTTTGTGGGACCGGCAGTTAGCGTAATGGCTATGTCGCTGGACTCCCACACAGTCGACCGCAGTTTGAGTCCCGGACCCAGCGGCTTAAACTCACGCCGGGCACATGTGCATGCATGCCCAATATCCTGAGAGGAGAATGGAGAAGGGATTGCAGCATGGCCATCCCCTCTGGGGGGTGATTTCTCGCTTTCTATCTCTCTGTCTCTCTCTGTCTGGCGAGCACATGTGCCCTATAGCAAAAACCTCTCCAAAAAAAAAAAAAATGAGTTTTGTTTCAGTCTCTGTAGCAGAGGCAAGGTTTGCTGCTTTTAAATTTGGCCCTGACCTTGTCTCTCTCCAGAGCCTTGGGCAAATAGATTTAAAATTTGCCCATGAACAAAGTTAGCTTAATAATGGCTTCCATGCAGAGCTGCCAGAAGATAAAAGAGCCCATGTAGGATTCTGGGGAATAAAACCTTATGGAATTTAGTGTCAATTATGGTTATTTCTTTGAGGAAATAGATCAAAGCTGGAGGGCGAGGTGTTTGAGCTGGAAGGCACTTCATTCAGTCCCGCGGTTTTCAGTCTGTGCTGTGCGGATTCCTTTGTGATTCCTCTCTAGAGCTGCTTTGCTAGTGAGAGGTTAGGATAGTAACCCCTGGGCTTGCCATCCAACTCCCACCAGAGCACCTCCTCATTCATTGGATTTTCATCTGAAGGTTCTCACACGTTTTATTTTAACAAAGGACTTCATGGCATAAAAATTCAAGAAGCTCCTGATATAATCCCAGGTTCTTCCATTTATACATGAGGACATAGAATGCTAAAGGTTATGTGATTTACTAAGGCCTCAAAGTTGCTCGGAGTTGTATCTGTGTCTTAGCTCACTATGGTGTTGCAAACAGAAATACCCAAGAGTGCGACTAGAAGGGCTTCCTGATTCCCCAGTCACAGTGGCCTTTCATATGCCTGCGGAAATGGAGCTCCGGTGCACATCAGCCACTCCAAAATAGAATTCGGAACTTTTTCCCAGTCCTCGCCCTGAACTTCATTTCTCTGTCTAGTAACTTCTCTATCTCTTAACTTATAAAGGATAGAGGTTTACTTGGTTTACAGTTTTGGTAGCTGAATTCAGATCTGCCTCTCGTGCTACCTCACATGGCCAACATAGACAGAGAGGGTGGAGGTAGGTGCAAAGAGAGAGACCTGGAGGCAGCCATCTTCCTTTCATAACAACCTGCTCTCATAGGAATGGACCCCTTCTCACGAGAGAGAGAAGTCATTCTATCTGTTGAGACAACAATGATCCATATGTGAAAACAATGTCTCCATGGTCCAAGCACCTTTCACTAGGCCCCACCTCCTAAAGGTCTCACTTACCTCCCCGTGCCATTACACTGCGACCAAATTACAAAACATGAGACTCTGGGGGACAAACCACCATCTCAACCATAGCAAGATGCAACTAGAAGGGCTTCCTGACTCCCCAGTCCACTATTGTCACATTGGCCTTTCGTGTGCCTGTGGAAATGGAGCGCCAGTGCACATCTGCCACTCAGACATAGAATTCGGAACGACCTCTTCCCAGTCCTCATCCTGAGCGTCATTTCTCCGTCTATTAACTTCTTGCTTCTCTGATTTTATTTTCATCAGGCCAGTGGGATTTGCTGCCTAGCCAGTGGGATTTGCTGCCTAGCATGGCTTTTCCAGCAACAACCTGTTTACTCCTCGAGTAGATAACTAGACACATGTTTATCTCCTAAAACTCCCCAATGTGCTATGTCCTGGCAGGAATAAAGCCTGCAGAGGCATGTCAGCCAAGTACTCAGTCTTGAAATTCTCAGGAAATTGTACAATAGAACTAACTCACATCAAAGAAAAAAAAAAAACGCAAGGTTTTTATTTATGGAGTACGAAAAAACATGAATGTATCTCTTTGAGAGAAGTTACATAATTAAAATTACTTAATTATTAGTCATAACTTTTCATCAAGGTCTCCTAGGAAAATACAATCTCAATGACAACAGCAACAATAATAATAAAGGAGAAAAATCTATGTTGTTTTTGTTAAATGGAAAGGCCTCATGATGACAGCATTAGAACTGGAAGGGAACATGGTAGCATTTCTCTTTCAAGAGAATGAATGGTTTCCATAGTGACCGTAAAGCATCTTCGATACTGCTACCAATTCGTGAGCACCTACTATGAACCAGCAACCATACTAAGCTCTTCACAAGCATTTTCCTTTCATCTCCAAAATTTCTGTAGGCTTTATTATTTTACCCATTCTAGAGATAATGGAAACCGAAGTTCAAAAAACATTAAATTGGGGCCTAACCTTGCACAACCACATCGATGGCTTTCTTTACTTTGTAAATAGGACCTTCTAGAGCAGCATACAGTAGACTTGTGTTAAGTGACTCCCAGTTTCACAGTACTGGTAAATGGTGAATTCAAGAATTATATCCAGGGCTGTCTGGACCCAAAGCCCATGTTCTCATCACTATATAAACTTCTGCTTCAGAAATCCCTATGCTCAGATTCTATGAATGTCGTATTGATCATGCCAAATCAAGAAAGAATTAAGTTGGCCATTAAGTATCAGGTGTGACTCAAACCCAAGACAAATACTTAAGGAGACTTTAATCTTGCTGTTTTCTTTTTTTCTTTTCTTTTTTTTTTTTTTTCAGATATCAAGTATTAGGTTCATGGTATTGCAGGGCAAAGGACTGCTCTTGCCCTCTGAGGTTCACTGAAAATTACTAACAGGCAGATTAGTAAGAGTAAAGGCACCAGGTTTAGTTTAACATGCATGTGCAGGAACCATATGAAATTATCAGCTCAATGAGGGGCCAGACATTTCTGGCTTACCCTCTTTATAGGGGAGAAGAAAAAGGGGTGCAGGTGATTTTAGAATAAATGCTTTTTAGAGGAATCCAGGGACCCAGTGCTCTGACAAGGGTGAGTAAGCGATTCTCCTTAGAAGCTAGCTGGGCTGGGAGACAGACAATAGCTCCTGATGAAGTCTGTCCTGAAGCGTTGTCATTTCTCAGTCTTCCTTCCTGAGATGCCAGCTTAGTTAACATCTCAGGGAAAGGGCCAAAGGTAATTGTGTTCTTCTTCCCCATACTTCAGGAAAGAAAGAGGGTCAAAAATGATGGAGAGACGGGAGACAAAGGTAGCTCAGAGGGGGAGCTTCGTTCTGTGTCAAGGCCGCTCAGCACATCAAAGTGCTAGTCTTTGGAATGTTGGTTTCTGAGCCCCAACTATATAATTTTAAATGTTTATTTTATTTTTAGAGGTTTTTGCCTTAAGGTGCGTGTGTTCCCTGGAAAGAGAGACAGAGAAAGTGAGAGGGGAAGTGAGAAATCACCCCCTAGTGAGGATGGCCACACTGCAACCCCTTCTTCATTTCCTTCTTGGGATCTTGGGCACACACATGTGCCCAGCCTATTTCAAGCTGCCGGGACCGGGACTTGAACCGTTTTCAACCACGTGGGAGTCCAGTAACATAACCGCTCTGCCATGTGCTGGCTCCTGAAATTTTATTTCAAAATAATGTCAAATGTGGAGAAATGCTGCACCAAGTGTAAGGAACTCTTAAATACCCGTTACCTAGATTTGCCAATTATTAATATTTTGCTGCATTCGTGCACTCTCTCGCTCTCTCTCTTCCAGTGTGTAGGAATCACATCCTAAACACACACACACGTGGACATATGTGGAATTTTAAGTGATCCTTGAAGTTGGTCCCTGGAAACCAGCACCACTTTGGGACTTGTTAGAGATGCACATAGCTGGATCCCACCCCAGACCTGCTGAATCGGGTCATGGCACCCAGCGATCTGCATTCTCACCATAGTCCAGGCAATTCCGAGGTCCTGCTTTGAGAACTGCTGTCCTATGGAAGAACACTTGGGGAAATCATTCTAAGAACTTGCTATTTCGGTCATGAAAGAAGCTGGGGAATTTGGAAAGTCTAGATTAGTATTTCTAGGGTTGACGGTGACATAAAAGAATCATTGATCAAGTTTGGATTATCCCTGAATTGATTCACTGAAAGGAAATTTAGCAGTTAAAGGCAGTTTTAAAACTTAGCTTCATTAAAACTTTGAATGTGACTTTCCAAATTATTTCCTATAACAAATTCATTTTGTGTACCTAACGCCTCTGAAAGTTTTCTAAACTTACTGCTCACACTTATTCAAAAAGTCTTAGAGAAATACAAATAGAGTCATTATAAGAAAGCCTAATGATTATGTAAATTACTGTGTTCACCAAAGTGGCTTAATATAATTTTTAGAGGATGAAAACTTGAACTGAATCCCTCCTTTCTAGAAAGTAGTGTAATGAGGCTGTCAAACGTTGAGGTAACTGACGAAATCATCAACTACATAACGTTTCCTTAGTCCTTACAACTACAACATTAATTTTCTCCATTTAAATAAATGATTCCGGCTTTTACAACCTGTGAAGTGAAGACTCCCAGCTGCAAACTCTGTGCGTGTCTGTGTGTGTGTTTGCAAGTAGAAACCAAATCTCACGATGGGTTGACTTGGTTACCAATAATCATTTATCTCCATGGCGTCAGTTACCAGCCACCCTAAAACGGACTGACCATGATTGTGTATACAGAGATGGGAATAAACTTCTAAAGAAGGAACACTGGAAAACCCTTCTCTGAATGATTAAAGTTTGAGTACCTGTCTGTTGAAGTTGTCCTTTTAGGGAGGTTTCTGTTAGCTTCCATGACAAATCAAATCGCAGTAAATAGATTTTCAAAGTCTAGATGCTGCCTTTATTTTAGAAACAAGTCAATTGTAAAAAAATAAAAATAAAAAAAAAAAGAACAAAAACAACTGGAGGCTTTTGTTTTTTGAAGTCTCTCAGAGTCTTTAAAAATGAAACTGACCGGAATTTAGAATTCATGTATGAGGAGGAGAAAAGAATGTTAAATATTCATTTCTTGGGACCTAAACACTGGAATTTTGACAGTATTTACATTTATTCTAAAACATCAAAGAACTTCATCTCACATTGCAGACAACAAAGATGAGAGAACAAGTGTACCTTGGTACCAAGGACATGTCCTAATTTGTTCTGGGACTTTTAATTCCTCTACAGGCAAACCAAAATCAATCTTTTTTTTTTTTTTTTTAAGAGAGATTTTTGTAATAGGATGCATGTGCTATGCAAAGAGACAGAGGGAGACAAACAGAAAGTGAGAAATCACCCCCTGGGGGGATGGCCATGCCACAGTACCTTCTCTATTCTCTGCTAGGGATTTTGGGTATGCACGCACATGTGTCCAGCATGAGTTTTAAGCTGCCAGGTCCAAGACTTGAACTGCAATCAACTACGTGGGAGTCCAGCAACATTACCATTGCATCATCTGTTGGGCCTGCAAATCAGTCTTTTGAAAACTGACCATCCTCAATGATATCTTTATGTTTATACTATGGCTCTTCCTTCCAGTATGTCTTCCTATCCATGTATTCTAAGTCTCCTGACTTCCTTCTCATACCATTCCTGCCTCATTCAGCTCTCTTCCTCTGGTATTTATTTGTATGTTCCTCAGCCCCTTTATCCTCTCTCCTAACTGTAAACCTAAGATTCAGAATACCAAGAAATATCCCACACCATATTACAATTATAATAAGTGATCAATGAGAATTTGACAATATATATTTTATGACAATGTAATGGCAAGGGTCCTGAACTTGGGGTCCAGAAACTTCTATGTGAATGTGGATTTGGCTACCAGTTAGTTTGTGACCTTGGACACATCATCCTCATCTGTGAAGTTAGGTGAGTGTAGTTGAAATAGAAAATACCCTTAACAGGGGCCAGCAGGTGGTGTGGAGGTTAAGTCGCTAGATCCCACATGGCTGACTGCACAGTTTGAGGTCTGACCCCATGGTTTGAAAGTCATGCCTGGCACATGTGCATACCTGCCCCAGATCCCAAAGGGAGAATGAAAGAGAGGGGATTGCGACACGGCCATCCACCCTCATGGACGAGTTCTCATTTTCCTTCTCTCTGTCTCTGGTGAGCACATGTGCCCTACAACGAAAAGCTAAAATAAATAAATAAATGAGAATAAAATACTTTTAACTACTTAACTTATTTATCTTTTCACATTATATCTCAAAACCTGCAATTCTAAGCTAAAAAATATTAAATGAATAGGAATTGGAAGGGTAACCAATTTTTCTAAAGCACGATGTGCCTGAAACAGCGTTTGGTATGTGCGTACAGATCATTTTATGCCATTTTTACAACTCTGCAAGAGGAATGATTTTTATCTCCATTTATAGATAAATTGCAAAGAGGAAAAATGATTTCCCACGATGATCTGTTAAAACGTGCCAAATCTATCATTTGAATTACATGGATTTTAGATCAAAGGGTTTTGAATCTATGTTATAATTCATCAGCAAAATAAAACTTCTACCAGTTGTCATGTGCTTATCGCTGGCCATCCATGTCTATTCACACAGGTACTTCAGCACAGTTTAGAAAGTAGGACCAGGGATCTTTAGAGATTGAGAAAGTTAACACTGAGGTAAAAGTGACTTGCTTAAGTATTCATTTTCTGGTAGAAGAATCAGGAAGGAACACAATTTTCATAAGGCAATTCTGTAGTATCAGAAGAAGACAGTGGTCAATGACTTCATGGTGGGTATAGAAACTAGAGAACCATAAACAGTCTTCTTTTTTTTTTTTTGGAGAGGTTTTTGCTATGGGGTGTGTGTGCTCGCCAGACAGAAACAGAGAGACAGAAAGCGAGAAATCACCCCCCAGGGGGGATGGCCACACCGCCATCTCTTCTCCTCCATTCTCCTCTTGGGATCTTGGGCATGCACACACATGCGCCTGGCGTGAGTTTAAGCCACTAGGTCCTGGACGCGAAGCGCAGTCGACTACGTGGGAATCCAGCGACATAGCCATTACGCTAACTGCTGGTCCCAACAGTCTTCTGAGGAACAGAAGCATACTCTGAATTAAGCGTTCTAATAAATCAAGTAGTTGTGGGGTGTCATGTGAGACCCATTGAGGCATGTATGGTGGCATCTCTGCTGAGAACCTCTCAGATCTGACAACCACACATGTACATTGGGATCATTTAAAGAAGGGGGCCATCTTTCTCCTAAAACCAGCAGAAAGGCAGATCCCACACCTGCCTCCAGAAGGCTGCGTTAAGAAAATACATATGGGGGCCATCAGAGGGCATGATGGTTACGTCACTGGACTCACACGTGCCTGACTGCGGTTGAGTCCCAGACCGGATGGCTTGGAAATCACACTGGGTGCATGTGTGTGCATGCCCAAGATCCCAGGGATAAGGAGATAATTACTAAAGTATGTGATAGAGGAAATTATTTTAACAAAAAAATAATTCTGAGAAAAATGAGGCATTGACCCTCGTGAGGGCAAATCTAGAGAGGTGATGGAGTGATCCGGGAGCTGGGGAAGCTGGAACAGCCAGGCAGAGACTGAGAGGAAGGGGAGGGAGCAGAGAGTATGCTCCTGGGACTGGATTTTGTCTAAAGCTCATGCATTCCCTTTTACACACGGGCCACAAGGAGCCAACAGGAGCAGGAAGAGGCAAGGCACTGTGACCGTGAGGACCCATGTGGTGTCTAGGCTGACGAGACAGCCAGGTAGGAGGGGTGCCTGCAGTGGAGGCCAAGATTCTAGTTCATTAATAAAGAGGTTAGGAACTTTGAATGAGCTTCAGAAATATTAGGAGGAATTAAAATTACTCCACCGTTTTTTTTTTTTTCTTTTGCATTTGTACCCTGATTTTGAATGATGAGCTGGCATGGGAATGGCAGTGTTTACCCTTTAATGACAGCAGTTGGTGGATTGAGCATTCAACTGTGGAACTCATACCACTGCTAGCTTTGTTCCAAGCTAGTTAATCCTAGAGAAGTCTTCCTGGACTTCTGAAAAACAGAAGTGGGGCTCACCTTTCTTTCTACCTTCAATTCTAATTCAAGACACAGAGGATGTTTTCTATTACAAGTTCATTTCTAAGTTACTTCTGTGTAGTACACCTAAAAAAGACCCTGGACACACCATTTTAAGAAGTCACTCACTGTAAGCCTTAAGTTGATGATAGGTTTTATTTTGATTAAGTGGCATTTATAGTTTGACACTAATACACAATGCACCGTGACTATCTTTGGATATAACCAAGCAGGAACTTTTATAGTCTGGGTTGAAACTATGGCTCGATTAGGCCTTTAGCTGCTGCTTAGCCAAGCGTCTTGTCCTGCTTCCTTATATGGCTTTCCTTCTGGCTCTATTCTCTCTGTTTGCTCTACTGAGCCACCCCTATTTTAAACCCTGTCCTCTGGAGTCATGGGCCTTTCTGGAGGTCAAGATCTAATTTGCATCATCTGGGTTTGTGGGTAGGCAGAATTGTTGGAAGCTGCGTGATTGGAAGAAGGGAAAAACATGTCTGGATGGTGTCCTCAAGGCTGCATCTGAAATCAGTACCAGCCAGGTCTAGAAAAATCAGGCAGCTTTGTAGGAGTCTCAGAAACTGCAAAGCCCACCAGTAACACCTCTGAAAGTGTCATCTCTAAATTGGGCACAACCTGTCGGCTCATTTCTCAGTGCTACCTCTACTTCTACAGGTTTAGAGAGCAGCTTCAAGGCAGCCTGAAGATGGTGGTCAACAGTCCTGGCTACACAGGAAAATCAGGGAAGCTTCTGCAAAATACTCAGATGCAGGCCTAACCCCAGGGATTCTGAGTTCATTGGTCTGGAGGGTGGGTATGGTGATTCAAATGCATACTTAAGGCTGAGAACCACTCCTCTAGGACGTCAATGCTATAGTTTAAAAGCTGTTCATTGAAGCGAGAGGATGGCTTACTTCAGAGGTTACACACTGGTGGCCTGTGGTTAGAATTTACTCTACACATATACTTTTTGTTTGGCCAGCACAATATTAAAACTAAAAACAAGTAAATAAATGAAATTGAGGGGAAAAAAAAGAGAAATCCCTATTTTGAATGCTTTTTCAGGAGGCTTGATACTCAGCAGGCTTTTGTCATTTTTGTTACTCTCATGACTCTTGTAGTAGTTAATTATGCAACTCTGGGTCTGCTGAGAACAATGGAAGCACAGCTGGTTGTTTTCCTTAGTGAATAACAGTGATTGAATGGTGGTGGTGGTGGTAGAGGGTTGCTAAGGAGTCCTAAGAAACCTGCAGATAATCTACCTGAAATTACCACTCTTTCTCTCCCTGAATCCCCACCCCACCCTGGTGCCTCACTATTTTTGTAGAAGACTGGCAAGGTTGAGCCTTGAGCTCCACTTACAGGACTGGCTATCCCCAAGGAGGAGAAGCTTTCATAGAGGGGGTCAGTTCTAAGGCCATTAGGTAGGCCAAGGTGTTAGGAGGTGAATAAGAGCAAAGGTCTGAGCCCGTTCCAGGTATGTCTCTTTTTGGACACTCTGGCTGCTGTAATGAGTTGAGTCTAGGGAGGGCCTCTGAAGTGTTGTTGCTGCAGGCTCCACCCAGCAGTATTTGATGGCAAGGGAAATATTCCCCAGGGTCAGAGGCAGCACCCTTATCCACATACAGAAGTAGATGAAAATGGACCCAAAGGCTTATGTCACTTTGATATTTCTGAATATGTAAAAATTTTCTTTCAAGAAGCTACCCACACTTTTATCTCAAACTTTCAACACAAACAATGGTTCTAATTAACCGCTAGACTTGTTATGGGCTGAATATTTGTGTCTTCCCTAAATTTATATGTTGAAAATCTAATTACCAAAGTGATGGTATTAGGAGGTGAAGCCTTTGCGGGTGATGAGATCATAGGGTATAGCCCCACAGATGAGATTAATGCCCTTATAGAAGAGGCCCCAGAGCTCTCCCTTGTCTCTTCCCTCTATGTAAGGACACAATGAGAAGACAATGTATCTAGACTAGAAAGCAGGCTCCCACCAGACATCAAGTCTGTTGGCATTTCGATAGTGGACTTCCCAATCTTCAGAACTGTGAGAAATAAATTTCTGTTGTTTATAAGCCACCCAGTCCATAACTCCCTAAGTGGACTTAGACAACCATTTCTTTGACCACAGATTTTTTTTTTAAGCTATAGGCTGCGTGCGCTCATCAGAAAGACAGAGAGAGACAGAGAGACAGAGAGTGAGAAATCACCCCCCAGGGGGGATGGCCACGCTGCAATCGCTTCTCCTCCATTCTCCTCTTGGAATCTTGGGTACGCACGCGTGCCCAGTGTGAGTTTAAGCCACCAGGTCCAGGACTTGAACCGCAGTCGACTATGTGGGAGTCTAGCGACATAGCCATTAGGCTAACTGTTGGTCCAAGAGTTTTTTTTTTTTTTTTAACAGATGTTCACTCTCATTTTCTTAGGACCAGTGCCCATCATGTACTTTTAAAATCCGCTGCTCTGCCTTCACATCATTCTTCTAAAATACACAGAAAGCCACACCATGGAACTCACTGAATGGTTAATGGGTTGAGTTCACTTTCAGTTCCATTTTTTTTAACATTAACAGTTTGGGCTATAAAATCTCAAAATTCCCTTGGTGATAGGATATGGTTAACCTCAGAATTAATAATAGCCTGGATTAACTGTACATTTTCAAACTGTAGAAGCCAACCCAAGTTTGTGGTCAGAGCTTCTATTTCTGCTTCCTTTAAAGGGTGTGACAAGAGTCAGAGCAGCTCTTGTCGTAATCCTTTAAATCAATGTGCACCTGTCCTCACTGAAAACAACACATGAAACACCCAGACCCTCTGGATTCAAATATGGGGAGAAGAAATGACCAGGGTTCCCTTCTGGAATATCGTCCCCCTAGTATCTCACCTTCCAGAACTCATCTATCCTGTGTCTCCAGCACTGGGAACATGGTTGACTATCAGGGTGCAATATTTTTTGTTGTTATTCTGCTGTTTGTTTCTCAGACTATAAAATATCCAAGATTTAGGTAGCAAAGTCTACATATCAGGATCTTGTTTGGGTTTATTATTTCTAGAACAATGCCCAATCTTTTGTACCAAACAACACTGGAACAATATGCAATCTTCCCTCAGATTCACATATTTCCAATAAAATCCTATAACATGGACATGAGAAAGAGAAGTGTTATTTGAATATTACCACTATACTATAGGCAAACATGAACATTTTTGACTAAATCGTTTTATATATTTCTTTTTTAAAAGCAAAATTACTTTATTATTATTTTAATTTGACCAGAGAGAGAGAAAGAAAGCAAGCCACCAGGCCTAGGACTTGAATCATGGTAAGCCATGTGGGAGTCCAACACCTTAACCACCACATCCCTGGCAGCCCCCTTTACAGATTTCAACTTAAATATGCAGTATGCATGGAGGTCACTCTAATTTTCATCTCTATGTCTTCCTCTGGGGTAGTGAGTGCCTTTCTCTCTCTGAGCAGCTAGTAGAGAGCCACCATCTTATTCTGAGTTTGGGGGTTTCATTCTTAAGTCCATATCTTTTCCTCATCATCATGCAAGAGATTTCCTACTGTATAAATATTATGTAGGCTTTTCATAACTGCCTCTGGTGTGCCTACTCCTCACAGGACATGCACGCCCTCCTCCATGTTTACTCGTGATCACTTTCTGTCGCTGCCCTGCATATAGACTTCCAGGGCCTCTTTTCTATTGCTCATCTACTTAGTGGTGTTGCCTTGAGGTTATCGTAGAGCCTGTGTTGTCCATTTGTATGTCCCTGACCCTACTGGTGACATCTTTCTTCCTCTCGGGTAACTTCTCGTATATTGGTTACTCTATTTCCTTGTAAGGTCCAGCTCTGCCAACAGGCTCAGTCCTGCTGGCTCAGCCATGAGTGGATCTATTGCCCTAATCCCAGTGTGATGACTAATTTTATGTAGCAACTTGACTGGGCTAAGTGATGCCCAGATAGCTAGTAAAATATTGTTTTCAGCTCCTTCCACTTTAAGCATTCTTTGAAAAACCATACTGTACCCCATAAAGATGCACAAACTATACATAAACCAGAAATCACAATAAAAAAGAATAAATAAAAAATACTTGGGGTGGGGGCAGCAGGCAGCATGGTGGCTAAGGTGGTTAGGGTACTGGACTCTCATATCACCAACTGTGGTTTGAGTCCCAGACCTGGTAGCTTGCTTTCTCACTTTCTCTCTCTGTCTCTATTTCTCTCTGTGTCTCTGGTGAGTTTGTGTGCCCTGCAGCAAATTAAAAATACATATATTAGGTCATCAGGAAAGTCATGACGTGTTTTTCTATGTAAAAATGGGTCATGACTTTCCCAACAACCCAATATATATATATATATATATTTTTTTTTTGGAGAGATTTTTTCACTGTAGGGCGCATGCGCTTGCCAGACAGACAGAGAGAGACATAGAGACAGAAAGCGAGAAATCACCCCCCAGGGGGGATGGTCACACCGCAATCCCTTCTCCTCCATTCTCCTCTCGGGATCTTGGGCACGCACGCACACGCGCCTGGCGTGAGTTTTAAGCCACCGGGTCCGGGACACGAACCGCGGTCGACTACGTGGGAGTCCAGCGACATAGCCATTATGCTAACTGCTGGTTCCCAACCCAATATATTTTTAAAACCCACTATATGCGTTTTTTTTTTTTTTTTTTTTTTTTTTTTATAGATGGTATTTCTGGAAGACATGAGCATTTCAATCAGTAGGCTGAGCAGAAAACATCCACACTTAGTAATGTGGGCAGCAGCATCCACTCTAACAAAGGCCTGAAAGGAACTAAAAGGCAGAGGGGTAAATTTGCTCTCTTTTTCAGAGCTGAGACATTCATCTTCTGCCCTACAACATCAGAACTCTTGGTTCCTGGCCCTCTGGACTCTGAGTTGTACACTAGCAGCCCCCCAGTTCTTCAGGCCTTTGGACTCAGCCTTTATTACACCACTGGCTTTCCTGGCAATGCAGCTTGCCATATCACAGGACTTCTCAACCTCTGTCTCCATTATACATAAGCCAATGCCCATTGGCTTATCTCCTATTACATCTCTATCTATTCTCTGTATCTCGCTCTCCTATTGGTTCATTTCTATGGAGAACACTGACTAGTACACTTGGTGTCTTGAATAGGAAGAGTTAACTCTCTCTAACTGAGCAACTTCTCCTTATCAAAATGTAGCCTATAGGACACTAAGGAATTGGAATGTAAATGCACGTAATATAAAATGGAAAAGGATGCCTGCATGGTAGAATTTGATGTCTCTACAAGGAGGAACTTCGGGGACCTTTAACCATTCACTTACTTACCACATATTTAATGAGGACTCTAGGGGGGACCATTGATACACTTCCCAGATCCCTGCAGATCTCCACAGATCCCCTGGGTTTGGTACGTCCATGCCATAGCCTCTGTGTACTTTGCTGCTGGCCACTCACAGCCCTGCCTTTCCTCTGAGTTTCAGGTGGGGCTTCTGAAGCTTCCCCCGTCCCCTGAAGAGGAGGGTTGAGATGTCTGGAAGTTTGCCACTCCTCGCACTGGCCTCTGCTGCCATGTTGACTGGTGTGGTAGGAAGGGGCATTCAACATACTACCTTCCTTGCCTAAAAAAGAAACAATTCCAGGAGTAATTTGTGCTCAGTGAGCCCACAGATCAGGGTGAGACAGGGATTTTCTCCCTATGTTGCATCTATTTATTTTAAGAATTGTTTGTTTAGTTTTATTTATTATTATTATCCTTTAATTTGCTCTAGGGCACATGCACTCATGAGAGAGACAGAGAGAGACAGAGAGAGAGAGAAAGAGAGAGAAAGCAAACCTCCAGGTCTGGGACTTGAACAATGGTTGGCCATGTGTGAGTTCAGTGCCTTGACCATCATGCCACCTGCCAGCCCCCGTTATTGCATCTTTCCTTGGCTTCTTCCTCTTCTCTGTCCCGATGCCCACTCTCTTAGCAGTTCCTCCTGGAAGCGTTTTCTTTAAAAAATCAAACACACCCACGTTTTTGGTTCAAGATCTGCTCCAAAGGAAGCCCCATCTAAGACAAGCATCTGCTATGTGCCAGTCACATGATTATGTTCTGGTGGGAGAGACCATGACCCACCAATTAACTAACAAAATGAATACAACTTACATGTCATTAGGCATCATGGGACTCGAAGGAAATATCGGGTCATCAGAAAAGCCATGACGTATTTTTTTCTGTTTTTCTATGCAAAAAATGCATCATGTCTTTCCTGATGACTCAATAGATGGTGTCAGTCAGGGTCCTGGAAGGAAAGGGATGGCCTACTCAATTAGGATAATTTGGGAACAGTTTCATAGAAGGATCCTTAATGAAGATGTAAGAGCAGGATGTAGGGAACTCGCATGGGTTAACAAGCTTTTCGGCACATAGTTGTCAAAAATTACTTGAATATAGAAAATCATTTTTACCAACCAGGGAGCCCTGACGTTCTGTGGGAGGCAGTTTGGGAAACTCTGTGATAGAGCACTGTTTGAAGATAATTCCCTAAGGAACACATCTTACCTACGGAGCTTTCCTGTTTCCAATATCCCCTCTCCCATGTCTCTGTCTAAATAATTAAAGTCATAAGGCTTACTCCCATGTGACAAAACCAGCTTCACACTAAAACATGGCCACTCTTCTTTTTTTTTAAGAGAGATTTTTGCCATAGGGTGTGTGCACTTGCCAGAGAGAGAGAAGAGAAAGAGATAGAGAGAGAGAGATAGAGAAAAAAAATCATTCCCCAGGGGGATGGCCACGCCGCAATCCCTTCTCCTCCATTCTCCTCTCCGGATCTTGGGCACACGAGCCCGGCATGAGTTTTAAGTTGCTGGGTGTGGAACTTGAACCACGGTTGACTACATGGGAGTCCAGCGGGGTAACCACTCCACCATCTGCTGGCCACTAAATATGACCACTCTTGATCTCACTGGTAATCTCAACCAAACTCATGGGAGCAGAGAGTAGAATGGTGATTTCCAGGGCGGGATGGGGTGGGAAAGGGGAAAGTTTGGCCAAGGGGCTCAGTGCTTCCCTGAGCCCGGAGGAAGACGTTCTGGCGCTCTGCACGGCACGGTGCCAAGCTGTACACTTGAGATTGCACAGAGAGGAAATCCTAAATGTCGTTGCCGTGAAAAAAGGCAATGGTATGAGGTGATGGATATATGAATCGGCTTGATTGGATCATGTCACTAGATACATCTCTGTACGAAACAATGTACACTATAAATACATACAATTTAAAAAATAAACGCTTATCAGGAACATATAGGAGCATTCTGTCCACAGCCCACTCCTCCCCATGTTATTTGTACTCTTGATTATAGATACACCTTGCATTTCTTTGCTCCAGTCTTCTATTTTGACTCTGGTTTGGGTTCTTCTGCATTTATACTCCTCTGGGCCATATCTGCTTCACTTCCTGTTTATCACTCCCTGCAGGATGGTTTTCCGTGTGTGGGGGAGGTGGGAGATGGGGGTGGGGAGGTAGGGGTGGGGGTAGGGGAAGCCGTCTTGTGCATCTTGCTCCCTCCTCCACCAGGGGGCAGTAATTTCCACCCAACTAACAGAACTCAGGTGCTCCTGAGAAGGCAAAGATCAAATTAGGGCTGCTTCCAAAGCTCTCAGCTCATGGGATCTACTACCTATTGACAGTCAAGGAAGACTTTTAGCACCATTCTCTTAACTCTTTCCTCTCACTGGGTATGGATTACACAGGCACTCCAGGGCACGCAGGCAAATTTATAGAGAGGAGATTTTGCAAATTTTGCAAAAGGAGAAGTTTGTGTATTCTGAAAAGAGAACAGTTCATGTGTTCCACAGGAGTCTAATTTTTTGCATAAAGCATAATTCTAATGAGCTGTTACTTTGTGACTCCACAGTAGGTTAGAAAGAAGGGTGGGGTCAGGATTGGTGTAATAGATAAAGCAAGGCAGGGAGGGAAAAGGTGAAAATATTGAAAGAAATGAGAACGCAGAAAGCTTCTCACATGCAGACCAATTTTGTAGTGAAAAAAAAAAAAAGAAAATTGGATTCAGATCTCAGCAGCTTCTCAGCACTTCACTGGGGCCAGCACTGATTTTTAAAAGGAAAAATCTGCAACTTTGAGAAAATGGGTTTGGTCACTGTGACACAGGAGTGCGGGGATACAAGGTCGATCCAGCCCAGTACTGGCAGTGAGAAAGGAGTTCCTGTCCCATGTTCAGGAAGAATTAGAGACGCGGACCCAGAGACTAGGTATCGCAAAGCTTGGAGTTTACTGAAGAAGGAAGGGAAAACAGCTCCCAGGGTGAAGGGAGGGGTCCCAGAGAAAGGGTTGCCAAGGAAGAACTGAGGCCAGGGCTTTTTGTTTTGGCCTGGAAGGGCTTTGTCTGACTCGCTCTAGGTGGGGTTCATGCATGCATTCCCTGTGGTGGGGAGGGGCACATGCTGAGCGGTTCCAGTTTTTTCCCTAATTTTGGAGTGGGTACCAAGGTCAGGAGATTCTTTTCTAGAAGCGTTGAGCTATAACAACCATTAGTTCATCCTCCTCCTGGAATGTGGTAGGGCCTGGAAAAAGTCTTTGCTTTAGGTCTAAGTCAGGCTGCCCAGGGTAGTCACTGAGCCACCGCTGCAAGAGGTCTCACCAGAGCTGCTTTGACTCCATCTTAAAACTTAGACATTTCGAGATTCGATTTTGGGCGTAGACCCTAACTATATTTTTAAGGTCCCTGTCTCCCATCTCATTTTTAAGCTGCTGAAGAAGGCAGCAAAGACTGTAATGCACCTTCCTTGTGGTCAGACATTTGCTGATCACAGGGAGCGGGGCGTTGTGCTCTCGCCTTCCTCCCTCCCAGTAACCATGCAAGGCGGAGGTATGATTGTCCTCATTTTATAGACCAGCTTTTGAGCAGCTGAGTCGGGCGCCTGTCTGCTCCCTGCTGGCATGCGACAGAATCAGCACTGGAACTAGGCATGACTTTGATCACTGTCTACAAAGCCTAACACACGTTTTACTGGTTCAGGAATTACACCTTCTGCTTTCCGGAGCTGTCCCTTCATCACTGGCCATGTCTGCAGCAAAATGAAGCAACACCGTGCTTCTTTAACTGGCTAATTGAGAAGACATGGTAGTGTAACTTGAGAAATAGAATGAGAGAAGGTATTTAATCAAAAAAATATACAACTTGATCATCATAAAAAAAAGAATGGACACTGATTTGATTATCCTTTTAAGAAATATTTGAGGGAGAAAAAAACTGCTCTGCCCTGAGTTACAGAAGTAACTCAGTGTTTACCAGCTCCCCAGGCAGGCCTAGTTTCTCTGTGCCAGGTCTCTCCAAAGCCCTTATCTGCCCTCTCGGAAATGCAGACGCCTCCTCAGGCCTTCCACAAGAGGGCGCTAGGGCTCCCAGGACAAGACCCAACCGGCCGTCCAGAGACTGGATGGAACACGACCTGACCACCGGAGGGAAGCAGAGAGGTCCTTGTGCTTCATTCCGTGAGATTCAAATTTGTGTTTGTTTTTTTATGTTAAACTCACTTTAAGGGAGTTTTAGTCTGGGAGGCTTTCATTCTAGAGTGTAGATGGCGCCAGTAAGCATTGTGCCCTGTAAACCCCAGCATTTCCATCTCATCAGTACTGGTTTGATAATACTGCGTAACTTGGTGGGGGCTCTAGGTAAGCTCATCTCCGAGAAATAGTATTCTCTTCTGCTCATTCCATTCCTAACATTCTGCGGTATGTTAAATTCGTTCAAGTTTGCCATGCTTCTTCAAGAATGCATGTCTATTACCAACAAGTGCAAAATATCTAGCTCTTGTCATTGCTTTTTGAGGGAGTTAGAGTTAAAGAGAGCAGGAGGGGTCAAGTGTGGTTGGAAAGGGCCGGGCACTCCCCGAGGCTCTCTGGTGTGATGGCTCTGTACCTCTAACAGCATCACCTAGAGTTCTGGGAAACTGCGGTGCGCCTCCACCGGTGTGGGCCTCCAAAGGAGCTCTGTAGTTATTGACAAGAGCATTTGACTGTAATGTTTACTCTGGGTTTTTTTTTTTTTTTTTGGAGAGGTTTTTTTGGCTATAGGGCTCGTGCGCTCGCCAGACAGACAGAGAGAGATGGAGAGACAGAAAGCGAGAAATCACCCCCCAGGGGGGGATGGTCACTCCGCAATCCCTTCTCCTCCATTCTCCTCTCGGGATCTTGGGCACGTA
>NW_006159849.1:6557349-6577355 GCF_000334495.1 Tupaia belangeri chinensis
AACCCCCCCCACAGGGTGGCCACGCCGTAATCTCTTTTCCTCCATTCTCCTCTCGGGATCTTGGGCACGCACGCACACGCGCCTGGCGTGAGTTTAAGCCACCAGGTCTGGGACTTGAACCACGGTCTACTACATGGGAGTCAAGCGACATAGCCATTGCGCTAACTGCTGGTCCCTGGGTTCATTTTTTTTTTTTTTTTGAGAGATTTTGCCTTTAGGGCACGGGCGTGCGCTAACTGCTGGTCCCTGGGTTCATTTTTTTTTTTTTTTTGAGAGATTTTCGCTATAGGGCACGTGCGCTCGCCAGACAGACAGAGAGAGACATAGAGACAGAAAGCGAGAAATCACCCCCCAGGGGGGATGGTCACGCCGCAATCCCTTCTCCTCCATTCTCCTCTTGGGATCTTGGGCACGCACACACACGTGCCTGGCGTGAGTTTTAAGCCACCGGGTCCTGGACGCAAACCGTGGTCGACTACCTGGGAGTCCAGCGACATAGCCATTACACTAACTACTGGTTCCCTCTGGGTTCATTTTTCAGATACCTTCTCTTATACTGGGGCTGAGGACAGATCCCTTGAATGGATACACTCGTGGTTTTTATGCAAACAGTAGTGGAGGACTGGAGAAGGTTCAAGACGATCTACCCAAAATCATAGCAACCTTTTAAATGATGCTGAGGAGCATATTATTTTTATTATATTTATCTTTAATTACCAGAGGGCACGTGCACTCACTAGAAAGAGACAGAGAGAGAGAAGGAGAAAGTGCCTACCTCTCTCCCCCAAATGCTGTGTGATCACACTGCAATTTCTCCATTTTTATCAGCATTTGGCCTGTTTTTCAGGCTATCAGGGCTGAGAGTCAAGCAGTGGTGGGTTGTGTGAGATTTGGCTCCCTTAACAACTAGGCCATGGAGCCAACCCAAGAAGTAAATTTATTGATGTAAAGGGAGAGTAGCAATATATTTTTCCTTTTTTTAAAAATTGCTATTAGGTTGTCAGTAAAGTCATGACATATTTTTCTATGCAAAATGACCAATATTCTGTTTAAATAATAAGTAATAATATGAACTCATTTATGGTGTAACTATTTTAATACATACATTGGGAAAAAAAGCCTGAAAACTAGAACTCAAGCTGATTATGTCTGGATGGTAGAATTATGAATGATATTTCTTTTATTCTTTTTCTCCTTTTTACTTACTTGTATTTTTTTTACATTGTCCTACCCAACCATGGATCACATGTGTAATTTTTTAAAAGTTTACCAAAATATGCACTTTTATGTTTTGCATTGCAAGGGTTTGTTTAGGTAGAGGCTGTTTTAAAACAGGATGTTCTCGGGAACCAGCAGTTGGCGTAATGGCTATGTCGCTGGACTCCCACGTAGTCGACCACGGTTCGCGTCCCGGACCTGGTGGCTTAAAACTCACGCCGGGCGCGTGTGCGTGCATGCCCATGCCCAAGATCCCGAGAGGAGAATGGAGGAGAGGGGATTGCGGTGTGACCATCTCCCCTGGGGGGTGATTTCTCGCTTTCTGTCTCTATGTCTCTCTCTGTCTGGCGAGCGCACGTGCCCTATAGTGAAAACCTCTCCACAAAAACAAAAACAAAACAAAACAAAAAACCAGTATGTTCTCATAACAATTCACTTTCCACCCGAAGGAAGAAAGGCCAGGTGGAATCGTGGCTTTTGCCCCTGCCGTCCTCTCCCTTGCTTTCAGGATGCAATGCCTGTCTTCCATTCGTCTTCGCCCTCCCAACCCCCTCCAGCTGCCTTATCTTTCCATTCTTAACCGGACTAGACCTGTTCCTCTCTATCATCTCCTGTGAGGGCAGGGCCCCAGGCTCTCGCTCAGTGCACCATCACTGCCCCACCTGCTCAGCTTTCCTGGGCTGACCCAATATCTCCATCCTTCAAGGCCAAGGCCCATTCACGTATTGAAATGATCACCTTGTAAGCTAAATAATGTGACTGAATGTATTAAAAAATGTAAATGAAAAAAAAAGGCCCATTTCAAATACTCTTCACTCTGAGCGTTTCCGGAAGCTCCACAGGAGTGCGCTCAGCCGTGTTTTGCAAAGGAATAATGAAGCCATGGTGCTGCTCACGGTCCCGTCTTTCCCAGGATGCCACTTACGTCCATCTCATGTGCAAGGACCACTCTGCCATCCACCAGCAGCCCGTCCCCACGGTACAGCAGGTAAGTATTCGGTCAGTGACATCGTTAGGCCAAAAATACAACTAATAAGCATGTGTTCATACTAACCTGTTCCATTATAATTCTGAGATTATTATGAGGGAGACTTCTGAAAGCTTGCCTGGGCACTCTATTCTCTTCAGAGTTATAGACAAGGTTTGTGGCTCCAAAGGATTCAGGGGCGTCAGCTCTGAATGGAAAAAGCTGGATACCTTACTTGACCTGTTTCCCTTATATTTTCTTCTTTTACATATTTTCATGAGTAATACACGGTTTTAAAAAAATATATCTAACCAAGGATAGAGTGTCAAATTATATGTGAGAAGAAAACATTTTGTCAGAGTTTGAAACTCAGCATATTTTTCTATCTCATTGGTCCACGACATAATGTTATATCTTGTAACTTTTAGGTAAAGCGTGTCAGATTGTACACCTGTACTTCTGCAAACCGTGCCTGTTTGCTCAAAATTAAACTTGAGATTTTTCAGTTTGATCAATCTAGACTTGGTTCATTCACCTTAACTACTGTATAAAATTTCACTGTATACATATAACACGTGTGATGTTCCCATTTTAACCATTCTCCTACCAATGGGCATTTTGGTTGCTTCCGATTTTTTTATTTCAAAGGATGAAGTTATGAGCATCTGTACATATCTCCTTGTGAATAGAATTTCTGAACCATGGGACATGCACATCTTCAACTTCTAGACATTTCCAGATTGTTCTCCAAAGTGTCTGTTCTACTTTCCACCTTGCACTGTGTATGAGACCCCCCACCCCCTGCAACAGGCTCTTCACTGGACTCACAGCCTCCACTCTGATTCCTTCCCTCTCTCTTCCCTATGGCCCAAGTGACCTCTATGACACCCAGCAGATCAAGTCACAACTCAGCTTAACACCCTTCAGTGTGGGGGCAGCAGACAACATGGTGGTTCAGGCGATGGATCCCGCATTGCTGACTGTGTGGTTCACGTCCTGGACCCAGTGCCTTGAAATTCAATAGCCTGGACACATGTGCATGTGTGCCCAAATTCCCAGGAGGAGAATGGAGGAGAAGGGATCGTCGTGTGGCCATGCCCCCAGGGGCCGATTTTTCACTTCCCCTCTCTCTCTGGTGAGCGTATACACCCTATGGCAAAAATGTAAATCAACAACAGAAACCCTTCAGTGGACGCGTGTTGTGCTAACACAGGTGTGGCTCGCTGCAGCGGGGCTTACCTGGCCCTTGCTCTGGCCAGCCCTGCATCCTGCTGTCCTTCTCCCCTCCCCCAGGTTACAATGCAGCACTTTCAGTCAAGTTAGTTCCTTCAGGATGAAGCATTCTCCTTCTCTTACAGCAATCTCTGTCCTTCCATTTCCTCTCTGTGGAATACTTTTTCCACTAAAGCACTCCTGCCTCACCCAATCCCCAAATCTCCTCGCTCCATTTAGCATCGCATCTCAATGGAGCCACCTCTTCCCCCGGGAGCCTTGTCTGATGCCCGCTGCTCCCACCACCACCTCTGGCGTGCTCTCTGGATAGTTTGTGGTGTATCTGACAGTCACGTCCCCTCCTAGCATCCTCATGGGCTACTGAATTCCGCTCTGCTTGCTTTGATCTCTCACTAGTCTTCAGTTTGCCGAAAATGGGGGAGGAAGACGGCAGTGTCTGCCCTGTTCATTGTGGTGTTCCCATCCAATGTCTAGCTTATGTGGCCCTCAACACAGTGTCTGCTAGTGCATGAGTCAGGTCAGTTCTTGGACCCAGACCATTTGACTACTAATTCCTTGCACACTCTTTCTTTCTTTCTTCTTTCGCTTTCTTATTAAATTTGCCAGAGGGCAAGTGTACTCCCAGGAGAGAAAGCATCTCCCCCTGGGGGATGGTCACATTTCAATTCCTTCTCCCCCACTTCCCCATCCTTTTGGGATTTTGGGCACACTCTCACATGCACCCAGTGTGACTTTCAAGCTACCAGGCCTGAGACTCGAACTGTGCAGTTGACCATGTGGGATCTAGCCACTTTAGCCACCATACCATCCCACCGGCTGCTCCCCCACTATCTCTATTTTTAAGTTATTAATTTTTTTCCATGAGAGAGAGGGAGAGAGACAGAGACGGGCACCCCCCCCCCCCATGCCCTTCATACCTTGGCCCTTACCCATCCTAGCTGGCCTGGATCACAGGCATACAAGCACATGCACGTGAGGCCTTGGGACGTGCACCCAGGACTTTTTTATGTAGTTCCAGTTGTGTTTACCACTGTGCTACTACCTCGCCCTTGTCCTGGTCTGCTGCAGTTTCCCACGCCATCCAAAATAACTCCTTTTTCTAATCTCTACATTACTCGCAGAGGGCCAGATGAGCTATACAAGTCACCGTGAGGGGGAAATGCCAGACATGAGACTTGAAATGAGGGTGTCAGATTATAAAAATTGCTGGGCCAGGCAGTGGCATGGTGGTAATGCAACCAGACACACTGGGAAAGGGTCTGGGTTCACGCCCCAGGACCTCCCTCAGCACACCAGGTGTGTGTATGCATGCCCGTGCCCCAGACCGAATATGACCAGAAGCAGATCGTGGTATCAAAACCCTCTTGGGTTTTCTTTTCTCTCTGTTTTTGTTCCTCACTCTCTCACATGAAGAAATAAACTCTTAAAATGATAGAAATTGCTTCCACCTTACTATAACTTCAAGGCTTTTAAGAGGGTGCTTGGGTTGGGGCACACCATATTTACAGTGCAGACTCTTTATTGGGTACACCATATTTACAGTGTAAACTCTTTATTGGGGTACTCTATATTTACAGTGCAGACTCTTTATTGGGGTATACCATATTTACAGTGTAAACTCTTTATTGGGGTACACCATATTTACAGTGTAAACTCTTTAGTGACACCATATTTACAGTGCAGACTCACTCTTTATTGGGGTACACCATATTTACAGTGCAGAATCTTTATTGGGGTACACCGTATTTACAGTGTAAACTCTTTATTGGGGTACACCATATTTACAGTGTAAACTATTGGGGTACACCATATTTACAGTGCAGACTCTTTATTGGGGTACACCATATTTACAGTGCAAACCCTTTATTGGGGTACACCATATTTACAGTGTAAACTCTTTATTGGGGTACACCATATTTACAGTGCAGACTCTTTATTGGGGTACACCATATTTACAGTGCAGAATCTTTATTGGGGTACACCGTATTTACAGTGTAAACTCTTTATTGGGGTACACCATATTTACAGTGTAAACTCTTTATTGGAGTACACCATATTTACAGTGCAGACTCTTTATTGGGGTACACCATATTTACAGTGTAAACTATTGGGGTACTCTATATTTACAGTGCAGACTCTTTATTGGGGTACACCATATTTACAGTGCAGACTCTTTATTGGGGTACACCATATTTACAGTGCAAACTCTTTATTGGGGTATACCATATTTACAGTGTAAACTCTTTATTGGGGTACTCCATATTTACAGTGCAGACTCTTTATTGGGGTACACCATATTTACAGTGTAAACTCTTTATTGGGGTACACCATATTTACAGTGTAAACTCTGTACTGTGTGACGGGTGGGGAAAGGAGTAGCTGGGGCCATCCTGTTTGCTGCCCTTGGCGGCCAGCTGGGGTGATGGGTGTCACATCTGGAAATGTTTGAGAAGCAATTAGCCATTCCACAGATAGGTTGAAACAAAATGGAAAAGATTAAAGTTAACACTGGGAGATTAAAAATAGTTTGGATTTATTTGATAAAGACTGCACGGCCGTTTTTAATGTACTGTATATATATTTAAAGACAAGAAGTGAAATTGCCAGCTCTTGACAGCCCTCTTCTACACCAAGAGAAGGGTAAAATTATTTTGTATTCAGAATGTCTGTTTTTGAGCTAGATAGCACAATTTTGAATTTAGAAACCCAACGCCTTCCTTCTGAGGTAAACAGCATAGACGGACATTGCCTGGTCAGTGGTTCTTCTCCCGTATCACAGGGGCCGATGAGAACACGGACGGCTGGGCCCACCCTCGCTTCTTATCCACTAGGTCTGGGTGAGGCAGGAAGTTTGCATTTCCACGAAGTTCTAGAACTGTAAGAAGCAATAAAGTACTGATACATGTCACAACATAGATGAATCTCCAGCCTTGTGCCAAGTGACAGAAAACCAGCACGAACGGTCACATGCTGTGTGATCCCATCGACACAGCGTATCCACAATAAGCAAATCCATAAGGACAGAAGGACCGGTGGTTGCCAGGGGCTGGGATGGGAGGTACGATGGGGAGTGACTGCCAATGGGTATAGACTTCTTTTCAGATTGATGAAAATTTTCAGAACTGGATAGAGGGGATGGCTGTACACTGAGAATGTATTATATGCTAGTGGAGTGGGTTGTGTGTGTGTGTGTGTGTGTGTGTGTGTGTGTGTGTGTGTTATAAGGTGTGTGCAGTTGCTAGAGAGAGAGAAAAGAAAGTGAGATAAGCTAACACCCCCTACCAGGGCGAGGGGTGGCCACACTACGATCCCTTCTCTCTTTTCTCAGGTTTTTGGGCATGCACATACATGTGCCTGGCGAGATTTTCAAGCTATCGGGTAATTGTCTATGTAGGATTCATTAGCCTTAACTGCCACACCACCTGCTGCCCAAAGCATTCCCTTTTAAATGGTTAATTTTATGTTATGTGAATTTTCTCTCAGCTCAACACAAAACAAAACAAACAAAAAAACTGAGGTGATACAGATGTGCTCCGGAGACTACACTTGGGGGACAACTGATGTAAGTTACCAGCATGGACGAGAGGGGAGGCTGAAGGAAGGCGACCTCGCAAAATGACAAAATGGATGGACGGGACCTTTCGTATGTCAGGCCCTAAGCAGGTCTAAGCTGAGAATGTGGGAAGTCTGAAACAGGTTTTTTCTTTTTCATTAGAAATGTTTGGCTTTAGTTTGGGTTAAGACCAGCAGTTGGCAACCATTTCCACATTCCAAATAGGAGTCAGCTACGCAAGCAAAGGAGATGGCAGGAAACCTGTGTCAGCCTCAGCTGTCCTCTCCCCTGCAGCTGACAGTTTTTTTGTTTGTTTATTTTATTTTATTTTTTTGTTTTGGAGAGGTTTTTGTTATAACGCACGTGCACTCACCAGAAAGACAAAGAGACAGAGAAACAGAAAGCGAGAAATCGCCCCGCAGGGGGAATGGCCCTGCCGCAGTCCCTTCTCCTCCATTCTCCTCTCGGGCTCTTGGGCACACACACACACGCGCCCGGCGTGAGTTTAAGCCACCGGGTCCGGGACTCGGACCGTGGTCAACTACATGGGAGTCCAGCTACATAGCCATTACGCTAACTGCTGGTGCCAACCGACAGTTTTATGGGGTAAGAGAAAGTTGGGAGCAGAGAGAAAATTTTGTTGGCCGTAGTTGTTGCTTTCCTGTGAGACTGACCTCATGCACTGGGGAGAAGGTAAGAATTTTCTTTTTCATTTTACATCTACCCTGTCTGTAGACCCGTTATAGTCTTAGGGCCATTAATCTTGTTAAAGAACTTGGGCAAGTAGATCATTTCATCCACTGTAACAGGCAGAAAGCAGATCGTTCCTGCAGCCGGAACAAGTAGCTCTTGCTCTCAGTTTTCCCTCTAACTTTAGGGCTGTCAGAAAAGTCATGGTGCATTTTTACGTAGAACAAATACATCGTGACTTCCCCGGTGACCTCATATTTTAATGCCTTCACCAGTGATCTGCCTTCTCTAAGCCTCAGTTTCTTCAGCTGGAAAATAGGAATCATTCTTTCCTAGGGTTTTTGTGAAAAGTAAGCAAGGTGACCTTCAAGAACGCTACCATGTGCTTTTATGTGTCATGGTTGTTATTTTCCATGACTAGAATGTTGCCCTTCTTGTCCCAAAGGTCCCGTGTGTCTGAAATGCTGTAGGTGATGTTCCTCTTCACGAGAGGTGTGTTCCCTTTCGTTTTTCTATAGCTACTAGTGGGAGATGGCATTTGCATGTGCCACAGTGTCACGTGGATTTGTGTTTGACTGGAGGAAAATCAAGTCTGTTTTAGAAGATGAGAAAAACAAAGGAGAGGCATGGGTAAGTAGGTTGGTACCTGGGAGCATGTTGGTGTACAGAGCATGTAAATATTGAGCATAGATGCGAGAACGGAAGGACCAAGAGGCACCTAATATTCTTGATATGATCTATACTCACGAGGCCTCCGATTGACCACATTGATGATGACCGTCCTGGCACCCTCTGTTGAATGCACAAGGGACACGGATGACACAGCTCATCGGGCTAAGGGGTGAGCTGCAGCGTTAGCTGGGACTTCATGGTTCATTAGTGGAGCACACGTGTGTGTTGCCTCTCCAGACTCATTTCACATGCCTGTTTCCTTGCTCAGACGTCCATCCTGGTCCATGTGTCTACACCATGAGGAGTGGTAGAGAGGCTGATGCAGAGAGAGAGAGAGACAGAGAGAGAGCTAGCAAGAGAGAGAGAAGCAACATCTCAACCTAGGGCGCAACGCATGGGGTCCTTCTACCTTCCATCCCCTGGGCCCTTATTCTAAGTGTGCTGGCCTCCCACACACACCTCGCTCCTTCTTGCCATGTGTTTTAAATAGAGTCAATGAACCACTTAATTCTAGTATCTTCAGTTGTTCTGGGAGCCTGCCCATGTCATGTCCTTGAGAGATCTTGGCTGGTAGAGTCCTAGGAGGCCACCACTGCCATCGGGGGATTTCTCACACGTACACACAATGGCCAGTCCCTGCACCTGAAACACCCTTTGCTGGGTACACCCCATTTCCTCTCAAAACTATGAATAAATGTCAGCTGCTGTGCGAAGTCTTCCCGCAATTCTGTCCCAGTTGTCACTCTGCCCTTAAATGTATGTCTCTCAACACGATCTCCATTGTAAGACTGAGCACATTGGATCATGTAGTGCATTTCTCATGTTTCCTTCCTTCTCTAAGCTATAATCCAGCTACGGGCAGGAACCAGCTTTTGAGTACAGCAGAGACTCCAGAAGGATCTGCAAGGAGGAACCTTGGGTGACGACTGACGCTAATCAGACCTCCTGCTACAGAGGTCGTGAAAACATTCGGAGCCATACTTTTTCAATCTACCTCTAAAAGTTGAGTTAGGAATTATATATGTATGTATATATTATATATATATGTATAATATATATATATAATGTCTAGGAATTATATATAGGTTATATATAATATATAATAGGTATAAAAAAAATATATATATATATATATATAAATATATATAATATCTATGTTGCTGGACTCCCATGTAGTTGACCACGGTTCAAGTCCCAGATCCAATGAGTTTATACTCACACCGGGTGCGTGTGTAAGCATGCCCAAAATCCTGAGATGAGAGTGGAGGAGAAGGGATTGTGGCATGGCCCTTCCTCCTGGGGGTGGGGTGATTCCTCACTTTCTGTCTCTCTGTGTGTCTCAGGCAAGCTCATGCACCCAACAGCAAAAATCTCTCTTTAAAATATGTGTATGTGTGTGTGTTTTATTTTTTGAAAGTTTGCATGACAACAAAACACCATCAGCAAAGTGAATAACAATTGGTAGACAGATAAACTTTGAAAATTATGTCCCAAAAGGTTAATGTTGCTAACATGAAGAACTTCTAGAAGTAGAGAAAAACTAATAATCATATACAAAAGTAAACAGAAATAATGAATACACAAGTCAGATAAGAATGGCAAGTGGTTTATAAACATTACAAGATTTTCAGCCTTATTCCAAATAAACCTTACTCAAAATGCACATTAAACATTTTGGGGTCTAGCCTGGTGGTGCAGTTGCTACCAGCTGAACTGTAGTGCTAGAAGCCACATGGCTGGTGGTGGGTATGCACCCCCAGTTTAGCCTGCAAACTCACTGAGCACCTGCACGCTCACCCAAAGTCCCGACAGGCTGGAGGGCTGGGAAAAGGGATTGCAGCAGGGCGGACCCCTGTCGGAGTGCTTCTCTCTCTGTTTCTCTCTCAGCACACATGCATGCTTTCTATCATGAATAAAATACTTTTAAAAATTTAAAAGGAACTCTTTGGGGTACTATTTTTCACTACCAGACTTGCAAAAATCCAGAACCTACATAAGTGGCACCCCCCACCACCACCACCTTGGATGCAGGCTGAATTTACATTACTGGCCTTCCTGGTTCTCCAGCATGCTGATGGCAGGACCCCTCAGCTTCCATAGTTACATGAGCCAAATCCTATTATAATACATATACACACTCTTGGTGCTGTTTGTCTAGAGAATCCTGACTAATATCCCATTCAGTGATGAATAGCAATTATCCCTTCAAGCATTAATATTATTATCTATTGGGGGCTGTCTTTTCAAAACTCAGGAGGAAGCTTATGAGACATTAGATAGGAGAGATATGTATCTTGATGAATACGAATGAGTGGTGACGACTAATGCGTGGTGTAGACATGCAGGTGTGCCGGGGAGGCTGCTAAGCGGGCAGTCTGAGTTGGCCAGAGGACACTATCATGAGTTACTTGCTAGGGCAGGAATAGCTACTGATGTAAGATCATGTGATCTGAAGGGGAAAGCAGGCGGTGAGGAAGAGACCTAATGCTTACTGTAATTTGACTAGTGAGCAGTTTGGTCTGGTCCTTGCATCTGTACATCGACGTACACTAGAGTCACCTGGGGAGCCTCCCAGACCTACGTCCTGGGGCCAGCAGGTGGCATGATGATTAAGGGCCCAGCGGGTAGAAGGACCCCACCGGCTGCACCCTGGGTTGACAATGCTGCTTTCCTCTTTCTCTGTCTCTCTCTCTCTGTTGCATTGGCCTCTCCACTGCTCCTCACGGTGTAGTTACACGGACCAGGGTGGACATCTGAGCAAAGGAAATAGGCATGTGAAATGAGTCTGGAGCAGGCAGCATACATGTTTGTTCTGTTGCAGAAACAGGAAGTCCCAGGCTAAAGCTACGGTTCATCCCTCAGTGGCTTGAAAATCACACTGGACCCATGTGCATGCATGCCCCAAATCCCAGAATTGTTCAGAGTTGAGAAGCAGCAGCCCAAACATACCACCGTACTTGGCGAACTAATGTTTTAAAATTCTAATAATTTGAATTCAGTGTAACACGGCTGAAGCACATAAACTGTTAGAAGTCAATGATAGATATGCTTTAAACATTTTTTTTCTTTTCAGTTTTGCCATAAGGCATGTACACTTGCAGAAGAGAGATAGAGACAATGAGAGGTAAAGTGAGAAATCACCCCTCCCCCCAGGAGGGATGGCTATCTCTTCTCCTTCTTTCTCTCAGAATTTGGGGCCTGCACTTACATATGCTCAGCATGTGCTTCAGACTGCTGGGTCCAGGACTCAAACCACAACCGTGGCCATGTGGTGTCCAGCCCCCTTAACCTCCACGCCATTTGCTGGCCCAAGACATGCCTTTTTTCTTTTTTTTCTTTGGAGAGATTTTTGCTATAGGGTGTGCGTGCTCACCAGAGAGACAAAGAGAGACAGAGAGACAGATGCGAGAACTCACCCTCTGGCAGGAGCATGCTACAATCCCCTCTCCTCCACTATCTTAGGATTTTGGTATGCACACACACACACCTGGCATGAGTTTCACACTACTGGGTCTAGGACTTCAACCCCAGCCAACTGTGTGGGAGTCCAGGGATGTAACCATTATGCCATTTGCTGGTCCCAAGATGCTTTACTTAAAGGAAACTCATTTTGGAAAATAAGTTTACACTTGCAGGAATAATGTTTCAGTAATGATTCTCTTAATAGCAATTGATAGGTCACTATGAGAAAGAGAAGTGAGACCTTACATGAAGTGGCACAAGCGTGCCGCTGGAGCAGTGCTAGAAATAATAACTGGGAATGAACGTGGTGTCTCTTTTTCTTTTCTTTCTTCCTTTCTTTCTTTTCTTTTCTTTTCTTTTCTTTTTTTTTTTTTTTTTAAGAGGCTTTTGCTATAGTGTGTGCACGCTCACCAGATAGACAGAGAGAGACAGAGACAGAAAGTGAGAAATCACCCCTAGGGGGGCTGGCCATGCCACAAACCCCTCTCCTCCATTCTTCTCTTGGGATCTTGGGCACACACGCACATGTGCCTGGCAAGACACAGGGTCCGGGACTTGAACTGTGGTCGACTACATGGGAGTCCAGAGACGTAGCCATTACGCCAACTGCTGGGCCCAATGTGATGTCTATCTAAAAATAAGCAGCTGCGTAAATTAGTGTGTCAGTAAAAAAAATAGTAGGAGCTCATTTAAAAATAATGTTCTAGAGAGGAAGCAGGTGACATATTGGTTATGGTGCTGGACCCTCACATTGCTGATCACGGTTTGAGTCACGGCCCTGGCAGCTTGCAGTTTATGTTAGGCACATGTGCATGTCTGCCCAAAAGCCAAGGAGGAGAATGGAGTAGCAAGAATTGTGATGTGGCTATCCTCCTGGGGGGGGGACTTCTCTCCTTCCCTCTCACTGTCTCCCTCTCTGTCTCTCTCTCTCTCTCTGGTGAGTGCATGTGCCCCATAGCAAAACTTAATTAATAATGTTGTAGAAGAATATCTAATGACAAGACAAATTCTGGTGACTAGGATACTTTGGGCTGCAAATAACAGATTTTAAATAGTAGAAACGGTAATGCTATTTATCTTTTAAGATACTCAGTTTGGGGATGGTTGCAAGGCTGGTTAATTTGGAAGCTGGTTAATTTGGAAGCGTAACAAAGGGGCAATAGTCTTAGTGTTGACATTCTTTCTTTTACCAACTTATCCACTACAGCTGGCCCCCTCAGACCTCAGCCAGGTTTGCAAATTGACTGCTAGTGTTTCAGATATGTCCAGACAATATCCCCTAGACATGAAAAGTTTCCTTTAGCAAGTCAATCTCCTTTAAGATCAAAGAAACTTTTCCTAGAGGTTCCCTACAGATTTTCCTCATGTCTGTTTGGCCAGAATAATATCACCTGCTTTTTCCCCAGCCAGTCACTGATAAAATGAGCAGAGCTATCGAGAGTGGCCTAGGTCAGGCTCCATTCCCCAGGCAGAGAAGGCCCAGTCTCCCCTCAGGCTCATGGCTATCCTGCATGCAAACAAAAATCAGGTTTAGTTGGCAGAGCAGAAGGCAGAAAAGTGCTGTTAGCTAGTCAAGGAATACAAATAGCAAATAGGTCATGCACATGCATACCTCTCCCCTCCCCCTGGGAAAAAAAATAACGGCTACACATTTTTTAAATATCTCCAGTTGGGATTATAGGAAATATTCATTTTTCTTATTTCTGCTTTTTGTTTTTTTTTCTCTGCCTTCTGGAATAAATACGTAATACATTTGAGCTTCACCAAATATGATAACCCATCCCCCCAAATATCTATATGATGTTATTTCTAAAATTAA
Organism: Tupaia belangeri chinensis; assembly: GCF_000334495.1. Taxonomy (NCBI): domain Eukaryota; kingdom Metazoa; phylum Chordata; class Mammalia; order Scandentia; family Tupaiidae; genus Tupaia; species Tupaia belangeri. Next base: position 6,570,964 of record NW_006159849.1, read on the forward strand.
AGACTGAGCTGGCCTGTGGTCTGGAGATTACAAGAGCTTGATCCCACATGGCCAACTATGAAACATGAGAAACATGCCAGGCCCGTGTGTGTGTGTGTGCACCCCAAATCCCCAAAGGAGAGAGAAATGGAAGAGAAGGGATCGTGAAGTGGTCATGCCCCATTTGGGGGTAGGGTGCTTTCTTGCTTTCCCTCTCTCTCAATCAAGTACACATGCTCTCTAGCAAATTAAATAAACTGATTAATAAATAGATAAATAAAACATTTGCAGTGGCACAGTGGTAATGCGACGCTGCCCGACACGGTAAGTCCTGGGTTTGGGTCCCAAGATCCCCCTGTACATGCCAGGGTGTGCAGTTTTCTGCTCCATCAGTTCTTTCCCAAAACCAGAGGGCTAGATAGTATGCACCGAATTCTGAATCGGTTCCCAGTACCAAAGACACCACCTACTTGAGCAGGGAACAGGGTTGCACTGAGACTTTCAGCCCTACCACAAGAATGTAGAGAGACAGGAATGAAAATGGAAGGCATAGACAAGATGGCAACTGAAGAGCAGTGAGGCCACTCTCTGGCCCCAGGCTGCATACCCAGTAACTCGGCCCTTGAACCCATCTTGTGGCTAAGACCAAGTGGAATTCTATCCTAGTGTATCCTAAGCATCACCTATTGTCATTTCTCAGCCTATTGCTGGAATTCAAAGGGATGAGGGAGACCAAGAAGGTGCAAGATATTTCTATTGCCTAAGCAGGGACAGTCCATGTTCAATCTCCAAATCTCTGGGCTTTCCTCAAACCCCGTCAAATTTGGCCCTTTGCATCAAATGCTAGCCTCCAACTGCAGCCTCGTTTTGGAAGCACAGAGCAGGAAGTACCCTCGGGGAGGAGAGAGGCAGCCCAGGTGGACATGACTTTAGCTTTAGTGTAACAGACCTCAGTTCTGATCTGCTCCATCAACTCCTAGTCATACAAACTCAAACTACCTGTGCCTCTGTTTTTTTCACCTGTGGAATTGGAATAAGGCTAAGGTATTTAACGAGCTAGCTTATGCGAAGAGTGCTAAGCCACAGGTTTCTCATCACTGAATGAAAAAACTCTAAGGGTTGCCATTACTTGCAGATGCATCTCTGAGAGCCGCCCAGGAAATGTCTCCCTTTTTTTCACCTTAGATTCTGAGTACAGAAATTAACCAAGAGCTCCGAGGCCAGGAGTCTGTGGCTGTCAGATTCGCTTTTCTAAGTTGAGATTTTAATGGAGGTAGATCACTAGGGCTTGCTCTGGCCAGAAAAATAAATGGTTCTTGGAAAATTATACCCAGCTAACTTCACCTGCTCACAGCCAGACCGCCTGGAGCTGGGGGTGTGGGCGCTGACTTGAGAGAACAAATTGTGCCTGAGAGGCCCAAGAGAGAAACTACTGGTTAAATCACCAGAATCCCACATCCACCTACAAGGCTGTGCAGAGGTGGGAGCAAAGGGGACTGAGGGAAGGAAGAAAAGCAGCAGGGGGGACTGGGGTGAATCCTCTGTCTTGGAGTAGCTAGGCTTTCTCCTTTTTTTTTTTTTTTTTTTTTGGAGAGGTTTTTGCTATAGGGCACGTGCGCTCGCCAGACAGAGAGAGAGAGAGACATAGAGACAAAGCGAGAAATCACCCCCCAGCAGGGATGGCCACGCCGCAATCCCTTCTCCTCCATTCTCCTCTCTGGATCTTGGGCACGCATGCACACGCACCCGGCGTGAGTTTAAGCCACCGGGCGCGGTTCGCCGTCGACTACATGGGAGTCCAGTGACATAGCCATTACACTAACTGCTGGTCCCCAATTTCTCCTTTTTATGGAAATGCTCTTTGCCGCTCTTTCTTTGAGCAGCCAGGGAAACAGCTTCTGGAACTTAAGGTGAGGTGGAGAATCCATTCTCTCTAATGAAAATTTCTGAAGCACCAAAGTGTTCCCTTACTTTCACATCAGACCCCCTGTGCCTGTAATGGGCACACGGGGCTCTTCTGTGGGAAGATTAGTTTCTGGTAACTTTTCTGGATCTTGAATTCTGGTCTAATAGCCACTGCACTGTCTGGAGTGAAAATAGGTGGCATGTGAAAATGAGAACACTCAAGGTCGTATTTATTCATTATCCACTCTGCCTAGAATGAAATGTGGATCTCTCACAAAGCTTGCCTGGTTATTGAAAATGACAAAATGTGGCTGATATATCTGACTCCCTTTTTTTTGTAGTCTAAAATACTTTGGTTTAGTTTTTCATCTATGAAAAAGGATGTGCTTATAAGAATAAGTGGTATTTTTGGAAGTATTTGATAAGATCGCATCTTGATATTAGTGCAATAGTACAAAAAGTATATTAGGTAATGGTGCAATAGCCAGTGCATTCAAACCTTTTGCTTGCAGACGGGGAAAACGAGACCCAGAGAGATGAAAGGGCTTACCCAGGATCACAGAACTTGCCATTGGCTGACCCAAGATGGAAATAGAGGTCTTCGTGTGAATACTCATGGATTTGGGTGAGTATTTATTGATTTTTTAATAGTAACAATCTCCATCTCAGAGTACTACATGTCCATCTTTTAACGGGCCAAATATCACTCCAAAGTTTTGAGAATGAAAATAAAATTGTAAGGTATTTCAAACTGACAAGGTCCTGAGAGATGCAGACATGGGACTTTAGCCACGTTTGTGACTCTGTGACCTCCTTGAATATAACAAGAAACTTTCCCAGACCAACTGACACAGCCTAAGTCATAAATTCACTTATATGCATTGTTGCAATGTTACAAGCTCTAGACATTCAGAAGACTAGTTCTGGTTGTCTGGAAAACCTTAGGTTGTCTGGGAGACTTAACTCATGAAGAAATCTATAGCCAATGGGAAGCTTACATTGAAAATGTCAGCCAATGTAAACTCCTCATTACAACCCCGACGGTCACTTCCCTCCCCTCCTTTCTCCTTTTTCTTTCTATAGAATGGACGCTGAACTTTGGCATTTTGGGGGAATCCTGGCTATAGGTAACTGAACCCTTTGTCTTCCCTAGGCAGCTGTCCTCACAATTTGAGCTTAAATAAATCTTTTTATTCATTAAAGTAACCTCAGCTCAGACATCTTTTATTTTAAGATGACAGTTTATAAGAGAAAGCACCAGCCTCCAGCCCTAAATGCAGCTTCTCAGAAGCAACCACGTCCAAATCCATCACATGCTTCCTCTGGCTCATGTCTCCATTATTTTTAAATAATCTGCCGATAATAGCTGTATTGTTTCAACAGTTTTAAGCATGATATATTGATTTCTTAATTTGCAACACGAAGATATAGCACTCCTCTAGCTTTGAGGAGATTTCAAAAAGTCTGTGGAAAAATGGAATTAAAATTTTGAAATCCACGCATAGTCTTTTCATAACATGCCTCTTCCATGAAGACCTCTTGTATGTGGCAGTTATTTTTACATTTCCAATTAAATCAGTAATCAGCACATAAGTATTACAGCCTTGTAAATATTACTTTGTGCTGAGTCAAGTAATATACTATAATTTTACTCCCTTTCTTTTTAAAATTTTTCTTGTTCCTGGAATGAATAGTTAACTCATATGTTTTCCTGTTATTCTTGTTCTGTCATTCTTCTCACACCGCCCAACAGAATATACTCTCCTCCTAGCACTATCTCCTACATACTTTAGGTTTTCTGCCAGTTTACTATTGATCCTGGTTATGTCTCTGTTACTGCTCGACCCTCTAACTACAGGCTGGTTGGCTATACATCAAGCTGTGGACATCAAGCCTCACAAACTCTTGACAGAAATTCTTTCTATCTTAGGTTAGACTGTCCTGCTTGCCAGACCCTATGCATTCTTCTTGCATGAATTATTTATTATGGTGGAGTACTACCTGAGAAAGGGTGCATAGGGAGACCAGGAGATGGCATAATGGTTGCTTCATCGGACTCCCATGTAATCGACTGCTGTTCAAGTCCCAGACCCAGTGGCTTAAAACTCAGGCCGGGTGCATGTGCGTGCATGCCTAAATTCCCAAGAGGATTTTATAAAGAGGAGGTATTGTGGTGTGGCCATCGCCCCAGGGAGGTGATTTCTCGTTTTCTGTCTTTCTGGTAAGCATACATGGCCTATAGCAAAAATCTCTCTCTAAAAAAAAAAAAAGTGTATAGGATGTAAAATTTTTTGTGGAAGTGGCTATATTCTACTTTCATACTTAATTGATAGTTTGGCTGTGTATAGATTTTCCCTTAGAATTTCAAATGCATAGTTTCTTGAACATCTAGCTTCTGGTGGCATTTGGGAAATCTAATGCCCCTCTGACACCTAATTTTTTTTCTTAAGATATCTATTTCTAAAATGTTCTCTTTTTAATTAATTTATTTATTATCATCATAATCTTATTTATATTACATTGAATAACATATAACTTTACAATGTATTACATTGCTTTTTCAAAAGAGAATGCCATGCATGTCAGTGAATACAGAGACATTAACATCCCCCCTTCATCATTCAGTATCTTTTCATTGTTTTTCCCAATCATTATTATTATTCTTCCGATTATTTTTTAATCAGTCAGTCATTATTTCTCATTTTGCTTGTAAAAAGAATTTACTCATCATGAAATACTTCTCAGACCAATCCAGTTGAGAATACTATACACGTCATCATCAACAGGTAATAAAACATATATGTGTCCCACTAATGTCATGCCTCTCTATTTGTTCTCTTGCTATCTTTCTCTATACTCTTCTCTTCATCCTCCCCATTCCACACTGTCTTATCCTTGCTAATTATTTTCACTGCTTTTATGTCCTCCAATATTTTGCTCTCTACCATAGAGTATGGATAGTTGGTATATATTAAGTGGATACATACAATATCTTTCTTTCATAGCCTGGCTTGCTTCACTAAGCAATAGATCCTCCATATCTGACCACTTTCTATCAAATACCAGGGTCATGTTATTTTTTTATGGCTGAGTAGTATTCCATAGATTATATATGCCACACTTTTTCAATCCATTCATCAGTTTGTGGACATTTAGGTTGGTTCCATGTCTTGGCAATCATGAATAATGTTGCAATAAACATTGATGTGCAAGCACTTTTCCAACTGAGCATTCTCCTGGTTTTTTTTGGGTAGAAACCCAGAAGTGGGATTGCTGGATCAAGTGGTAGTTCTATTTGTAGATCTTTGAGGAACCTCCATATTGTTCTCCACAGTGGCTGAACCAGTTTACATTCCTACCAACAGTGTAGGAGAGTTCCCCTTTCACCACATCCCCGCCAACACTTACCACTTTTTATATTCTTAATCTTTGCCATTCTGACAGGGGTTATGTGGTATCTCATTGTGGTTTTTATCTGCATCTCCCTTATGATGAGGGATGTTGAGCATTTCCTCATATGATTTTTGGCTGTTCATATGTCTTCCTTAGAGAGATTTTTGTTCAGCTCATTTTCCCATTTTTAATTGGGTTAATCATTTTTTTTTCACATAAGGCACTTGAGTTCCCTGTGTTTTCTGGTGATCAGTCTGTTATCTGAGGCATACTTGACAAAAATATTTTCCCATTCTGAGGGTTGTCGATTCACACTTGTTACTGTGTCATTTGCTGTGCAGAAACTTCTTAGTCTGATATAATCCCACTTGTCTATTTTAGGGATTATTGCTTGTGCTTTGGGAGTCTTATTTAAGAAGTCTTTGCCTACTCCAATGTCTCCCAGAGTTTCCCCAGCATTTTCCACCAGTAGTTTTATTGTTTGGGGTCTTAGGTTCAGATTTTTGATCCATTTTGAGTTGATTTTTGTTAATGGTGAAAGATGGGGTTCAGTTTCATCTTTCTGCAGGTGGATACCCAGTTTTTCCAGCACCATTTACTAAAGAGATTTTCCTTTTCCCAATGGATTGACTGATATCCTTTGTCAAAAATCAGTTGGCTGTAAGCTGTGGGTGTTACTTCTGGGGTCTCTATTCTCTTCCATTGGTCCACATGTCTGTTTTTATGCCAATACCATACTGTTTTGATGATCACAGCTTTATAATATATCTTGTGATCAGGGAGTGATATGCCTCTTACTCCATTCTTCTTGCACAGGATTGCTTTTGCAATACGAAGTCTTTTATGATTCCCGACAAATTCTATGATCATATTTTCTAGATCTGTGAACAATATTTCTGGTATTCTAAATGGAATTGCATTAAACATGTAGATTAATTTGGGTAGAATTGCCATTTTGATTATGTTAATTCTTCCAATCCAGGAACATGGGATGTCCTTCCACTTTTTTATGTCACTTTCAATATCTTTTTTAAGATTTTCATAGTTTTCCTTATAAAGGTCTTTGACTTTCTTAGTTAGGTTTATCCCTAAGTATCTCATGCATCTTGTGGCTA
>NW_006159849.1:6577406-6586275 GCF_000334495.1 Tupaia belangeri chinensis
TTTGGATATTGATTTTGTATCCTGCCACTTTACTATATTCACTTATTACTTCAAGAAGTTTTTTTCATGGACACTTTTGGGTCTTCTAAGTACACCATCATGTCATCTGTGAATAAAGATATTTTAAACTCTTCTTTGCCTATTTGAATGCCTTTAATATTGTTCTCTTCTCTGATTGCAATAGCTAAGACTTCCAGTACTATATTAAAGAGCAGTGGAGAAAGTGAGCAGCCTTGCCTAGTACCTGTTTTTAGCGGAAAAGCTTTTAGCTTTTCCCCATTCAGTATAAAGTTAGCTGTAGTTTTTCATAGATGGCTTTTATGTGTTGAGAAATGACCCTTCTATACCAATCTTACTGAGGGTCTTAATCATAAAAGGATGTTGTATTTTATCAAATGCTTTCTCTGCATCAGTTGATCTCTTTGATGGGAAAAAATGTGCTGATTATCAACTCTATATTAGATATATTCAAAGTTTTACAACTACTTATCTTGATAATCTTTACCACCAACTCCCCTCCACCAAAAAAAAAAAAAAAAAAAGAGTTGGAAATTACTTTTCTTCTTTTCAAATAAGGGTATTGAAATTCAGGGAGGGTAGTAATCTACCTGGTTCATGGGCGTCTGTCACTATATGCTATGCTCTAGTGACACCCCTAGTGACACCCCTAAAACTTCCCTGACATTTCTCATGCCTCATACATTTTATGTGAGTTGTTGGTAGGCTCTGTTGGTTATAGTCACCCAAAGACTGGTCCTAGAGGTTCTAACTGAACCTGTGTTCTCATGCTCAGTGCAGCAGAGGGATAGGAATATGACAAAACCTGGTTGTCAAAGTTTCTGGTAGAAGTAGCACAGCTCACTCCTCTCCATGTCCAGCTGGCCAAAGCCTGTGTCATGGTCACATCTCACTAAAAGTAGTGGCAGTATTTCTATGGGGGAAATTCCTTCCTGGAAATTCTCTGGAAATGTGTGTTTTTCCAAACCTTAAGTTCCTTGCTAATTTCAGAAGCCATTTAATTTGAGGTGTGTCCTCTTGCCATGTTTGGGGACCAAGGTGACTGAGTCTCTGCTCTAAGCCCCATCTTCCAGACCCCCAAAACTCAGATAGAAGCCATTTAAATCTGAGCTGTATCCTGCAGTTTTTAGGGACCAAGGTGACTGAATCTGAATCTCTGCTCTAAAACCCACCTTCCAGACCCCCAAAATTCAGACAGTTACAGAAACCTTCTCTAAACCTTAAATCCCATTAAAATTCAGTCAGCAAATTGGGATGTGTCCTGCTGTGTTCTGGGACTAAGGTGACTGAGTCTCTGCTCTAAACCCCATCTTCCAGACCCCAAAAAAGTTCAGCAAGAGGACATTTAAATCTGATGTGTGTCCTGCCATGTTCTGGGACCAAGGCAACTGAATCTCTGCTCTAAATCCCATCTTCCAGATCCCCTAAAAGCTCAGCCAGCCTCCACACACTGAGTGTTTATAGAGGCCTAAGTGTACAGTAGCCAAGCATCTGAATACTTCAGGGTCATAGGAATTCTCAATCCTTACTGAACCTGCTGCCGGAAGGAAAAAACTCCTCTTTATAAATCTGAACTCAAAACCTTTCTGTGGATATCACATTGCAAAACACGGTGCAGGAGAGAAATTGTCTCAGAAGTACGTTACAGTAAAGGGGAGTACATGATCTTACAGTCGTAGAAAACTTCTCCAACCAATTAGCCAAAAGTGAATACACCACCAAATGACTAAAATTCAGAGAAGAGAGACTGCAGAGTGAGCAGCAGGGAAAAGTACAGAGCTGTAGGGAGAGTGTGGCTCATCTCCTCCCATAGGCCTCTGAGCTCTCACTTGAAACCTCGCAGTGCAGCCCAGGTGCACCTATTCCCTAGAAACCATGAGGCCTTTGTAATGTCTGGTTCCCAGGTCAAAAGCACAGATTGCTTGGTGTGAATCAGGGAAACTGAACTGAACAGAGATTGCAGATCATCTCCTCCCGCATACCACTGAGCCCTTAGAATTAACTCCAAGAAATTAGGAAGAAATGTATAATCCATCAGATGGCCAGAAATCATCGCAGAGGCACAAGAAATATGAGAAACCAAGAAAATATCTCTCCTCCCAAGGGAAAAGAACAATCCTTCATCATCCTCAGACAGTACAGTGGAACTCATGGAAATGTCCAATAAAGAATTCAGAATATTCATAGTGACAAAACTAAACGAGATGCAAGAGGTAAGAAACAATGAACTCCAGAAGGTGCAAGAGAAAAGAGACAATGAGTTCCAGGAGGTGATGAAGCTCTTTCACGACTGGAAGGAAGAAATACATGCCATAAAAAAGAATCAAACAGAGCTATTAGAGATGAAGGTTGTAATACAGGATATCAAAACCTCCCTCGAAAGTATTAAAAGCAATTAGGCCATGCAGAAGATAGAACCTCAAATATTGAAGACAAAAACTTCTAACCTAGAAAAAAATCACTAAAAAGACTGACAAAGTAATCTAAAAACATGAGCATAATATATGAGAAATACTAGATACCATTAAGTGCCCAAACATCTAGATAATTGATATCCCAGGAGGTGAAGAAACTGATAAAGGCACTGATAATCTATTCCATGAAATCCTGGAAGAAAACTTCCCAAACCTAGAGAGGCATTCAAATATCCAGACCCAAGAAATATAATGCAAGTCCCCTACTAGAATCAACCTAAGAAGATCTCCAAGGCACATTATAGCCAAATTGGCCAAATCCACAAAGACATGATCCTAAAATTGTCAAGAGAGAAATGTCAGGTTACTTACAAAGGTTATCCCATTAGGCTAACATTGGACCTCTCATTGGAAACAATGCAAACAAGGAAAGAATGGGAAAATATATTCAAAATATTAAATGAAAAATAATTTCAACCAAGAATACTATACCTGGTAAGATTATCCTTCATATAGAATGAAAAGATAAAAATATTCTCAGATAAACAAAACCTGAAAGAATTTACCAACACCAGACCAGCTCTCCAAGAAGCTCTGAAGGGAGTACTTTACCAGGAAAACTAAAGTCACACAGACAGAAATAAGAGAACAAAAAGCAACCAAGAAAATGCTAAGGACAAGTCAAGAAATATCGATAATAATGTTGATTGTTAATTTCCAGGATTTAAATGGAAAGATTGGACCACAGTAACACTGCAAATTCAGCAGAAGAGAGATTCATTACATGAGACTGAACTGGTGAAATAGAATTTTATGACTTTTGATTAAAGCATTACTGATTTTTTTTACTATGCGTTGTTTTCCAGATTTAAGGGTTTTGCTTTTTATTGAGCGGTTGGTAGATTCAGCAATTTTTTTTTTCTTGATTGTTTTTTTAATTTGAAACATAAACGTTTATCCCTTCCTGACCATTCTGGAGTTAGAAAATGTTAGTGAGTATTCTTATTTTGTGACAGAAGGGTTATTTGCATAAGTTCAATAATACCTGTTGACTTGCATCAGAAATTGGAAATATTCATTGCCAGGGCTTTGACTGGAATGTCATATCTGAAGATATGACCAGAAAGCTATGGAACTAAGGTGGATCTCAAGAAAGCCAACAGAAGCTCTTAGAAACATCGCCTGACAACATAAGCAGTTCTTCCTGGCAAAGAGGATTAGAGAAGCCATATAAAAGAATGTGTACCATAAAATAACCTAAACTTTTCCAGCCAAGCATTGTAATCAGGAGAGATTGCAAAAGAGCAGCCACAACCAGAGGAAGATTTTGAGGGAAGAAAAAGAGGCTGACCTTTGCTAGTAGGTGGTAAACCACAGAATACTTGGTAGGCAGAACTGAGTTGGGAAGGTTCGTGTGTAAACTGTGTGCTGGGTGTTTGCTTCTCAATGGTTTTAGCAGTTGACATATAAATATTTTCTCAAAAATATTTAAAATTATACTGTGTCTGTTATAGAGTCACAAACAAAATTATAACTAGTAATTTGAAAATTATCTTTAAAATTCAGGGGTTTTTTTTTGAAATTTTAAAATTTGTTTATTAACTCAAGAACCATGGAGTATGAGCAAAAATTTTTGAGGTATAAAGTAAATGTGAGAAAATGTAAATTAATAGGGGCCAGCAGATAGCACAATGGCTATGTCGCTGGACTTCCATGTAGTAATCGGGAACAGAAGGTACAACCTAGAGGGGCCAGTAGGTAGCATGGTGGCTAAGGTGGCCGGATCCCACATGTCTTACCCCATGGTTTGAGTACTGGACCTGGCAGCTTGAAAATCATGCCATGCACATGTGTGCGTGCCCAAACTCCCAAGAGGAGAATGGAGGAGAAGGGACTGTGGCATGGCCATCTGCCCTGGTGGGGGGGCATTTTTTACTTTGTTTCTCTCTGGCAAGGGCATGTGCCTATGGCAAAAACCTAAAAAAATTTTAAAAAAGTACAATTTAGAAAATAGTGGGACAAGTTGGACTTAGTGTGTAGTAGATGCCGTCTGGCATCACATCTAGCAGGGTAAAAGTACTCAAGGAAGGAAAGGGAAGAAGAGAATGTCCTGAAATGGAGGTGGTGGGCTTCTGAGAGAAAGATGAGACTGCCAGACACCTCACACAGTGCTGAGGAACACAGACTTGACATCTGATAGGCTGTACTCCAATCCTGAATTTGTGGCCTTGGTCCCTGGGCCTCAGCTTTCTCATCTGGGAAATGGGAATGATAACACTTAACCTCAAGGATTATTATGTGTGTTAGATATATTTATGTTTACTTCTAGTACAAATAAAACTCTTAGTATAGTACTTTCAACATGGTGAAAACTCAGTAAAAGATGGCTATTAATCACACTTTATCATTTTGCCTGATTCTCAATGTTCTGGAGAATTTTCTAATATTTTTAAGCAATGTGTCATACAGACTTTCAAAAGTTTCTTCAGTGAACTAGAGTTCTGTCCTAAGGAGAGTTTATTTATAATGTAGTCTGACTTTTTGGAGGAATAAGTAGATGAACTTTCTATTTCCTTCTCTATGCAGCTATGGGAAGGGTTTTTATTAGTATGTTTGTCCTGAAACTACGGATACAGAATAAAGAAATTTGTCTGCTCTGGGACTTGGGGTGCATGCGGTAGTAGGAAAGAGTAAACAAATCTATGGAATGTGCTTCCCATATCTTTTCGTTGGGCATAAACTGAAGGTGTAACCAGTGCCTCCTCAAGCCTGTTGTGGGGTCATGGTGCGCCCTCTGGTGGCCCATCTTTTTAAAGGGCTCCACCTGCCCTACAGAGCAAACTGTTAGGGAAACTACCTCTGGTAGGTAATTCTTTCTTCAATTAACAAGAGGAGCCACACTTTTAATTTCAAAGCTCATGTTCCATCCTTTTTCCAAAACTTGCAGTACAGTCACTGAGTGTTTACTGGCATTCATTCACCATCTGTTCATTCATCCAACAGGTATTTACTGAGCCTCTGTGTGCAGGCATCTTGCCAGTCTAGCTCAGTGAGAGCCAGCCAGTGCTGTGGTGGTTAGGATGGCTGGAGCCCACATGGCCAGCTGCGCAGGATAAGTCCTGGACCTGGCAGCTTGAATAACACTCTGGGCACATGTGCGTACATGCCTAAAAGCTCAAGAGAAAATTGGAGAAGGGACTGTGGTGTGACCATTCCCCTGGGGGTGGGGGTGCTTCCTTATGAAAACTTGGATACGACTGTGCTTAGTAATAAACTTGTATCAGTGTTGTAGTTCTTTTTTTAATGATTATTTTATTTATTACTATTATTACTATTAATCTGACCAGAGAGAGAGGGAAAGTGAGAAAGCAAACTACCAGGTCTGGGATTCGGACTGTGGTTGGTCATGTGGGAATCCAGCACCTTAACCACTATGCCACCTTCTGGCGCATCAGTGTTGTATTTTTACAGTGATAGATCTGGAAATAGCCAAGTCAAGGTTGCTTCCATGATTTCCTAAGGAATAAATGCTTTACATGTGCACATTGCCAAGTAGCGTGTGTGTTTTCAAGAACATATTCTGTATATGTGGCCCCTGATGTCTGTCTTAACCTGTCTGGTCAGAAATGAGGCCAGTCAGTAAGAGCCTTCCTGATTTAAAATGTCTCTGTCGATGCGGTCAACTCTAGGCTGTTGGAACCTTATACAGCATGTTAGGAGTTCAGACTTACCATTTTAACCAAATGATCCTTAAGCAATGGGGAGGGGTTGGGAGGACAAATGTACACTACAGGAAGGTCAGTCTGGCTGAAGTTAGAATGGATTACCATAGCACAAATGGGAGGTGAGGAAGGAGTCTCTTGCAGAAGACCCTGAGAGAGAGGATGGTAGTCTAGACCAGGTAGTGGTGGCAGAAACGAAGTAGAAAGGAGAGATTCATTCTTGGTTGTGTTTAGGCGGTCTCAGCACATAAGACTCTGTTGTTGATTACATGCAGAGAATAAGAAAGAGGGAGGAATAGAGAACGCTGCTCAGATTTTTGGCTTGGACAACTGAGTAGATGAAAGTGGTGGCATTCACTGAAATGGAAACTCTGGAGGAGGTACGTATTTGAGGTCGTGAGTTCCGTTTAGGCCATGTTCGTTTAGAAGAACCTGTGGAACCTCTGCTTAGAGATGCCATATTACCAGCTCTCTGACTCCCATCTGGGTACTTATTTTATTTTATTTTTGAGAGTTTTTTGCTATAGGGTGTGCGCGCTCGCCAGAAAGACAGAGAGAGACAGAGAGATAGAAAGCGAGAAATCACCACGCCGCAATCCCTTCTCCTCCATTCTCCTCTGGGGATCTTGGGCACGCACACACATGTGTCCGGTGTGAGTTAAAGCCACTGGATCCGGGACTTGAACTGCGGTCAGCTACTTGGGAGTTCAACGACATAGCCATTACACTAACCGCTGGTCCTGCATCTGGGTACTTTCTGAAGCACCTAGCTGCTTTGTCTTCCAGACATATCTCAGACTTTTGGATGGTGGGGAGAAGATGCTGTCAGGGACCCTTCATCAGGACTGGCATTTATCAGCTGGGGGTATCCCTCCCAGTATTGAAATTAATGGGAGTGGGGCACAATATTGCAATATTCTCTTTTCCAAAAGCATAACAATGTAATTGATTCAGGCAGGGGTCTCAGTGGATGCTGAAAGCAGTCTGTAAACAAGTTATTTACCCAGTCTAAAAAAATCTCCCCAGAGAGTCTTCATTACAACAAAATGGGAGAGGAGTGGAATGACACCACCGGGGTCTCCATAGATGATGTATTACTTATCAAGGAGAAAGATGCTCCTACGCGAAGCAGTCACATGGATACCATTTAAACCACACGATCACAGTTGATGTTACCACGATCGGGGCAAACGGACATCAGGCGGCCCTCCGTGTGATCCAGTGAGAACGCGGCGTGTGCGTGTTTTCAGTGTCCTCTGAGGGCAGCACCAAACTCAAATCGAGGGCCATGCTCAGACATGACTGGCCTGCAGTCTTCCAATTGCCAAAGTTATAAAAGATAGTAGTTGAGGAACTATTCTGAAGTAAAAGGGATTAAAGGAATGCGATGGTTTAGTGTAAATACAATCTTGGATTGGGGAAACATGCTGTAAAGGACAGTATTAGAGAAATTCGAATGTGACTGTGTTTGGTAATAAATCCAGATCAGTGTTAAATTTCCCCGGTTTATCATTTAGTCTATCTTTGTTTTTAGGAGATGTTTGCTAATGTGTTTAGGTAGAAAGGATCAAGATGTCTGCATCTGATCTCAATAGTTCCTAAAAATGATAATAGAGAGGAAGCAAGTCTGGCAAAATGTTAATGATTGGTGAATATAGGTAAGAGCATACAGGTGTTCAGTAAATTCTTTGTAAAAATATATATATATATATCCAGCCCATACACAAGCAGAGGGGATTCTGAAAACAGAAGACTCTAACCTTCCTTTTTTAAGGTCAGATATTTTAATATTATCTCTCTTAGCCACTAAATTCCAACTTGAAATGGCAAAGTAGGAAACAGGGGAAGAGTAATTTCCTGTCTTGCCAGGCCTTTAAGGAATGTACAGTATTTGCTGTCAACTTTCAACCTGCGGGGTCTAGAGAGGAATTTGTTTTCTTTTAACTCCAGGTACCAGAGTGGAAAGCTCTCAATGTCACCAGAGCAGCTGGAACAAGCCTTGCTGCCTGAAGGCAGTCCTGTCTACCAGTCACGTGTCAGCGGGCGGCCTGGAACCAGCCAGGCTGCGCGTGCGCCAGCTGTCCCTGCCGTGGGGAGCGGGACACGTTTGGATGCCCCCGTGCACAGGGCACCGCCTGGACACACAGGACAGCGTTTCTTACTGCCCAGGTGAGCATGCATAGGAAGTCAGAGGATCAGAGTGCTGAAATGGACCTTGGAAGGCGTCCAGCCTGGCTGTCCCCGCCCTCCCATCTGCGGCTCCAATTTCCTCTACAATGTCCTCACCAGGTGGTGGACTAACTTCTGTGTGACTGTAGCCAGGGACTAAAACGTCTAGGCAGCCCCTCTATTTTTGAACAGCTTACACCATTTGAACATCCTTTCTCTTCCGAACAAGTATCAGAACACCATACCTATTTCCACTTTGGGGGGATGCCGCGTAAATTGTTTTTTAATGAAAAAGAGTCAAATTAGGTTAACTAAAATTGTAGAACACTTCAAGTATGTATAGTGAGTAGTTAAAATATATTTCAGACCCTTCCTAGGGCATCTCCATTATAACCTAATTTGGAAATCACAGAAATTTACATTTGAAGGACACTTCTTGTTCATTACCTTAGGAGAGATGCCCATTTTATGGCTGGTTTTTTTTTTTTTTTTTTTATTTTTTTTTTTTTTTTTTGGGGTTTTTTTTTTACAGGCATGCAACCTCTC
>NW_006159849.1:6586315-6593694 GCF_000334495.1 Tupaia belangeri chinensis
CACCCCCCAGGGGGGATGGTCACGCCGCAATCCCTTCTCCTCCATTCTCCTCTCGGGATCTTGGGCACGCACGCATACGCACCCGGCATGAGTTTAAGCCACCGGGTCCGGGACTCGAACCACAGTCGACTACATGGGAGTTCAGCGACATAGCCATTACACGAACTGCTGGTCCCCTCAGCTATGTTTTTCTAAAGAAACAAAAATAGAACAAAATCACCTGGGCACATAGGGGAGGTATATGTGTGTATCCATGCAGTGTGCGTACATGTGCATAAATGGAGGATAAATATCAATATTAGAGACAGGGACTGGGTAACGGGAAAGAAATACTTTTACTTTCTACTACATACATTTTGTTATTGTGTATTTTTGTGCTATTTTTATCCTTAAAACATTTCTCTCAAAACAAAACAAAACAAAAAAATAACAACAACAACAAAAAAAAACAACCTAAAATAAAAAGAGAAGTCACCTACATGGAGCCCAAATCTGATCGCCTGGAGTCTCCATTTAATACAGCACCCTGGACAACCCGGCAGAAGCCTGCTCCTGGTATGTGGCAGTGAGTCAGCTCTCTTCTGCCAGCTCTTGGGGCTCCCGTGTTTCCTTTCCCCGAGCTAAATGTTCCCATTTCCTTCAGCCATCTCTCAGCTTGCAGGGTTTCAAGTCTCCCTGACATCCTGTCACCCTCCACTGAGCTAGAGCATATCAAGTGGGCTCAGAGAAAAATCTCTCTGGAAGCTTGGTTGACAGTTGGTCATCTGTTGAAAATAAGCAAGTCTGTGGTTTGCTGTGTTCACGTGCAACTTGGCCAAACTCTTTGGGGTCTCAGGTGCTCTATTAAAGGCCTGCATCAGTGATGGATGAAAGTGGGTCTGCAGGGGGCCCATACAGTTCTGATCAGGGTCCTACCGTGAGCTCCTAGAGCACTCGTACACCTGGCTGACTTATCAGTCCTCCCCAGGACAAGGACAGCAAGTCTGCCACATGATATCCCAGGCCAGGTTACCCGGAATAAAACCTACGTCACAGCTTGCGGATGCTCAGTCTATGTTTGTTTTCCATGAGAGTGATTATACCGCCTCCCTTTCCCAGTTGAGCCATGCTTTAATGGCAGTAGTTCTTGCATAATGAGGAATAATACCCCCATTTATTCTTAAAAGCATTCTGGTTTAGATAAGCTATCCATTATAATTACCCTACTTGTCATATGCCCAGTAATATCTATTTCACATGGAGAAATGTTCTTAACTTTAAAACATAAATGTATTGCTAATTTCAGCGAAATCCCAAGCATTTCTGAACATGTTAGATCTATTGATGCCAAATTTCACGAGCCGAGACAACCATTAAAGTGGTTTATCCTCTCTGAAGTTCCCTAACCAAGTTTGAAATGACCCCAAACCTCATGTTAGGAAGCCAGGAGTTTGATTTCTTGAAACGACAACTGATCCCAGCTGTGTTCTAAGGTTAACAGAATGACTATTTATTCCCATCCCACTCATCGACATGCTTCCCCTTGAACTCATCTCCGCCTCTCCCACTCAGAAAATGTATTCCTCCAGTCATCGGGAATTAACAATGATGCAGCCAGGAGGCATCTGTCACGTGAGCTTGTAACCATGATGAGAGCACGCGACAAAGTGGGTCAGAGTATCGACTCTGCCCCTCACTAGCTGTGTGGCTCGTGAAGGTTCTTAACCACTCGGTGCCTCAGTTTCTCCATTTACAAAATGGAGATGCTAGTGGTCCTTACCTCATGCTACTAATAGGAAGTTAAATGGACATTAACGTAAAACAATACCTGGCACATCGGATGTGCTACGTAGCATTTGATAAAGAGATGTGGTAACTCGACCATGAGTCTGTGGTTTCTGACTGGAATGGTTGGAGAAAGAACAGAAGCAGGAGGCATGTGAGTGGATCTGCTTGGCAACCCTGAGGGTTAAACCAAGCTCTGTTTAGAAAGCTAAAGAACAGAGTTCTCCCAGCTGAAGCAGCCCTCAGTGCAAACATGGAGGAAACTGTCCTTTCATAGCTTAGTGCTCTGGACGCCTGCCTGCTATCTATTTCCTCCTTGGCAATAGAGGCTGACTTAGACCAACTCATTAGCACCAGGAGGACAGAACATATGAAATGGTTGCTATGCCTCGTCCTGTTCAAAATCACAGTGACCAAGAAGCAAGCAGCCATCATTGCTAGTTATTGCTATCCCTTTGTTGGCAGGCGACCCCAAGGAGTTTATTTGGGGTGCCCAGTTGGAGGACATTTCTCTGCGATCTTCTCCTGAGATGTTTCACCAATTTTTGTGCATGGCGCAGAGTGGACGTTTGGAGTAGCCTGAGTTCTTAGGCTGAACACATCAACAAGACACAAACTATCCTGGAACTAGGTATTGTCTAATTCCAAGTTCTCGCTACTCTCATTTTCTTTAGCTTTTCATCTGATCTAATTCAAATCCCTGAGAGTGCAATGACCCATACCCATGGCCATGTGGGTCAGAGTGCTGTGTGTAGGATATCGATCTTGATACAGTGAAAAGGAACACTGGTTCCGCTAATGATTGGTGGAGGGCTCTGGAACAAGCTTTCTCACTGCTGAACACATTTCTTCGTTAATTTACATGGCAATGATT
This sequence comes from Tupaia belangeri chinensis, assembly GCF_000334495.1. Taxonomy (NCBI): domain Eukaryota; kingdom Metazoa; phylum Chordata; class Mammalia; order Scandentia; family Tupaiidae; genus Tupaia; species Tupaia belangeri. Next base: position 6,588,954 of record NW_006159849.1, read on the forward strand.
AAAATGTACCATTTCTCTTTTAAGTAGTCATTATGAGTGTCAAATTATATTGGTAAAAGCACTTCTCAAACACTAGTCATAGAGTTGCACACTCAAATGCTTGCAGTGAGCAGCAGGTAACAAAATATGTTGAGGCAGGTGTAATACAATAGAGAGTGGTGGCGACTGTGAGAAAGTGCGAAATGTATGCCCAGCCTAAAAACATTCAAGTTCGGTGTTTAAAGAGTGGTAGTAGGCAGCCAGCAGATGGCATAGTGTTTAAGGTGCTGGACTCCTACACGGCTGAGCATGGTTCACGTCCCAGACCCAGTGACTTGAAAATCATGCTGGGTGTGTGTCTATGCATACCCAAAATCCTAGAAGGAGAATGGAGTAAAAGTGACTGTAGCATGGCCATTCCCCTTGGGGGTGATTTCTCACTTCTACTCTCACTGTCTTTGTCTCTCTCCAGTAAGCATACATGCCCTATGGCAAAAACAAAAACTAGAAGTGGTAATGGTAAAACAGTATGCATGTTACTTAGTGTATTATTCCACTGGCTGAATTTGACCCACAAAAGAGGAACTTGCAACCTCTGTACATGTCAGAAATAAAAAGCAATGTGGAGTGCCAATGTGGAAAAAACAGATCTGGTGGTCAAACTGGCCTGTGTTCAAACTGGCTATGACCTCAGGCAAGTTACTGAGCCTCTGTAAGCTCGATTTTGTTTACCTGTAGAATGAAGATGGTAGTACCTATTTCTAGGGTTGTTGTGAAGATTTGAGAACAATAAAAACCTATTCCCAACAATTATTAGCTAAGCGAGTTCAAACCTCTCTATGTAAACAGCCTGCCCACTTTATACTAGAGCAATCACTGACCTCTTCAGTTTATGCTTTTCCAAGGTGTGGAGGTGTTGAAGTATGTGCTGAAGTTAGAAAGGGGGGAAGTATGAGGGGTCAGATAGTGGACAAGTGGTAAAATGCAGTGCTTCTGAGGCTGATATTCAAGGGAAGGTTTCAGATTCATGTTTGGAGGCTTCCCTGAATATGCAAGGCACACACATGCCCATGATCTGGGACTGAGAAGTGAATCATGACATCAAGACCCTGTTGGGGATGCTTGCACTCATGTACTCTCTCTCTCCCTTGCTTATGGAAAAAATGAATAAATAAACTTTGAAGAAAAAAAAAAGGAAGAAAGGGGAGACCATGAAGATATGGTGGGTGGACCTAGAAGACTACCAAGACTCTCTAGCACCTTGGCTTTGCCTTCATGTTATCTTCTTGTATGAGGTTTGGCCCTCAACCTTCTAGCCCAGCAGTGGGCTTCTTAACAACAATCAGAAATGATGAGACATACAGTAATAAAGTTCACATGTAACTGATGCATGAACCAGAATGTCTATGTATTATTTCCTTAAGGGTGGATACAGATTTCCAGATTGAACTATTTATGTCCCTAAACCCAGGCAACGCATTCTAGTACAGAGTATTTGTGAAACTGGAGACATATCACGTGGCCTCTCTTGTATTGCCTATGGTTGATTATAGTTTTGCATATGCGTCCATGTTATGATTTCTTACTTTCATTCCATTATTATATATCTCTATAGCACACAATATGGTGTTTCAAAATATGCATATACTATGTGACAATCTAATCAGGGCTATTACCACATTCATCATTTTCAACATAGAATTTTACATTCTTGTGTCTGTTAAGTGTTTTTTTCTTTTCTCTTTTCTTTTTTTTTTAATAATTATTTATTTTATTTATTTGTTTATTTATTTAGTTTGACCAGAGAGAGACAGAGGGTAACAGTGAGAAAAAGAAGAAGTGAGAAAGTAAGCCACCAGATTCAGGACTTGAACCCTGGTCGGCCATGTGGGAGTGTCCAGCGCCTTAACCACCACACCACCTACTGGTCCCAAGTGTTTTTTTCTTAAGACCCTCCCACCCAGCCTTTCTACTTCCTCTCCACCCTATCTACTCTCCTCCCCTACTATTTCCAGCATTTACATTTGCATTCTCTGATATTACATCTATGAATCTTTCCATTTCTGTTATAGAGTGCAAACATTCAGGATCTATTGAGTGGGGATATACAGTGTTTGTCTTTCATAGTCTGGCCCATTTTTGAAAATGGGACTTTTATAAAATACACACACACACACACACACACACACACAAACCAAGTAAAAAAAGTTACTTTTTCTTTGAATTTAAAGCCAGACTCTAATTCCTTTTCTAGACTGTCATGACCACAAGGAAATAAGGATATCCTTCCATAAAAATTTCACCTTATAATTTCTTTCAGATGCTTCAGAATATTCTGAAGTTTAGATTTTTCTTTGTGCAAGCACTGGTTTGGGTTGTATATGGGGAGACTGAAAGGGCTCTGCAAAAGAGGAATTACAGTATGAATTTATTTGGATGCAAAAATATTTTGAAATCTAGGCATAGTTTTTTCAAAATACACTTTTTTTTGCATGAAGGTTTTGAAAATCCCTCATATTTCCTCTGTGTCTGAGGCCAGGATCGTATGGTGGAAAAAATAACATTAGAAATCTACTATAACTAGAGCTGTCAGATTTAACAACACAAATTTTAATTTCAGGTTAAAATGAACAAATGTTTAGCATAAGTACACCCCTGTTTAAATCTCTACTATCTACAATACATGGAACATACTACCACATTCTTTGTTGTTCATCTGAAATTCAGACTTTATTGAACATCCTGTATTCTTATCTGGGAACCCTAATTCTAAAACACATGGTAGAAATCACTTGTCTGTCCCCTGCAAGTGCATATAGAGAGAACTCCCTCTAGTTGGTGTCTGGATGTTGTGGGGCTTGGGAAGTTTTGAGAGAGGATTTATTTCTGTTATAAGGTTTGAGCCTTGAGCATCTCCTAGGGATGGAGCAGCATCTGTTAGCAGATCTGTTAGATCCCTGTGGTCTTCCAGCCAAATGTCACATCAGCCTCTGGTGATGGAGACAACAGTGGAGAGGACACTGAAGAAGATCTTCCTCCTGCGTGCTTTCAGAACAGATATGAAGTGGTCTTAGAGCTAAAATGTAGCATATTGGGACAACCAAAGAAAGGGTATCACATAAGGGATAGGAATAATTTAGCTAGAAAATCAGAATTATGTATGTAACCGTTATTCAGAAATGGAAATTATTTTCCTCCTATTTTACAAATGAGAAGACACAGGTACAAAACTGTTTCCTTTTTGGAAGGAGATAGAAGGAATGTGTTTGCATAGCAGCATAACAATATGAGAGGGAGGAGGAGAAGAAGAAAGGAGAAAGAGGGGAAGAGGGGAATTCAGGTAAAATATGAAGTCCAAATACCTTTCCATTACAATTTCTCCTGCTGTAAGATTGTGAGTTTCTACAACTTTTTTCTATGACTTTAAAAATTTCATAAGTAATACGCATTCTTTAGAGAAATCTCAGGAATACATGTAAACAAAAAGAAAGACTTCTTCCATAAACTCAGCACACAGATACTACTGTTAATACCTTAGAATACAGAGGGAGCACTTTCATTGTTGTTTAGGAATTTTTTATTATTATTATTATTTAGACTTTCTATAGGGCATGTATGCTCACCAAAGAGAGAGAGCCAACCAAGTCCAAGACTGGAACCTCGGTTGGCCATGTGGGAGTCCAGCGTCTTAACCACCATGCCCTGCTGACCTCCGGAGAGAACACTTTGGTATGGATAACCCAGCATTCATTCAGCCTTCCTCAGGGAGCCACACCCACATTTCCGCTCTGAGGCTAGCCCCCTCAACCAATCAGAGATCACTTCTTGTGGGACTGTCAATTCTGATGTAGATCTGCCAAAGCACATGTCACATCTGTCTCTGGCAAAGCAGTAGGCAGATAACCAAGGTGAGATTTCAGTTTCTAACCAAGGAAGCCTCAGAGACTGAAAATGCTAGAGTTACTTCATTCTGAGAAGGGAACCCTAATAAGATTATCCATTGGTTCCCATCAGTCAAACACCTTGAGCAGTTCTGGGTCCTGGACCTTTTGAAGACTTATTTTGCAGCTTTTCCTTTAATTCTAACATGGGAAATTGATTGCATCAATAGTCTTGACTAGAGGCCTCTGTAGTCATACCTTTTGCACAATGTACCATCTTATCAAGAGCTAGAAACTAGTTCCCACGCCTTGAATCTGGGATGCCTTGTGACTTGCTTTAACCAATGGGACACAGAGGAAGTAGTGGCATCCATTTCACAGCCTTGACTTCCGGAAGGTTTGTGTGGTTCTACTTTCTCTCTTAGAATGTTGGCTCCTCAAGAACAAGACTGGGGTTGGGTGCTGGAGGGTTAGTAGTGATTTGGAGGAGAGCCCGAGGGCCTCAGAATGCTCTCTGAAGCAGATTACCCTAGTGACCACACAGCTGCTCCCACATATCTAGGGGAGCCTAGCCTACATTACTGCACTCAGTCCATCGGTTTTTTTTTTTTTTTTCCTCTAAACAACAGAATCTGAGAGGTTTGTTAGGTTGCAATAGCTAACTGATCATTTTATGAACTTCTACATCCTGCACGTCTTGGACTTGGTGATTCTAGTACAGAACCTCTTTCTTAACTGATTAGAGTTCTTTGTAGTCACAGAATATTCACAGTATTTTCAAGCTAGTCTCCCATTCTTTTAACAGAATGTGATCATACCGCACATCCTCTGTGGTAATCCACTTCATTTCCCTTTGCAACTGATTTTGAACATCTTTCCCT